>NC_045740.1:22472474-22829985 GCF_008692095.1 Etheostoma spectabile | reverse complement strand
CCTTGAGCTGAAAATGGAGATGTAGGCAGCAGTGAAGAGAGACAGATATTGCTTTGACACTCTGTAACATCTTTTTGTCCGGACCAAACTCATTCAGTTGTGTGAGTGTGTGTGTGTGTGTGTTAGTAAATAGGTGTGTGCTTGTGCATGAATAGGCTTGTGTCACTGTGTGTGTGTGTGTGTGTGTGTGTGTGTGTGTGTGTGTGTGTGTGTGTGTGTGTGTGTGTGTGTGTGTGTGTGTGTGTTGATGAAAAACTCAGTGAGCTAACTCAAGGTTGGAGCTGCTTATGAAACTGGTGAACTATCTGGCAGATTTGAATGAACATAAAGGAACATCTGAACAAGAGGGAGGATAATAAAAAACAACAACACAGAATGAATGTGGCGGGCCTATGGTTGCTAGGCAATTTCAATTTCAGTATTTCAATTTCAGTATTCTTGATCGGTGGATGTAGCTTTTCCTGCAAGGAACCAACACCATTTACACTGCAAAGAGTTATTTATTATAAATATTAAATACTGTTGTGTACACAGTCGATATGATGCTTATGATGATTGTACAGGTCAACACAGACAACTTTTCCCTTACAGATTGTCAAAAAAAAACCTTGCCAAGTTATTTTTTGCTGTTTTTATTACCACAGTTATTAGAATGATTAATTTTGCCCAAAGGTAGGCAATTTTTTAATGTTGCATGCCAGAATGTCAGCAAAGGGTTTTTCACATGAAACACCGCAGAACCCACCTACATGAAAATCAGCCGAGTTTTTGAAAAGCCTGAGTTTGCAATAGGCAGAGCAGCATGTCCCTGGCCCTGTGAGCCAGTGGTTAGCACCGCTTTTATCTGCTGTACTCCCACAGCCGCATGAGATGAGCTCAAGTTGTGCTTCATCAACACCACGTTTATTGTTCAGGGGAATTAAATAGATTTTCAACTGGGTGTTGCTCAACACAGTTATCATATTAAACAAAATATCATCTGGAACTGTCGATGGTTACACTCTTTTTCAGGAGCGTCTCCTCTATTTCTTCAAATGTGTCGAGCCAGGTAGGCAATCAAACACAGGAGTGCCACAGGGCAGCTGGATACTTTACAAATAAAACTAATTTCAAAATAAGACACCCAGGTTTATGGGGATTTTGGATGTCTTGACTTCTTAGCTGTGTCTCGACCGGGCACACAGAGAGAGACGAACAGACAGAGACACACTCTCACACACACTCTTCCAGGACAATGCTTTGGACACCAAACCCACTCTCACTTCTCTCACTGGACACATATGAAAGTGCACACACAGGTGGAAAAGACACAGGCCACGAATACTGTATATACACACTTTGTTCTTAGTACCGCTCCATCTGTTTTAACCCACGGCCATTGGACACAGCCAGGAAGTTGTGGCAACACACACACACACACACACACACACACACACACCACACACACACACACACACACACACACACACACACACACACACAAACACACACACTACTAACTCCACAATTTTTCAGCCGATCCCAGTGATTTATGGCAGCCACCCCATGCTCTCCTAACGTTCCCTATGAGTGTGAGTATTCTCTTTTCTACACTCTCTCTGTTGTTACCACCCTTTCACCAATCTTTCTTTCTAAATCAGCATCCCCAAATCCCACTTTTTTTCTTACATCTCTCTCTCCCTCCCCTCTATCCATTTCCCTCCTGTCCCCCCCCGCCTCTCTGTTCTCCCAGTTGGTTATTAATGGTTTTAATTTACCGAGAGGAAGGACCTTGGTGCCCACAGAGGCATCCCCTCTGCCCCCAGTGTGTATTTGTGTCTGTGAGAGAGAGAGGAAAAGAGAGAGACCCCCTGCTCGTCCCTGTGTACCCAAGCAGTAATAACGCTTTGTCTTCTTTAACTGTGCCGCTCCTTCAAGGTACCCCACATGTTTTCTCCTCCATCCGCTCCTCCACCTCTTCCTCTTTCTCCATCACTCTTAACTATCTCTTCATCTCTCCTTGACCTGTCTGTTTTTTCTCCCTTCTCAGAAACATGCAATGTCTCCATATTAGCCTCGTGCACCAGATTTTATTGCAGACCACCTGATCTGCGCTTTCCCTGTGGGCTGCTTATTTGACATGGTTGCTTGTTATCATTTGTAGTACCACCTTTGTTGCTGGGCAACCATTGATGTGGTGTTCTTTGCAACACACGTCCCAGAGATCACTTGTCAAATGGAGTTCAGTGCTATTGTGTGTTTTATTTCCAACCCGTCTTCTGAAGTTCTTCCTGTGGTTCAAAGGACTTTTCTGGGAAACAGATGCTTGATGTTCAGAACAGGGGGAAGAGTACTAGCATTTTGTACTCAAGTTACTTTAAAGACATTTTACTCAAGTACTTGTGTAAAAAGTAAGTCAGTTAAATTGAACTCTAAACTTATTGCATTACATTTAAAAAGGGAATGGATATATGTACACAAGAGAGGAACAATATGAGCAATATGAACCATTGTATTAACTGTGCTGATGTGTAGCAATGCTAACCATAACCCAAAAGGAAGGTATCCCTAAAGGGAGACACTGCAGGTGAATAGGGGAATAATTGATCAATAGATCACCATGAAACCTCACCGGTTAATTAACTTTCATTAAGACAGATATTCT
This sequence comes from Etheostoma spectabile, assembly GCF_008692095.1. Classification (NCBI taxonomy): domain Eukaryota; kingdom Metazoa; phylum Chordata; class Actinopteri; order Perciformes; family Percidae; genus Etheostoma; species Etheostoma spectabile. Next base: position 22,827,341 of record NC_045740.1, on the reverse strand, counting down.
CAACACATTCTTACTCCAATCTTGTCAAATAGTGACGCTTGGTCAGGTGCTTTTGGTGCTTGTAATTTACACAAAAATTCTCCTTTAGCGTCATATTTAGACGCGCTTGATCGGGACTCTTGGCGCCACAATTTGGCACTTTTGGGACCCATGTGTAGCCCTTTGGCATCATATGTACACGCTCTGGGTTGGGACTTTTGGCATCACTACTTGACGCTTTGGTTCGGGACCCTTGGTGTCACTATTTGACGATTTCGGGACTCGTGCCTAGCCCTATGGCGTCATATTTAGACACGCTTAATTGGGACTCCTGGCATCACTTTTTGATGCTCTGAGTCGGGACGTACGTTATATTAACAGTTATGTTTAGGGAAAGATCGCGGGTGGGGTTACAAAATATAAATTTCGGTGACATGCGGGACAAGAACGGGACACAAACCCCTGTCTCTTGGTTGAAAGTCCCGTGTTGTTGGACCCATCCACTGACCCAAACAACCTCCTCACATGGATGTTCATTCTTTCACACAATTCGCTGCTTATTGCTACGCCATCTTGCAGTGCAGCGGTTGAGCTCCGACTACATGCTAAATGGGGGATTTTTGCGTTGATATCTGACGCTGAAAGCCACTGACCAAGCGTCAGTACTTTATGAGATGGGAGTGAGGACGGGTTGAAATTCTTATATGTTTAAATATTTAAAGACCTACAACTGTGTGTGTAGTTTTTTAGCTAGAGCGGGAAACCCACAAAAATATGTTGTAGTCGAACGCTCGGATATCGAGTCCTGCAAACCACACATCCAGAATCACAGGAGTGTTTCATAAATACGACCCACAAGAGCATTTTCAGTCCTCATATCTAAATGTAACAGCCGCAGTTTTTAAAAACGTTAACGTGGTGAAATGGTTGCAGTTTGGTTTTGTTTATGCATAAAATTTTGTTAAGTTTGGAATATGATTGTAGTTCAGGTTCAAACCTTTAACTATGTAAATAACGTGCATATCCACACTCCTTCTATTTCTTTATTTATATTTCTACTCTGATATTTTTATACTTTGTGCAACTGTAACACAATTTCCCTTAGGGGATCAATAAAGTATTTCAGATTCTGATTCTGATTCTAAAATCAACACATTTGTTATTTAACTTCAATGTGGGTGACGCACAATGTGACATTGTTCCATTGTTGCGGATACAAATTCCTTTTTGACCCATCCACCTATGCAACCTTTCTCCTTCTGCGGAGTCTTGCTATCATACTTCATCTCCTTACTTAATGCTTTGCTCTGGTCATAACTACTATAGCCTCTGAAGGACGCCACCACTATAAATGTAAAAATGAGTCGTAATTGCTGCTTGAACAAACAACTTTGGATGATGTTTTTTTCAGGGCAGGACTTTCTTGCTGATGATTAATCAGCAGCAGGTGGCAAAGACGCTATGATAAACTTTATTTTATCTTTTCACAGCTTTAAAGGTCCAATGACTGGGAATTTGTCCCATCTAGCGTTGAGATCATGTATCTCATCATCCAACTTTACCTCTCCATGTATATGTTAGCCATGTTTCCTTCTTCAAACTTACACCCATTAGCAGATTAGCAGCACCTGTGAGTTTATCATGTGACAGCGAAAACGCAAAAGGCGGAGCAGTATGTTGTACGTCCCTTAACGGCTAACGTATTTCAAGATGGCGCGTGAATATGGAGCGTCTCTCCCAGTCAATGCAAAAGGAAATGTAAAATTTCAAGTCAATAGGAACACTTGGAATTAATGGTGGTGGTAAATCAATATGAAAAAGGACAAGATTGTGAACGGGTTACACAGATTTTGAAAATGAAACTAAAAACTTTACACACTGGACCTTTAAAGGTTGCTAGAGACTCTACAGTGTGGCAACAAGGCAACAAGTGAAACCACCTGTGTGGGTGGACAGTGGCTGTGTAGAGACTTGACAGCCCTCATCCTGAAGGCATCGCTGTATCTCGGTACACTTTCTTTTTTAGACAGTAAAACGATCCAAGAACCAAGAATAGCTTTTTATTTGCTACACAGAGTGCCGTGGTGGAATAGCAAAAAAATGTCACTGTTTTTATACTTGGATCTTTTCACAACATTATTATACTAAAGCTACAGGCTGCAACACCAATCGTGATGGAGTCAAAGTACAAGCACCTGAGACAAGAACAATGGGAGTCATTGTAAAGCATGTCTGAAGAAGGTCCACAACAGAGAGTTGCATTTCTAATATGCACCTGTCTACAAGATGCATATTAGACAGCACATAGTTCTAGAGATAATTTGCAAAATGTTTTCATCGAGTCATTCATATTTTAGTGTTTCCTCACCGGACGGTGTATTCTGACAATGATGCAGAGCAGCTGCAGAGCTCTGTCAAACATTATACTTGCAAGAAGCTGATTGATCATAAGAGAGTTAAGATAGTATACTAGTTCTGATTGCATGCAGTACTATACACATTTGTAATGGTTTTAACAGTATGTGCCCTTTGTGGGTTTGCACTGCAAACCAATGACATTGTGTAGAAGGGAGAAAAGAGACACTGGAGCCACACATGCAGACACACACATACAGTACATATTTTACACTATGGCATCGCAGTTTTAATTGTGCATCTGTGTGTTGATGTTTTTACCACAGGTGGAGAACTTACGCCATTTCTTCTCTTCCTGGTTTGCTTTCTCTTCCATCATTTCTATTATTTCTCTCTCTCTCTCTACCTCCACACTCTTCAAGTCATACCTTTCTTCCTTCTATTCTCAGATTCTCTCCATCTTCCTCTCCTCAATTACTTTAGGCGTCCTTCATGTCAAACGACCATACACATTTCAGATCTTTGTCTCTGCTTTTCCTTCTCTCTTTAATTCACACACACGCACGCACACACACACACACACACACACACACACACACACACACACACACACACCTAACACAGATACACACGCACAAAGCCTGTGTCTGACAGGGAACCCATGCACAAACACACAGTAAGAGGATATCAAGCAGGCTGGCTCACCATTAATATTGTACTAATATGACAGTTGGATATGATGTGACTTGATCTGTGTGTGTGTGTGTGTGTGTGTGTGTGTGATGTGCACCCATCACTTTTAATGAGGGCAGACAAAGCATATGGAGAGAAGCAGTAAGGCAAGCCCGTTTGAGTGCCTTTTATTTTCCCTTTGAGAGCAAGTGTGTGTGCACGTACGTTTTCTACCGTGTTCTCTGTGTGTGTATGTGTGTGTGTGTGTGGACAGTCTGAAATAAAATTGTGTTTGTGTGAATGAGCTGCAGAAAACAGGGCACAAGTGAAACAATACTAGTGAGAGACAAGGGAGTGTGTGTGTGTGTGTGTGTGTTGTCTGTCTGTTTGTCTGTTTGTTTGTGTGTGTGTGTGTGTGTGTGTGTGTGTGTGTGTGTTTGTGTGTGTGATGCAGATTGTTGCACAGGGAACACATGGTGTCAAAAAGACAGATGGGTTATGTTACGCATTTCATAACTGTGAAGTTCAAACTTTTTCATAGATCTATTTAACCAGACACGCTGGCTAAGAACACATGATTATATACAGGAACAGCCTCGGGGGAGTAGTTAGGGGGGGGGGAGGAGGAGGTTACACATGCACACACAAACACACTCAACCACACACATACGCAAACTATTTTCCCATATTAAACCACTTAACAATTTTAAGCTTAAACGCTTTGCTCAATGGCATCAGCACATCATTGCAACATTCATGATAAAAGTCACTGAGGCTCTGTGGAGCTTTGTTAATGTCTTGCTGGCAACGCTAGCAGTAATTCTCCATGTTTCCATGTGGTACGATGAGTATGTAAGTATGTAGACCGGTCATAAGGCTTATTCATACGTATCAGACTCTCTTGGACTGTTACTCAGTAGCAGTTCACAGAAGAAGGTCCTTGGTTCCAATTAGGGATAGCACTTTGTAATGCTCAGCTTATTAAACAGCTGATAGCAGTTTGGATTGAAACATAACTACTTGGTTAGGTCTAAGCAGCAAAACTACTTGATTAGGAAGTAAGTTAAAGTTATAGTGCACAACTATTTTATATTAACAAATGGCTTTTACATTCAAGCCATTGCCAACTGAGTTGCTACAAAGCTTGTTAAGACGATTAGCTCCACAAAGCCCTCTCTTTATTTCTCACTAGAAGTTCAAATGAAGAAATGTACCTCTTCTGAAGAATCCATCATGCCTTTTGAATCCTCAGTGTCCTTCTTGGTTACTAGCAGCTGTGTGGAGGAGGAGTGGGGGTGGTGCGCAATCACAGATGGTTTGCGTCATGTGGATGCAACAACAGTGTTGTTGTCGTTACTTAAAATTCCTCATGGGGGCGACTGAAACTACGCAGTATAGCAACATGGGACACAAACAGTTGTCTCCTGTGTTGGTCAACCCATCATAGAGCTCAACAGTCCCGCCCCTCCCCCGATAAACGTTGGGTTCCCATTTCTCCCATTGACGTATGGAAAAATCTCTATCTTAAGAGTTTTAGACCATGCCTTAGGCTAACCAGCTACGACGTGACTCATAAACACAAAAAATATAATTTTAACTGAAAAACAATCCAAAAAAAGTAAATGGTACAAGACTGTACATATTTTCAATGTCTAACGAAGGAATTACTCATCCTATTAACCACCGCGCACCACTGAACAAAGGAAACTAACACTTGTTTGGCTAACAGCTAATTCGGCTAACCGCTAGCTGAGACAGCATAAAATAACTTCAAAAGACTCTCAAAACAAAACCTGAAAATAACCGTTACAATATATTATAGCTTTTACGTCAGCTGTAGCCTGTTTTTCCCATTGTTTAGTTTTAGTTAACATTGTTTTAGACTGAATAAAGCTGTCCGCTAGCGGTTAGCTGAGTTAGCAGTTAGCTAAACTAATGCTAGCTTCCTGGTGGAGGCTAACAGCAGAAGCATGGGAACAGATGGTGATTTGTGCAGTAAATCCTCGTAAAACAGGATTAACAACACATGCGCACAGATCGGGTACCCTCCTCACCAGCATGAGTTCCACCAATCAGAGGCATCACTGTGGGATTGTGGGTAGTGAAGTTCTAATTCTAGACATTGCGAATAAAAGACATTTATCCCCAAACACGGTTGGTGCTCCATGAAATTTTGGCATCTATATGAGATGGAGAAATTGCATTGTATTTGCACTTCCGGAACCCACTGTGGGTTGGACTGTTGAGCTCTATTCACCCTGTCCTCCGCCCTCAGAGACTTTGTCACACTTGACAACATCTGACTTCCTTCTTTGCTCCCGTCGTGATTAATCTGGCCACTAGAGGTCGCTACCTAATAATTTGCAACCTCTCTGTGGTGATATAGCTTACCAATGGACGACTGTCTGAGCCAATCAGGAAGTGGAGAAGGTTCCTACCATCTCCGATCTATGCTCCCAATGACAACTGACAATGACTATTTAATGGCTTGTTAACCTGTTGGTAGGTTGTTCATTTGAAAGCTCTAATTCTTAGCTACCCATCATTGCTATTTTAGTTTTTAATGCTAAAACATTTAATACCATTTCATCCCCTTTTATTTTAATCATCATACAAATATACAGAACAAGCTTGTAGATCATGCATTCATGAGAGCATGAACAGAGACACTGCGATCACTTTTCAAGTCAACACCGAAGGAGCTGCAGAGACAATTATTGGCACTCAGCTGCCGTGGCGACAGCACGTGAGCTTCCAGTGCGGAGCGGGCGCAGCTGCAGACGTATAGCAAGCATTTTTTTCCACTTCAAAATACTGCTACTTATTTGGTCTTTTAATTATGATTACTATGGACAATCATTCTACTACCCCAGATTAATATTTTTAATTGATTGACAGACCTAGTTATTATGGAATTGCCTAAATTGAAACAAAATGACAACAATGACATCATTGACTGTACCTTTTCAAATTTAGTCTCTTATAAAATTCAATCAAAGTAGGCCTACCAAAAGCCTGCAAAGCCAATTTAAAACATTGGTAATTTAACATTTTTGTTGGAACACAACCACGGGTCAGGCCTGTAACAGTGAATGCCACACAGCCTGTTAGGCCATTTAAATGTGGCAACTTTGAGTGGAAATGTACGGAGCCCCCGAGGTGACATGGAGGGGAAAAAAAAAAAAATCAAGGAAAAATTACTGAATAATCACTTTTGCGAGATGTGGACCTTGTTTTGCGACATCTTGACTTTGACATGAAGAAAAAACAAAAAAAACAAGGAAAAAACTAATAATTGCTGGAAAAATCCCTTTTGCGAGTTTTTGACTTTTTTTGCGAGTTCTTGACTTTTTCCCTCCATGTCACCTCGAGGGCTCTGTAGAAACATGTCCCATGCTGTCAACTGGGGCTAAAAAGGTTTTCCAAGGGAGAGATTGAGAACATGTATGAAACACAAATGTTGAATTGAGCCAGGCTATGCTCTGTGGATCCTGTATTGAAATCAAATCTTTATTTCATGTTTTGTAAATTTCAACAAAAGGGACCTGTGGGCAGATGGAAAGAAATGGAGAAACTGTAAATGTAAAGAAAGAATAATAAAGATGGGCGGTAAAGAAATGTGTGTGTGTGTGGTGTGTGTGTGTGTGTGTGGGATGAGAGAGAGAGAGAGAGAGAGAGAGAGAGAGAGAGAGAGAGAGAGAGAGAGAGAGAAAAAGAATTAGGACTGGGCAGTCTAAAGGCCAGACTCTGAAACAAAATTGTCTATGGTCCTGCTAAATGTCAGTGTGTGTGTGTGTGTGTGTGTGCGCGCGCTCACTCCTCCTTTTGTAGACATGCAAGCCCTAAACTCCTCTTGGCCATAACACACACACACACACACCACACACACACACACACACCACACACGCACACACACACACACACACACCTCATTAGCAGCAGGACATGACATTTCTGGACCATTCTGGCCAGGCGTGTGGCAGAGGAAAGGGGAGATGACAGAATCCTTAATTCCTCGTTTTGACCAGAATTCATACTCACTCGCCATTAGAGAAAGAAGATGAATGAAAAAAAGTCCTTCCATTTGAAAATGTTTTTTTGAGTTTACCTATACAGCACCCCAGCAAGGAATTATAGGGCATTTCAGTATGTCTTGCATACACAAATTTGGTATACTATTACACTATACTATACAGTACACATATATTTACATTTAGTTTGGCTGTGTGTGTGAAAAACAAACCACCCGTTTGAGGACGCACCCTGCAAATAACCAGCCACCATGGTACACTGTGGGGGACCTAAGAAGCATGTGAAAATTTACATCTAAAGTCATGTGTCGTTAACATGGATATCAAGGGTTGTTAACAGTTGTCACATTTTCCCAAAATATGTTGACAGTATATTGTCAACATGCAAACAAACTCTTGATGTGTTACTTTAGATATCAATTTGACAAGGTTTGGGCCTCCCCAGCTTTCCACAGCCATCCACAGCCACACACACCCACACACACTTAGGTAAAAGCGCCCTAGAGAAGAAGATGGAGCAGTCTGTCACAGAGTCAGGGTCACAGCACGCCCGCTTAACCACCCACACACATCCTATGACAGGTGATAAGTTTGTAAAGCTACAGATGGAAAAGAAGTCCCATCGACCCGTCCCTGCTCATGCTCTCATGCTCCGGCGTGCGCCTCTTGTGCGTAAACACACGTGCATCCTCATCTCCAGCGCTGCTGGTGTAGCCCGGTATCAAGCTGCTGGTTAATCACTGTGCTAATGTCACTAAGCTGATTGGTCAGTCAGGTCATTCTGATGTTTGTCAGGGAACCCAAGAGGCACGATGACTATGGTATGACTCACTTCATGCATTTCTCATCTATCTATCTATCTATCTATCTATCTATCTATCTATCTATCTATCTATCTATCTATCTATCTATCTATATCTATCTAGAGCAGTGGTTCTTAACCTTGTTGGAGGTACTGACCCCCACCAGTTTCATATGCGCGTTCACCGAACCCTTCTGATGATGGCCAAGCGGGGCGTGTCATCACGAATCATATGAATCGGGTGTGTGTCTTGACCTCCACCGAACCCCTGAGACTGACTCACCGAACCCTGGGGTTCGATCGAACCCAGGTTAAGAACCACTGATCTAGAGATTAAGTACTAGACTAATACTAAAGTAATCCCTTTCTATCTTCAACTATAGTCCACTAGAAGTGTGTTAGTGTCCATATCTGCATATCTTCTGCCTGTAGTTCTCTTTTCTTTATATTTTGGTGAATCTGGACCATTGTTCGGGAAGCTTCTGGGTGTCACCCAAGCCTTTGGGCCCACATGGGTGTGTAACTCCCAGTCAATAAGAGTGCTTTTTTCCCTAACTGCCGTTTGCCTGTTGCGTCTGATACCGACGCATAAGATACAACGTGTGTGTTTGTTTGTGCTTTAGAAGTAAAAAGAGTATTTTTTTTATTACTCTGATTACTACTTGGTTCGGTGCTCCCACTCTTCAATACAGTAACGCTCTAGCTCGCTCGACCACTGCTGCGTTCTTCCTTTCTCTGGTCGTTTGCACACTGTGTGTTTACATACAGTAAGTCAATGCTCATTACATATTCTACCTTTAAACATTGAATCTTTTATGTAAAATCTGTCTTCCCAGCATACACCACAAAAGTGGCAGAGAACATAGTTTCATATCCTTCTGACATCCCCCCCCCCCTAACTGCAATGTTTGCCAAAATTGCTAAAATTATTTTTTTGGGTGCGGGTATGGACACTGGAAAGACACAAGCCAAAATGTAGATGTCTTTTTGTTGTTGTTTTCTTTCACCTATTTGGCTTAAACACCCGTGCAAAACTACCAATAGGACAGCAGGGGTATGGCCAAAATGATGGACAATTTTTGGGGGGATTAATATAGCGTTTACGATTATTTATCATGATTATGAGTTGATTTTAGGGACAAAATATTTGTATTGCACTTTCACATTAACACATTAAACCCAACACTGCTTTCACTTCCATGCCGTGCAACATTTCTGCTAATGTACAAATCATTGCTTCGATATAAGAAGGGCTGGGCGCCCAGATAGCTCAGTTGGTAGAGCGGGTGCACATACATAGAGGTTTACTCCTCGACGCAGTGGGCCTGGTTTGACTCTGACCTGCGGCCCTTTGCTGCATGTCGTTTCTCCCCTTTCATGTTCATATGTCCTGCTAAATAAAGACGGAAAATGCTCAAAATCTTAAAAAGTAAGGCTCTCTGCATTGTGTATTTGTTTTTTAATGTTTTTTTTTACTGTTACATGTCACACACACACGCACGCTCATTTCTTTCATATTTTTTGTGTTGCTCTCTTCCTTTATGACTTTCTTGCTATCTTTTTCTCTTTCTTGGATCCTTTGTCCTCAATTCAATTCAAAGAAGGTTCATTAGCATAACCATATTGAGACATAGTATTGCTAAAACACTTATATACAGTTCTCCCTCTCTTCTATTTTAAAATTAATTTTTTTCTTCTATTCTAATTTTTTTATTCTTCGGTCGCCTGCAGAGTGATCACTGAGAGGACCCCTCCCACTCCGTGGGTATTTTCCCCGTTTCTGTTGAGGAGTCAGAGTGGCAGAGTTGTGTCAGAAGAATGAGTCACACCTGAATCCACTTGTCCCGATTGCTACATCAAAGGGCTGGAGATGCATCTCACGTTCTCTCTTTCTCTCTCTTTGTCCTCCCAGCCAGCAGGTTTTTCTTTGATTTGGTTCTCTTCTAATAGATTTGCTTTCCAAACACCGCTGATGCAGTCCTGGACTGTGACTCGAGCTCGACTGGAGTTGCCAATCTCCGGACTCAACTTGGACTTGCGCACTGATGACTTGGAATTGGTTTTGGACTCTAGGATTTATACAGTCAGATCCGAGCATTTATGAAAATAAGTTGGCGGAAGTTTCTGAATTCTTTTATGTGTAATAGGTCAAAAAAATTGACATTGGTATGTATTTGGTCTTTTTCATGCAGGGGGCTGGGTGTGTGTCCTCCACCAGTGACTGTATTCTATGATGCACACGCACCCCCAACTACATGTTCACATTTAAAGGTATAGTATGTGATGTTAATCCAGTACACTTCAAAACTGTCAAAATCAGTCAATATCACCTCATCAAATAATTCAAGTTAAATATTCACACAGTAACATCCGGGCTACCCAGGAACCGAGGTCTGGCCTATCAGAGCATGGCCTGTCTGTCATGTGATCCAAGAAAACGGCCGACGTCTGGCCTATCAGAGCACGACCTGTCTGTCATGTGATACAACGTACAGTACATACTTCTGTCAAGATTGTACATAAACAGCAAACTTACAGGTGAACCTTCGTTTTTCCTAGCAGTCATCGTTAAATCACGATCACGTGACAGACAGGCCGTGCTCTGATAGGCCAGAGGTCGGTTTGATTGCGTGCAGGCTCAATTGTTGCTCCTATCCTGGGAAGCCCAGATTTTACTGTGTGAATATTTGACTGAATCTGAATTTGAGCAATCGAATATGACAGATTTTTCTTAGAAAAATTGTAACTTGAAATTTGAGATCTGAATTTGAGCAATCAAATTTGATCAACCTGAATCTATTTTATCTGAAATTCTGTAAGTTGATTTTTTTTTTTTTTTTGGTATTTGAATTTGCGACCATTGAAAAATAATTATCAATATTCAGGTTTTTTTAAATAGAAATCAAGAATGTTCATGTTTAAAATTTCAAAGAGGAGAACTCACAACAAATCAATTCAGATATATGGTTTCCAAACTAAAATAATTTTAAAGAGGTGAATTCAGAACAAATAAATTCAGAGACACAAAATAATAGGATTGACCGGCCGATGACCGGAATTGGCCGGGTTTCACGTGACCGGCCATGACCGGCAACCAGCAGGTCAGACTGGCTTATGCCAAATTTTATGCCTGTCAAATGCACTTGGGCGCCGCGTGTTTAACAACGTGCAACATCAGAATCACACGTGCACACGCACCGCCGCTCCATCAGCTGTTTATGAAATGTCAGAAAAGCTCTGCAGAGTAGTCTGCTCTACTGATCTCAGCTCTCTCTCCCCCCTCCGAGGCTGGACAACTGGAACCAGAAAACCGCTCTCAGCTACAGTATATTGGAAAAGCGTTGGGCACACTGACTTTGATGAATTTACTGTTTATAAGCTGCCAAAATGAGACAAGAAGCTAACGTTAGCAAACGCTGCAGTGACGGTCCCTCTGACGCCCTGCTGCAGGAGACGCTGAGTGTATTCCTTTGACACGCTGTATTAATGTTACAGTTAGAATTCTTTATTAGGAATAATCCCTTGAGATGTGACATCTCGTTTCGAGGGGGTCCCTAAGGGCAAAGAAAATATACAGTACATTCACATGTAGACAAGACAATTACAAAACAGCTTGAGGGGAATAATAAAAAAAAAAAAATAAAAAAAAATAATAATAAAAACATACACCCCAAACATACCACATACTGACAAGCAAAAACAAAAAACAAAAGCTCTCCATCACACCAAAATCACCCATATCCTTCCCATTCCAACCAATAAATATTAAACAAAAAAAAAAACGTTATAGTTAATAATAATAATAATAACAGTTTAAGAAATAAAATAAAATATACATATAGTGTACAAGTATACACACATAAAGATACATGCGCAATACGTTTACACAGTTACTTACAATATATTCATATACACACACACAAATACATGCATACATACTGTACGTGTACATACATGTAACAAACAAAAACATTTAAAAATAAATAATAAATAAAAATAAAAATATCAAGTATAGTATCAATTAGAATATCAAGTATGAGAACACAATTGCAGCTTGTATGCAAATAATTATAAAGAGACTTCTAAAACTGGTGAAAGGAGGAAAGAGCTCTAAAAGACCTTGGTAAACCATTCCAATCGGAAGGGGCTTTAAATTTAAAATCTCTCCTCCCAATTCTTTTAGATATATGTGGTACTGAAAAGAAAAGATGGTCAGTGTCTCTAAGGCTATAGGGATTGATATACAATCAAATGTTTGTTTCAGATAAAATGGATAATCTGAAAAAAAAACATTTGTGAACAAACTGCAGCCAGTGAAACTGAGTCGAGCATTTAATGATAAAAGATTCACGACTGATACATTTGACAATGAGCGTCCTGAATGGACACCTCAGGACAAATCTGCAAAGACTATTATAAATCACATTCAGAGGCTTAAGATTGGTTTCAGCAGTGTTCTGGTAACAACATCTGCATAATCGATTATAGGTAATAATAATTGGGTAATAATTTTATCTGATCTGTTTTGTAAAACAATTAATTGAGCGATATAACATTCTTAAACTACAACTTATTTTTTCTCACAAGAGAATTAATATGAGGTCTAAAGGTAAGTTGGGAGTCTAGCCAGAGGCCCAGATATTTAAAACTCCTTAACATATGTTAAAGGTGTACCATCCAAAAATTTACCTCAAGAGAGTTATTTTGCTTATGTAGTGCAGATCTAGTTGCAAAAAGCATGCTATAAGACTTCTTATTATTCAATAAAAGCAGATTAGAAGATAACCATGTTTGAATACGACTAAAATCAAAATTGAAGTGAGTTTGAATCTCAGTATTTTATATTTAGATGTATATATAACTGTGGTCATCGGCATATAGATGAATCTGACAGTCAAAGCATATTTGAGGAAGGTCATTTATAAAAATGGCAAATAAAGGGCCCTAGGGAAGAACCCTGAGGGACACCCGTTCAAATAATACTAACTGTGAAAGAGTAGCATTAAGAGACACTTTGACGTCATAGTGAAGATATGCATTAAACCAGAGAACAGCCGATTTGGAAAGACCAATAGCATATAATTTATCAAAGAAGAATATATGATTAACCATGTCAAAACGCCTTAGTGAGGTCAATAAAAATTGCACCTGTAGACATATTGTTATCTTGCGCAGAAAAAATATCATTGGTAAATATAGTAAGAGCTGTTGTTGTAGAGTGATTAGCTCTAAATCCAGATGATTTGGAGTCAAAATAGAAAAATCATTAATATATTTTGACAATTGCTTAAAAATAAGTTTTTCGAATATCTTTGTACATTACTGATTATGGAGATTGGCCTATAATTATTAACATCAAGTGAATCCCCACCTTTATGTAGTGGTGTTACTTTTGCAAATTGTCCACATTAATGGATTACACAGGTGGAAAGTGATAAATTAAATAGTCACAAAGCGGAAATGCAAGAACATGAGCAGAGAGTTTGATGAACTTAATATCCAGACCCATCAGGACCAGCACCAGTAGAGGATTTTAATTCTAAGATTGCCTGTTGGACATCAAAGGGTTAATTGTTGAAAATGAAAATGCACTATCATTCACATATTTGTTATACTAGAATGAAAAAGCTCAGATGATTGAGAACAACGATAGAAGAAAAATGTGATTAAAGGCATGGCCATAGAGATAGGGTCAGTGATAGGTCATTATTTATTCTAAGTTTAGTAGGAAGTTTTAAACACTTTCCAGGTTAGTGGGGTTGCATACCGCCCAAAACCAACATTAAAAACATAGGAATCTTCCCTCAGCATTTAGTTTTGTTGCTAAACCGTGTGTAGAATGAGCAGTGACGTTAAATCATCTGTTGGTACCTAAGGTACCGTCTATTTGCTGGATTGTTCCAAGGTAACGTTAGCAGATGAGCCTGTTGGTATTGATTATATTCATGTAAAAGTACGTATAAAGCAAACTTGCTAAAAAGCTGTTTTCAGGTAACATTACTGTTGACGTTCCAACAGGCCTGTGTGTGTGTGGTTTGAGAATTATCATTATACTGCGAGGCTATACTTACTTTATTTTTGGTTATTTATATAGTATGTTATTGCCATTACCTGTTTTCCCTGTTTTCATACATACAGAAGTTTAGTTTGCTAAATATGTCATTTATTTAGTTGGATATTGGATGTAAAAAGAAGGACCATAACATTGCACTTTAGATGTGTGTGAATTTCCCACACCAGGATTAATATATATAGTTCTATAGTTATATTTTATAAGCAACGATTATCTGTTTAAAAACATTTCTATGTTCTTTTTTAAGATTGCTATGACAATTTTTCGATACTTTTAACAACTTTCCTAAACTCTTAACACAGTGAGCACAACATCCGTCTGTGTAGGCTATCCAATTAACACATTTATTGTTGCAAAACAATGGATTTATTATTTGCAAATGCTTTCACACTGTATGTCAGAACAGATCACATCATGTTCTAAACCTTTCTTATAAGCTAAAGTCAAAGTGAACAGCTGTTCATGTTGTTAATTGAAACACAAATACATCCCCTGCATTTTCTACATGCATTTGGTCTTGAGAAACAGCTGATTGAAGTTATGCAAATTGATCAATCACAGCTGATTCCCATCTAGGAAACACACACAGCTGTTCTCAGCAGACTCTTTCAACCAAATAATCATATGGTAAGACACACAGTAAAAGAGGACCTATTGAACAATATAGATGAACACAGAAAATAAGAAAAATGCCTTCACGAGGGAGAGGAAGAGAAGTACCAGGACAATTCAGTCTCTGTCTCCTTTTTTTCATAAACCGTACATCTATAAAGCTACTCTGAGATGGCTCATTCATTTTTTTGTGATGAATTTCTGCAGCAAAAGAAACAAAAGGCATTCATTTACTAAACCCACAAAAACGAGAGGCCTGTAGAGAGGCTTCAAGAGAAACATCTTCAGCCGTACGGCCAGTTTCCCTGCTCCTGTCACAGCCCTAGTCCCTGTCCTGGTCAATGCTAGCTCGCTGGCAAAAAAGACCTTTATTTTGAAAGACTTCTCAGCAATTTGGATTTCCATTTGTGACTGAAACTTGGTTAAATGTTGTTGATTCCAGCTCTTTTTCAGAACTTTTAATGCTTGACAGCACATATTTTAACTGCCCAGGGCCAACTGGTGAGGAGGAGGACTTGCCGTAGTTTTAAGGATAAGTACAACTGCAGGCAGCTGCCAATGACTATGTTTTCAAGTTTTGAATTAACAATGTTTGAATTGGGCAAATCTCAGCCTGTTCTGTGTGCGCTTATCTATCGACCTCCGAAATACAACAAGAATTGTATCTGAGATTTTTCTGAATTACTGTCTAAAATCATGCAGAAATATGACCGGATCTTAATTGTAGAAGATGTGAAATGTGAATGATTTTTAAATCTCACTGATGCTTTTAACCTTACACAGTTTGTAAGTGGTCCGACACAGATCCATGGCCACACGTTAGATCTTGTTTTGTCACACATCTTGCCTATTTTAAATATCAAAATGCACAAAGCTGGTTAAACCTGCCACTGTGGCCCAATTCTCCGAAACGTTCAGGGATGTAATGGAGACTATAGGGTCCTCTGCTTGTCTAGGTACAGATGAGTTATTGTCCTATTTTTCTTCTACTTAGCAATATTCTCAACATAATTGCACCACTTAGACCCAGGCGTTTCAAACCAAAGTCTGAACCCTGGATAAATAACTTAACTCGTGTTCCTAGGCAAAAGTGCAGGAACGCCGGTGGAAAAAATATACACTGCAGGTATATTACGATGTCCTAAAGGATAGCTGGCGTAATTACCAGAGAACTGTTAAAGCTGAAAAGGCTAAACACCTCTCTGATGTTGAAAAAAACTGCCATAAACCTCACGTTCGTTTTAGCACAGTTAACTCTATCCTTCATACCCCTAACCCTCAAAGCAGGAAGAGTCTTTTGTGACCTGTGAAAAATGTCTCCACTTCTTTGTGAAAAAGATAACCACCATTAGAGCTAGCATGTCACTTCCAGCCTATGACCCTTCCATATCAAATGGGTGTGCAGCAGTTTTCAGTTAGTTTGAGCCTATATCCCTCTCGGCCCTTACTGATATTGTTACACATTTAAACCCTCAATTTGTACTATTGATATTGTACCACCTCGTCTTTTAAAAAAAGTGTGGCACACAATTGGACCAAACATCCAAGCAATTATTTTCAGTAATGTTACTTCTTGTCGAGTGCCACTTTGTTTTAAAGAGGCCCTCATCAAAAAGCCAAATCTGGACACTTTAGTTCTTGCAAATTATCATCCAATCTCTAAATTTCCTTTTAGGTCCAAGATTTTAGAGAAGGCAGTTCTCGTTCAGCTACAATGTTTTTTAGATCTGCATGGTATCCTTGAGATGTTTTAGTCTAGCTTTAGCGTATTTCATAGCACAGAGTCTTCAATTATAAAAGTTTGTAATGATCTTTTAATCTCAACAAATTCTTTTGATTATGCAATACTCATGTTTTTAGACCTTACCGCAGCGTTGGACACTGTTGACCACAGTGTTCTTGTTTCTCGTCTCGAGCACAGTGTGGGGATTAAATGCACTGCACTAGAGTGATTTATATCATTTCTATCAGTGAGATTGTTCAAAGTTAGTTTTGGTGGCTCTACTTCACTCACAGCTCCACTGACGTGTGGAGTTCCTCAGGGTTCTATTTTGGGGCCGATTCTCTTCTCCCGGTATTTGCTTCCCCTGGGTTCCATCTTAAAGAAGCATCACATCAGCTTCCTTTTCTATGCAGACAACTTACAGATCTACATGCCTCTAAAAAAGTAAGGGTGATGATTCCCTAAAAAGACTGCTTAATTGTTTTTATGGCATCAATTTTTTTGTTTTTGTTTTACATTTTAATGAAAGTAAAACTTAAGCCATGATATTTAGACCCAGTAGAACTCTTGGCGCCTAACTACTGTACCTGGGTACCCTAACACCCTATGTCAGGTCCATGGTGACTAACCTTGGTGTTAAAATGGATAGTGAGTTTACACTAGACAAGCAGATCAATTCCGTTGTAAAGTCTAGTTTCTTTCAACTCGGGCTGCTTACAAAACTGAAGCCATTATCATCTTTCACTGAATTTGAGAGTGTTACACAGGCTTTTATTACAACTTGCCTGGATTACTGTAATGCTTTATATGTAAGTAATAACCAGCACTTTGGTCAACCCGGTTGTTTTTAATGTGCTTACAAATAAAGCTGGATTGGTTTGTAAAACACAATCTATGATCATTACAATCACTATTGTATAAAGGCAGACCTGACACATAAAATAATGCAGGCTCTGTAATTTTATCTGATGTTAGTGTTTTGTATGATAGTATTTTCCATTCCAGTTTTTTATAGTATCAATTCATAACAAGAGTTATCTCGAGACACTTTATAGATAGAGTGGGTCTAGACCACACTCTATAATTTACAAGGACATTTACAAGGACAGTTCAAAAGATGTATGTCTTTTATTTGCTTCCATAGAAACCCGTTCCACCCAGAGGTGAACTGAACTTTGAAAGACAGCTGTTTAACCCACCCCTCCGGTTGAGCCCTGCCTATTGTTATGGTGTGGTATTTTGTTATGTTTTTTGTCCTTGTGATTCTTATTTTTTGGTCTTGTATCTGTTTTAGTACTTGGTTACTTCTTTGTCTTGTCTAGTTATGGTTTCTGTCTTGTGGTCTCGTGTGTCTGTATGTTGTTTCTTGTTTTATTTTGATAATCTGGATTTCGGCGCTGTCTTGTCTTTAGTTTTACTTCCTGTGTTTTCCCACTCTTGTGATTACCTTATGTCTTCCACCTATTTCCCAGCCCTCATGTCACCTGCTTCTTGTTAGCTCGTTACCCTCTGTATTTAGTCCTGGGGCCTGTTGCACGAAAGTAGAATAAAGATATCCAGGATAAGTGAAAAAGCGCAGCTTGACTTAGTGTGACCTGCTCATCGCAGCTTAATCGGTTGCACGTTTGCCGAGCCAGGATGAACAGGTGGAGCTATGTCCAGCCAGGTGTAGATAGCTGGGATAAGTGCACGTTCACGGCTTTCTCAAATAGACCACGTTATCGATCACAGATTTACTGATGCAGAGATGAGAAGACGCATGCGCCAAATGTTTCACCCAATGAGCAGCAGCTTCTAATGGAAAATAACGAGGAGGGGAAGAATATGCAAAAAGGGAAATACGGCTCTTATCAAACAGAGAAAAAGCCCGACATAGCGGACCCGACTGATCAGTCTAGCATTTGCCTCAAAAGTGAGCAGAGGGAACTAATGTTCCTCGGGAAATGGACCCTACGGACTTTAGGCTTAATTTCAAACCCTTTTTTACAACGTGAGAACATGTTTTAACCATGCACAAATCTCTATAAGCTATATCTTATTCTTTGTACAATTAATGTTCATACAGAACAATCAGAAAGGGACAACAACTAGAAAAAAAATTAAATGACTTCAATACACGCTGTGAACATATATATGTAAAACAATATTCATGTTTTTTTATTCTTCTGACAAGTGACCACACCAAAATAAAAAGATTAAGAAGCATTGTGGTGTTCCCGGTGTAATGAATGTAAACTCCACTACATACGTACTGTGTATAGGCACGTTATTGGTCCAGGGATGGGAGACTTATTGAGAAGGTTATGAAACCAATGTAAGCTATAATAAAAAACAATAGGCCCACTTATTAAGGAGTAACACAAACTACCCTTTATTAGAGAAGGACAAGCAACAAGAAAATGAAATCATGAACTGGTCTCTGACCAGTCTGCCATTATTATCATCTTGGAATATCGCTACATCAATATCGTCACACTTAATCTTCAGAGCGCGTCCTGTATAAACCTGAAGCTGAGACCACGGACGCTGCGCTGCTCATCTCTACTTTTACAGAGAGAGTGGACACTGACACAACTCGCAAGTCTGCTGGCAGGCAATAGCCACCGGCCACCGGGCACCAGCACCGGGCAGCGGCGGCCACCGGCCACCGGGCAGCGGCCGCACGCCAGGCAGCCTCGACACACTACCGTCCCACCGGGAAAAGTCCCACTCCGCATCAGGGTGCCAGTGCAACCATTTCTAACAATCTAAACAGCTGTAGTAGGGTTTAAATCAAACTCGCGACAACAATAGTGACAAGTAGGCTAATGGATGTTAATAAAAATAAAGCAGAACACATGCAGAAGACAACGGAATAACTGTTAAACACGTTTATTTGGGATCAGACGGCAGCTGATTTGACACATGAGACTCCAGGATTAATCTTAGCCTGGCTGTTAGCCTGCTCTGGACCAGGCTAGCCGCAAAGAATAAATCTCCATGGTTACTTGGCTGGGCTTAATTCAATCTGGTTTCGTGCAACCAAGTCCAAGCTAAATTCATCCAGGATAACTTGAATATCCCGGCTTAATCCCTTATCCTAGTTTCGTGCAACAGGCCCCTGGTGTTCGCCTTGTCTGTTGTCAGATCAGTTTAGTGTTTTTGTTTGTCGGGTAGCTGTCGTGTTAATGGCTCCGATGTTTCTTGTGTCTCTGGAGTACTCACCTGCTACTTACTCGTTAGTAAATCTCTTTGTTTGAATTGGACTCACTCACCAGCTGTTTTGTGTGTGTAAAAGACTCTTTATATTTATCTTTGATATGCTCACCAGACCAGCTTACCTGTTTGTAAGACTTTTTAAGTTCATATGAAATTATTATTTATCCTGCTGCAATCTCCTTGCTTTCCTACTTTCCTCATAAAACCTGACAGTTTACACTAATTTCCCTTACTACCTTTAATAGCCAATGATGAGTTCCCAGACCATCTTAATGTGGGTCAGGCTAGTACAAAACCGTGCCGCCCCCCATATATCATGAGAAAATGTCGCCCTGGGCGGCTGCCCAATTTGCCCGGGCCAAAAAACGCTACTGCCCCAACCACTTAATATGCAGCTCCACTGTTCAGCCTACTGTTGACTTACAGTGAAGGCTACGTCTACATCAGAGAAAGACATTTTACTTCTATATTTACCTGACAGAGAACGTTGCAGATTCGGAATTTTATCATTAAAAAATCACAATTAAAATGTGGAGTGATCAGACATTTGCCTAATGGACACATGGCAGTGCGCTACCCATCTGTCCCATTATGAGAGCCAATCAGCAAAAAGCAGCGTTAATCAACCACCAGAACCAGACCGATTACAGAGAGGGACTCATTAATCTGCCGGGCTCCGGACTGTCTGTGTGTGTGTCTGTGTGTCTGTGTGTGTGTGTGTGTGTGTGTGTGGTGTGTGTGTGTGTGTGTGTGTGTTGTGCGTGTGCGTGCAAAGAGAGAGCCAGAGAAGTGGAAAAAAGGTGTAAGGCAATGCAAATAAAGAGGTTTTTGTTCAACTACATTTTAGTGTTGTCTTTATTTGTCAACGAGATTGCATGATTTTGCCACAATCAGCATGTGATGATTTTATGCGGTTTTGTCTTGTCTTGTCATTATTACCATTAACGTATTTAAGATTTCATGTTCATGAAACGTTTAGTGACTTAACGGTGAAGTATGAATTTCTTTGCAGGGATATTTTGTAGATGGTAATGTTATTAGTTAGAAGCACACTTCATTAACTGGACCCACGGTGAGTCTGATGAAAAGTTGCTGTCTTTGCCCGGTCAGACCTATCTGCACAGCGCTGCGGAGGAAGATCCGAGATTAAGTTACGTTCTGCCTGTTTAGAAGTAGAAAATCTACAGCTCACAGCAACTTAATACCACATAGTGTCAACCCGTTCTCTCTGCGGACTTGTAAAATACAGATGCTTGGGCAGTGGCTGTCAGCGTCAAATATGACACAAAAAGCACCCTTCAGCATGTGTGTAGAACGCACCGGGGAGAGCAGCAGCTACACGGCGCCTGGAGATGAACTAGCATTAAGAGTGACAACAGTAGCGAGTAGTATGAAGTTGGGGGTGGTGGATGGGTCAACAACACAGGACTTTCACCCAGGAGACCCAACTGTCCCATTCTTGTCCTGCGTGTCATGAAAACATAAGCCCACCCACGACCTTTTCCTTAACCAAACTGCATCAAATGTGACACCAATAATTCCGACAAAGCGTGTTTAGATAAAGCATGTTTAGATATGACGCCAAAGGAGACTTTAAAAGTCCTGTGGCATGAAAGTTTCACTTTATGAAGGTTTTTAACCTTAATACATGTTCCTCCACCCTGCCTATGGTCCCCCAGTGGCTAGAAATGGTGATAGGTGTAAAAAGAGCCCGGGGGAAAATTAAAGCTCAGATGGACCGATCTGGAATCTTGCTCCTTATGAGGTCATGGCCTCCACCTTGCCACCCCCTCCTAAAAAGCTACAGACTCAGAAATGGCACATACTATGGAAAGCTCATTATTGGACTGGCTTTAGTGGCTGTAATTCTGCACCAAGGCTGAATTTTGGGAAAGAGACTTCAGATATGGTATCAGGGGGCCACTAAGGTCTATATAAAAGCATCCAAAGAGCACCATGTCATGGGACCTTTTAAGCGTCAATAACAACAACAAATGCACCTGACCGAGCGCCAGTAATTTACACGATGGGAGTGAAAATGTTTTCATTGTGTTTGCCTTTTGTGAAAAGCAAAAGTGAATTTAGAGCCAGCGTTATGGTACTGCTTTTTTCAACACAACAATGTTCCTGTCAGCTTTACTCTCGGGCTGTAATGTTGGAAGCCGCAAAATGTGAATTGCAGTCAAAGCCCCTGAACCTTCCATTATTTTTTCCTGGACTTTGAGCTGGTTGACGACACGACTGACATACCGTTTCTTGGTTGCTGGTAAGGGCATATGGCCTGTAAGGCTGGGAGGGAAAGTGGGAGGTAGAAGACATGGGGGGAGGTGGGGAAGAAATACTGAGGAAATACTTTCCCTTTTGCTCTTTCACCTCCTCTCTATTACTGCGTTCCGTCTCCTTCCTTCATCCCCGTCACCCAGTCTCTCCCCCTCCCTCTCTCTGGCCTTTCCATTGTATTGATCAGTAACACGGACAGCAAAACAGAGAGGAGAAAAACGCTTTGTGATATTTTGGCAGATGGGAGTGAGGGAGGCAGAAAGAAGGATGCAGAGAGAGGACAGAAGAAAAGGAGGCAGGTTGGGAAATGAGACAGAGAGAAAGGCGGAAAAAAGAGGTGGGGGTGATCTGTTTGAATTTTCCATTAAAAGAATCAACTGCAGTAGCCCAGAAGAGAGAGAGAGAGAGGAGAGAGAGAGAGAGATAGAGATGGATGACAAGAAAGAGAAACAATGAAGGAAGGAGACGATGGGTTACTGAAATCTCTCTCTCTATCACTGTCTGACACACTTGCACATACACGCAACTCAATCGATGGAATCCTGGAATTGATAGTATAATTCTGTCGAAACCCTAACACCTGCGGTAACGGAGACAACTGTGTGTGTGTGTGGTGTGTGTGTGTGTGTTTATGTGTGCGTGAGCGAAAAAGGCAGAGGTTTTGTTTCTGTGCGGCAGGAGATGATTCTTTTACCTACTATACACTGACCACAAAATTGCTAAGTATCAGGGCTGAACAGTTAAAAAAAAAATCAAATTAAGACGCTATATTATCCTAGGCTGTTTTGACAAGAATAGAATCAGCAGAAATGAAGGCTTGTTGAGTTCCACCCTAGGGATGAGCGAGTACAGCATTATCTTACCAAATCTCTCAGAAATGCACAGCGAGCTCTGATGAACATTCAGCAGAATTATCTGTATCCGTATCCGTACTCGGACTGGGCGGGGCCTAAGTTTTGCAACAATAAATACAACAATGTGCTTGCAATTATTAAGTAAAATGTAGACAAGAGTTTTCATACTCAACAATATAACTTTCTTTTTTTAAACTTTTAATCGTTTTTTGGGGGGGGTTCTTTTTTATTTTCACAGGTATGTGTGAGTGTGAGTGTGTCTGTGAGTGAGTAAGAGAGAGGCTACAGAGAGAGAGAGAGAGAGAGAGAAACAAACAGAGAGAGAGAAACAAAGAGAGAGAGAGGGGGGGTTGGAATGTGTTTGTGTGTGTAACTTAATTTGTAATATTATTCATTTATACCGCAACTGCCTTTATTTTTTTTTTATAAAACACAGAAATAAAGTTTCAGACACTCAAAAAAACTGGTCAGAGCCAGTAGGCAGATTAAATCAATTCTTGCAACTAAAACTTCCTAATCTTAAAATAAATGGTGGTGTAAAATGGATCCAATCATTAAGCCCTGTTAAATAGTATTACAGACCAAACAATGGCTGGAACAAGATTGTTATTGTTATTGCTTTTACTTTTTTATGTTTTAAATAACTATTGAAGCGCTGTAAAAATAAAATTTGGTATTTTTAAATTCATTATCGTGCTTAGGTATTACTTCACATTGTTATTCACCTTGTGTTTTATGGCTTCCTCTCTTACTGGAATTCTAAAGAGGGAAACAAAAGCGTACATTAATTATTATACTTTTGCACGGTATGTTTCAGCGATCCAAAGCGGTCCAAAATGACATCAGGCTATAAGACTCTTATGGAGAAATATGTACTTCCTATTGGTCAGCTAGCCCTGTCCTGTTGATGATGATGAAAAAGTGTGTTGAATGTCAACATGTTTCATGTCTGTTAAATATACTAATAAAGCAGAACAACTATGAAAAAAAATCCACACTTATGTCACTGATCTTCATGTCTCCTTGCGGAGGCAGTTTGTGCCGTCCACGCCAAGAAAGTGCCTTAAATTATACCGCGTCTAACTAAATATTGAATTGAGCTGAATTGAATTTTATCCCCACAAAACAACTCTTTCATCCTCAAGGTCACTAAGAGAGGCGTGTTTTCATTACATTCTCCTCCGTCTAGGGAGAGTGTTTCTGTTTGAAAGGGTGATGAAAACATGCAGTTGACTAGAGAGAGCGCATTGTTGATGACACAACAGATGTTCCACCTTTCATAAACCTTGACCTATAGGCAATGCGGGACGAGGACATCAGGAATAAGAGAGAGCTGTTGACGCTAAAAAATAGAGGACGTTGGCGAAAGAGAGAGAGACATGTTGAGACATAGACAGGAAGTTTGAGTACGTTTTTTCTTCTCTGTCTGTTTTTTATTAAAATGTCTTTTTATGCTAATCGTGGGCTCTGCATGAGTACAAGGAGGATGCAGCCTGCTTTGTCCACCATGTGCTGAAGTGAGTAAGATACTGCAGAGGAAGAGAACATGGCCGGCTCTTTCAATTCAGAAGTTATAAAAGATTAAATAAACATCAGGGGGTGTCTTTGTAAACTCTCACCCAACAACTGTGAACTGTTTGAGACCTTCGCCAGCATATGATGCATGGAACATACCAGCAGAGACATGAGTAACAACCCATGCTATCTCTGCTTAGAGGAGATTTTACCCAAACATAATGAGTATACAATCTGTGCCAGTCATATGTATGTAACATTGGATATTTTGTTGTGTAAGGATAATATCAGTGTTGGGAAATAGTGAGGGTAGAGATTCAAGTATTAACAAATTATCAAATATGTTTTATCAACATTAATAAAATTATGAATATGTGCATTCATAACTTTACCAAATTGACAAACACTCCAAAAAGGCACCACTCTGGAATCAGGGACCAATAACTGAGGTGTGAAACAGTCCCATAGGTGCCCCCCCTTTATAATACTGATCTTAATTAATTTGATTAATTTTTTTCCGGTATCTTTTAAAGGAACAGAAGGTGAAGTTCGAAAAATTGGTTGTTTAACTTCCAAATTGTTTGGAAGTTGACAAGACCGTGTGGGTAGCTAAGCCACGTGATCGAGACGGCGGATGAAGCACCTCTGGATTTCAGACACTTTTGAAGTTCAGTGCAAAGACTACAGAAATGGCGGTCAGGGGGACCGCGTGGCTATGAGTTAGCCAGTTAGCTGCTCAAGCTCACGTGTTACGGAAGGCTGAGATACACTTAATGGGGCTACTTAACCCCCCAGTGGCTGGGGGCCAGCTTTTTAGCTGCTCAATGCATGTGTGTGTGTGTGTGTGTGACTGTCGTAGCTAGCAAGGTCAGATGTTCACACCACGTGTATGGGTGTGTGTGTTTGTGTTTGTTAGGTTAGCATGAGAAGAAGGAAAACACACTTAGAGAGAAAGAAAAAGGAGCACTTGGAGTCTTGATTTCAAGGCTCTGAGAGTAAACACTCATCTCGTCCACTCAGGTTTCTGGCCCAATGCGATGTTAGGGCAGAGTCTGAGACTTTGTGGAGACGAGGTGGAGGTTTCATCACGTTGCGGGCTGTAGTCAAACTGACCAACGGAGCGTATTATCTTGCTGAACACTAAGTAGGACTTGGCAATGTAGCATTTGCACTCAAACAAGTTACATTATTCAACACAACATCAACCATCATGTCCCATGATCTAGGACTTTCACAGCAAATAATGGGACACAGCGGTCCCAAATCAGATTAATAACCAAATGTGCAATGGTAGCACTTATCAATCAGCTCACATTAATGTCATAACAGTGTTGCAGCATTAGCATTACTGACATTACTGAAACTGTGTTCTCTTCTGCAGATCTGAAAACAGGACCCGGTAGCGTTTGCAGAAACCCAAATGAATCCACTTTTCCGGGAAATGGAGCTTTTTTTGCACAAGGAAGAAGACAAAGGTTTTTGGGCACTCAGGGTATTTATTCCCCAGGTCACCTGGTCAACGACCCCTTGGGCCTTCAGGCTTCTGCAGCCAATGGAAAGACTCAGCCTTGTTGAAAGTGTGAACTACAGAGTCTGTAGTTTTTAGAATTTCGGACATTTTGAACCTTTTTTTGTCATAGAGGTGTAACATTTAGGCTGCAAAAGTTCCAACAGGTCTGATCCCTTTGTTTAAGAACAACACATGTTGACTGCATGGTCTCCTTTGTTCCAGACGGCGTTCAGGCTCTACAGGTGCCTGTAAGGCAGCAATTCATATGTCTTGGAAAGCCACATGGTTGAGATCTCTGTTTAAGTCCCTATTGCTTAGTCCAAACATCAGTATATTTCTAACAAAGTGTGTCATCAGCCCCTTCCCCCCAAACCTTTAAGTCACCAGAATTGAGTAAAATGGCATCTGCCAATGTTCGCAAGTTTCCCAAACACAGAAACTAAAATATTGCCCACATTCTGCAGTAATTAATCAGGTGTGCTGCTGTGTTAATTTTAGCCCTTGGTTTTGATTTAGTTAGAAATGTTTATTGGTTTTGGTCAGAATGTTATCATTTGATTTTTATTGGTTTAGCAGTTATTTTGTCAACAAAAACGCTTTTCTTTAAGGACATAACTGTCTAATTTTTATAAGCGTTTTGAGGTCTTACCATCTTTGTTGTGTACAGTTACCATGGTAGCAGGTATCATTCTTGTCTATTACAAGGCTAATGGAAAAGGTAGTTTAGGTGAACATACACAGTGTCCATGTCACTCTGCTCTGCAGTAACACAACACACTGACACACCTCAGTAAATCAGTAAAAAGCTGCTCTTGTTTCTGCTCCCTTAGCATTACCGCAGCTATTTGTGCACTTCACTGCACAGCAGCGAATCCTTCACAAGCAGGATTCACTCGCCTTTTCACTAAAATACGGACCACTGGCTGTGTTTAGCTTGAGAGTAGAAGCTGAATTGTGGGATCACATAATTCTATTTCTTTAGGAAATGTCAACATTAATCCTGGCACCTGTACTCATTCACCAAACCTCGTTTTGGTGTGAGTTGCCCATAGAGATGTCTGTTTCTTTTCAATATAATGGAACAAAATAACACTTGGCTTGTAGTGCTCAAAGTGCCAAAAAAATACATTTGAAAAATGCAACACCATTGTCTCTTATGAGAATACATGACCCTGTTCCTCAAGTTCCACAGACCTGTTAGGACTTTCATTTAGGAACTATTTTCTTTCTACTGAATTACAACCGCCAACAGGATCACCACGCAGAAGGATGTATACGCTTGGGCGAGAGGCTCTGGCTGTGTATCTGTGCATACAGTATGTGTGAGTGTAAAGGCCTCACACAGTTTGACCGCTCCTCATTAATCTCCTCTGGAGAAGAAATGAGCTCCATTCATCAAATTGCAATCCCAGGGGGAGACCCCACTACAGAATTGATTAAAAGACCCTCATCTTCTTCTTCTACTTCACTCTTTAAAAATCTGCCAAATATCCTTGTTTTCCCACTCTTCTACATACCTGGCAACAAGATTTTGTTCTTTGGCATCTACCTATACTCTACCCTACCATATCTTACACCAAAGACACAGACACCTGGCCCAGACAATCACTGAACACACTTGAAGTTCCAGCCTCCTACCAGACCTGATAAAAACAGAATATTTCACTTTCAGTGGGGTGAGGTGCATCTCATAGATTTTTCTACATCACAATGATTTTAATTTGCGAACAGATTCATTATGCTGTACACAACTCAGAGGTGTGTATATTTCAGCCTGATCTCACAGAATTCCGTGAAATGATCGCAAACTGTTAACACCACCATGACGTGAAGGTGTGAAAATCCTGTGCGGTCACCACAGAAAATGTTTGATACAATTTAAAATTCCCATCAGCCTCAACTGCACTTTGTGTTTGGAGCTAATTAGCAAATGCATCCCGTGAGTGTGTGTTCTGTTTAAAACACAAAAACAGAAAACCTGTTTTAGAGGTTTTCTGTCTTTTTAGCCAGCAGCTTTAGATGGGATTCTACATCATCCGCTCTGGCTCCAGGGACGCACACGACCACAGCCGCTGGAGCCGCCAGCCTCACACATCGCAGTATGGAGCTCCCAATCACTGAGTGGGGAGAAACTGTTAGAGAGGCGACGATGCTCCGGTTTAGAGAGACTGCAGTCATTTGCACTCCCCGGTTTAGATCTAACGCTACGCTTTCCTTGGACAGTCACCCACTCGCCCAGCTGCTCGGGGCCTGCCGGGGGACCGCTAGCAGAAGCTACAGTATGTTGGTCTGTACCATCTAAGGGGCACTGGCTAGCTACAGAAGCTTACAATTTTGATTCCATGATGCCTCTAACTCACTAAGCCTCGCCTCCAGAGTAGAGCATGTATCATTATTACTAAAGGAGGCAGAGGAATAGCTGAACATTTGACACACAGAGCAAGAGAAAGTAGGAGAAAGAGAGGAGTTAGCCATTGAACAATCATAGCTCTTGCATTCTCTGCCTAAATTGCTCTTGAATCTAGCAGATGTTCACATTGAGATTATGAGAGCCCACTGAATTTACAGTGATAGCCCAAAGAAGAATACTACTCCCAGTCGCATGCTAATTTTCAAGGTGCTTCTTTGCACAACTAGGCTCACGATCCTACAAGTTGGGGGGAAAATTTCCACTCGTCATTGAGGGACAGAAAATTTCCAGCTGCCAGGATTACAGCAACTACACGCTAAAAAGACGCCAGGCTTTTTATTGAGCCGTGTCAAGGGTCTCAATTTTTTTCTGCTTTATCTGGGAACACTGAAGATGAGGGAAGACACCTGCGCAGAGGATGCTGGGGACTGTGTGAACCGCGCTGAGCCCTGTCCTCCTGCTGTGGCGGGGAGACGCGACGCTTCGGAGACTGTCACGGAGCACTCCTTGGAGGAGGATCAGGACTGAAACAACTGCCTGATGAACAGTTGTTTTGTCTTGTTCTCTCTTTTATCCTGATAAGATTACAGAGACTGTGTGTTTCTGAATACTATGTCAACCTACTTTAATATGGCCTGATCGCCACACGTTAGCTGGGCAACTCCCAGGCTAGAGTTTCTCTTACAATGTGCTTGCTGTTTTGTACTTTTTATTTCTTGTTTCTGTTGACGAGAAATGTATTTATTTTAATGTCGATCTAATATGGAACCATACTGTGACAATCAGGTAATTATCGGCGGGTGTTCCATTTTTTTGCTCCCGCGTATCCAATCTTGATCACAGACCTACTTTGAGTGTTAGCCTTCTGGTAAAATGTTCCCCCTTTCTCACACTTTCCCTTTGGTGACACTGTCTTGAATGTTTTTGTTCTGTGTTTTACATGTTCTGTGTAATGAGGGACTTGGATGCACTATTATTAGGATTTAACTAAATGAAAGGCAGTAGCAATTTCCACATATACTTTCATTTAGAATGCAGCATAATCAATAATGCTTGATCTTTGATTATTAATTTGGAATTGTGGCTGAGTGAATAAATGAGCCAGCACTCTGGGCTTACTAAAAATGTGAGAGAAATGTTGACATTGCATTATTACAGGAGACACATTTGCTGCAGGTGGATACCGGCCGTTTAGCCAATAGATTCTATCACACAATTGCATACAAATTTTAAAACAAAAGACGTGGCCATTGTTGTCAAACGGAATCTCCCACTTATAGTGTTGTGATTTCCACAACAGAATTTGGTGCCAGGAAAATTGCATTTGTGTCAGCTTATCCAAATGTTTTTGATAACAATTTCTGTTATCCATTCACTAATCAAATGCTGGCGTTAACAGACTGTTCTTTTATTGTTGGTGCAAATTTCAGTGCTTTGTGGGACCCAAATATGGATCGGTCGAACAAAGGCTTTGGTAACACTTTCATAGGGATGATTAAAGTTCTCCTTCTAATCCTTCAGCCCAAGTCTTAACTGGGTGCTCCTAGTTCTCCTTATGTCCAGTTTCTAGATCTTCACACCAAGGTTGTCCCTTGAGTCCTGCAATATTTGTCCTCTCCCCAGAGCCTCCGGCTCAAGCCATCCGCCAATCGATTAGGGTGTCACCGATACACAACATCACCTCTCACCATTGGCAGATGATGTTATGGTTTGTTTCAGAAAACCCCTCTCAGTCTCTTCCCCACCTTCTTTCCTTATGCGAGGAGTATGGAAGCTTATCAGGCTTTAATATGAACTGGACGAAGTCTGCACTGCTTCATTTAATTAATTATGCCTGCAACTCAACCATCTCTGCTAACATCCCCATTGTTTAACAGGAATAAAGGTTTTGCCTTGCTTGAATCATATTATTAAGCATAATTTTTTCTGCTTCACTGAACAGTGTTTTCAAAGATATTGAAAGATGGATGGGTCTCCCCATGTCTCCCCCTCAGAAATGTCTGTCTGCTGGCATACGTTAGGAAGTGCTATGACACAGCCCTGGTCAATCCATGACGTTCTCTTTGCCAATGTCTCTAATAAACAGTGCCAGCTAGGCTTCGGCCCCATTATTCCTCATCATATTAAAATTTGGAGACATTGTCGTGTACCATGTAACTGGCACACACTTTCCCCATTGTTTATTAATACAGCACTCCTGATTGGTGGGAGGGCTATTACAGTTCCACAGTGGGAACAGAGGGGGGTTCATTATCTGCCCACTAAAAGCCCAAGTTACATATCTTCACATGATCTGGGCTTGCTCCCCTGTTGGTCAGTTCTAGAATAATATTGCATCCAAAATATCTGCCTTGATTATTTTCACTGTACTTGTTGATGCTGATTGATTGGGCAACCCTTTAGCTCTCTAAAATTCAAAAACAAGCTGAATTTGCTGGACTTACAGCTGCAAAGAAGATGATTGCAACACGTTGGAAGCCGCCACCATTTGTTTATTCATACGTGGACCCTTTCCTTTCTGGACATTGTGTATATGGAGCACCACAGGTGACTTTGGATTCGTAGTCCTTAAAGTGCATGTTGGAAACTTTTGTCTTTGCCCCCCTTGCTGCTGTTTGTGCATTTGTTTGGTCCCGTGTGTCTTGTTTCCATCTCTCTGTCAATGTCTTTTGTCTGTTTGTTTGTTTGTGTGTCTGTTTTTGTGTGTTGCTGGTGAGCTGTGACCTCTGTTGTGTTATTGCTGGGTCTCCCCCCATCCCCGTCTTTCCTCTCTTTTGTATTTTCTAATTTTCTCTTTGGTCCTGGGATGCGTTCCCATGTCCCAGTGTATTGTTTAATTGTTTTAAATATAAATAAAGTACAAATATTTGATCACAAAAAGAGAAAGCACTACTACTATTTTCAGCCATCAAAATAGCCCTCCATCTTAGACACCAAATACAGACAGAAGCAGACACACAAACGGATGAACAAATGCCTATAATTAGCTGTGCTGATCAATAAGTCTTTAAATGAAACACACTTATCATTGTAACCCCCCCCCCCCCCAACCAGCCTGCGACTCAACTTCAGTCCTGGCTGACATCATAGCAATGTATAACACGGTGTTTAGTGAGTGGGTTTCCTCTAGAGGTGTTTTCCCAATGGAGACATGAGAAGAATTGGAACACTATTAGCTGAGGTCACAGGGAGCACTTAACACTGACAGGGACAGAGAGAAGGAACAGGAGGAGGGGAGCAGAGTGTGTGTTGGTAGGGGAAGGCTGGATATAATGTATTTGTCGAGGCCAAAGTTCATTCCATCATTAATACTACTGCAATGATACCTCAGCCTGCTGGGAGGAGGGTGTTCACCTCCAATCCTCAAGGGCGGGCACCCACAGGTGTCTGATCATCTGTGCTAATTAATGAACTACACATTATCACACACTTTTGTTGCCTTTGAATGAAGTCATGAGATTTATGACACAGGAAATAAATACTGGATATGCTCAACATTGAACGGGTTTAAGCCAATTTGCAATGTGACTAAAAAGTAGGGATTAAAGTCCAGAATGGCATTGTGGCACCTTCAATTAAAGATATAATACGTGATGTTAATCCAATACAGTTTTTGTCAAATTTAGCTTATCCTATCTTTAACTTAGCCTTGTCTGGACTTATTAATATGGCATGCAGTTAACCCTGCTGATAACAAACGCATATGTCCGCTTGTTTCGTGTTTTGTATTTCTTTGCATTTTAACATTATAGACATAACCTATAGCCATTTTAAACTAGAAGTGGCTTTTTTCGTACAGCGGAAAAAGGTTGAACACCGAAATTCAGTTTTGCATTTGTAATCACCAAGTTTGGCATCATTCCTTGTCATGTGTTCTATATAGCCACTAACCCAACTGATGCAACAAGACACAGCTGGCATAGATTGTAGGAGGGGATTGAAATGCTGGGGTGTATGTAGATAGCTTAAAATCCCAGAGATGAAAGAGGTCATAGTGGAGTCACTGATGGAGATGAACAATATGTTCAAACAAAAATTATGCAATTATGTGCAAGACACGTAGAAATTGTTTATATTGGGTGGAAAATATGTCAGAGTTAAATTTGACTTGACATACTGTAGATGTTATGTCCTTTGTGTTTTAATAGTGCTTTCACAGTATTGACCTCCATTATACCAGCAGCTGACATCAGCACATACCCGTACTCTTTCTCCCAGTACAGGGAAGCAGTGCTGAAAAAGAACAGATGACACAGCAAGCAGGGAGCATGTCAAAGCCCCATGAACATGTGTGTGATGTGTTTATAGAAGTTAGTTATCTCAGGACAATTTACAGAAAGAGTAGATCTAGGCCACACTATAATTAACAAAGACCAAACAATTTCCCCCAAATTTTCACCCAAAGAGCAAGCATTATTAGTAAGTAACACCATCCCTTACATTCATTCATGCACACACATTCACCACTGACTTAACTACCACGTGCACTGAATTATCATTTCTTTTTTTGTAGTTATAATCTTAGTCTTGTGTTTTCAAATACCCTATTCTGCAATGTTGAAAAGACATCCTGAATTGTTGTTCATTCGGTTTTATTCTCCAGTACTGGATCGTTTGTGAGGTCAAGCCTCACACGGTGCGTTTGTTTTACGATCCACTGATACTGAAAATTATGATACTGGGTCGAAAGCTGCAGAACAAGGAAATAAGTGAACCTTGTGTTTAAATTGTTTTGCCATATTTAATTTATTTATTTGATTAGGACAATGCACATTAATGAACATTTCTGTAAATGCGCCAGTGTTAGCCAATTGGCTAATTTTCAACTGTAGTCCTACCTAGGATGCATGTTTTTTATGGTGGGAAGAAACCGGAGCACCCGGAGGAAACCCACACAAACACGGGGAGAACATACAAACTCCACACAGAAAGGCCCGGAACGCCCTGGATTCGAACCAAGAACCTTCTTGCTGTGAGACAGAAGTGCTAACCACTTAGCCACCGTGTTGCCTATATGTATAATATGTATATATAATATGCTTCTGAGGTGAGAATTAATCTACAAAGCTGAATGGTTATTGTTCACTTTGTAATATATGACAAGAGCTCTTACGGCGTTGTCATCTTGACAATTTTAAAATTTGAATGCATGCACATCAAAAAGCTGTTTAAGAATGACTTTCTTTGCAACTCCAGAGGGAGATGGCGATGCAGAGGGAACTGAAGATGTGCCACCTGATAGTGCTCAAGGAGAGAAAAAAGCAAAAGTCTGGAAAAAAGGAGACAACTAGTTTGAGGGAGACTTGAATCAGTACTGAAAAAGTAAAAAGTGAATGTTGAGGGAAGAGAACCCATAAATGTTTTTAAATGTATCTAGTTCCTAAAGATCTGATTAATGGATCCCAATACAACACACACTACAAACCAGTAAACACAGAAAAGATAATCTGGCTTTTACAAAAGATTAAATGAAGATTTTTTTCAGGAATTAATAGGGTCATGTCATACCTCATACACCCAAGATAAAGAATGTACTGGTCCTCAGAAAAAGGGCTTTGTCTAGATTTTATACCAAATACAATGCCAGCAAATAGAATTGAGCAGATTCTGAGGTACACGCATTTAATTGATAACACTCACAGGAGCCAGTAAAATAATAAGCTCTTTAAAATCAGGCCTGTGTTAGATGTACTCAAGAAAACCTTACATTCAGCGATTGAATGATGAGCAGATGATTGCCCTTTAATGCCCCAAGAATCCCAAACTCTGGGGTCTGGACATTGATACATTGGTACAGATTTGAAGTGTATCAGGGTTCAGCTGGGAGTGGTCAGGTCAGTCGATAGGAAATGGCTGGAGATGTGGTCGTGCACCTCTGTGATTACAGGTGTTTTTTTTTTTTACAATTTCCTTTACACCATTCTACTGATTCAGGCATTGCAACAACAGGCAGAAGGGAGCAAAGCTGAAACTAAAGAGTTGAAAGTATCTTAAAGAAGGATGAGGAGCCTGCTCTGTTGTCAGCAATGACATCACTGTCACACATTGGTTTGATAGTTTAGTGACCAACGTTGTGATGGTTGGGCTGGCTGGCTGTGAGTATTTCTGATTTGTTTACATTTTCACTTTTGTTTTTTTCCCCACTGTGTCCTGTCAGTTTCTCTGTTGTTTTTTTCCTCGTTCTCCCCCTCTTGCCTTCACCAGCCAGCTGACTGAGCACACCTGCTCATCATCTCACTATCACCTCACCCGCCGTACACACCTGCCAGACATCAGCTACAATCAAGCTCAGGATTTAAACCCTGGATCTACTCATCATCCTCGCTCGATCGTTGTTTCAGCCATCCTGGTGACGACACGCAGCACGCACGCACGCCCAGCCACGCACCCACGCAGCCACGCCCACGCACACGGCTCTTAGGAAATCCTCTACTCTGTCTGTTGTTTCCTATCTGTCCTTGTTTTCTCCACTGCACCATCGCTCCAGCATTCCGCCGACTCCTCATTCTGTCCCACCCTCACGCTCCGTCAGTCTCCCGCTCTACGCTTCTCTGATCCGACATGCCCTCCTCACTACTCTGCCCCGGTTTCTTGTGCTATCTCCTTGTGCTCTTCTCCTACCTGCCAGCCTCGCCATCTATTCAGCCCTTCCCTTTTCCCCCCACCGCCTTCTCCTCCGTAATTCCCTCTGCCCAGGATCCAATCAAACCTGTTTGTTGCCTAGCTATTGCTCCGTTTTCTCTTTGTGCAACAGTGCCTAGATTTTGTCCGAGTACGCAAGGGAAAAACGGATCCTAAACATCCAAGCCATTTCTTGAGGTGTACAAGCTTACTGTGAGAGCAGCTCATCGGTTATGCTGTAATGTCCTCCCCAGTGCAAAAACAACATGTTATCGAGCCTTGCTATTTCTTGGACATCACTGTGTGTCTGGCCCCTTACAACATGCCTGATTGGAACAAGAGGATTTACATTCAAGTACGAGTTGGGGGCTAATAAATCAGGTCTATACAGCATGCCAAAGGACCATTTGAGGTACAACTCAGCTTGAAGGCAGCAGGCATGTCAGGCCCCCGAATTAAGGTTTGAATTGAACCACTGCCATTGTCAAGAACTAAAGTGTACATCCAGAGCTGCCGCATATCAAAGAAACAGTACAATGGCAATGTCTTGTGTTTCCCCCTCTCGTGCCTTTGGCAATTTCACGAAAAAGCAGGAATTATTCTATTTATTAGGTAATTTAGTTTGGTAATAAATCAGCCCATTAGTCTGCAAAGAAATACCTTCGCAGTTAGCATGATCATGACCTCCTCTTAAAAAACAACAGGATTAGTCGTTTTCTGTCCAACCAGCACACCCCAATGTCATGTGTCTAAGACTTGAGAAACCATCGGTCATTGTCACAGAAGCTGAAACCATGTAAACATGCATTCCGATGCTGCACGCATACAAAAAAACAGTACATAATGCAATGTCTTGTGTCTTTTCCCCCTGTGTGCTTTGGCAATTTTCACAGAAAATAAGCATGGAATTATATTTATTTTATTAAATTTATTTATATTATAAATAGCCCATTAGTCTCTAGAAACCTTTCGCAAGTTGGAAGCATGCTATCATACAATCCCTCTTAAAAAAACTAACAGGATTAGTTCGTTTTTTTCTTGTCCAAATCCAGCCAACTATAAACTTATCTCTAAATTGTCACTTTTGTCTAAGATTGTAGAAAAATCTTCATCAGTTAACTTTCTCTTTGAAATGATAATAGAAACCTTAAATGCATTTCGATACGGCTTTTGTTTTACACACAGTGCAGAGACAGCTCTCCGTAAAATGACTAACGACCTTTTAAATGCAGCTCTGTTCTATTTTAGTTGTTAATATCAGTGTGGCCTTTGATACAATAGATCATGAAATTAATTTAAATCGTCTGATGTGTTGGGTCGGTATCTCAGGTCCTGCTTGATCTGGTTCAAATCTTATTGTCTGACAGAACCTCCTCAGTACAGCTCTTCATTGTTATTAGCTCAAATTACCTGTGGAATGCCTCAAGGTTCTGTTCTAGGTCCAGTCCTCTTCTCACTTTTCTATGCTTTCTTTGGGTCACATAATGCAAAAAAACATAGGCACACTTCTGATTAAGGGGCATTAGCACCAAATGAAGTAATAGCATAAGTTCAATCAGGAAAAATATACTTTTGTTTGCTTAGGCCTGTAGTTAATTTATTTCTCATGCATCTTTATTAAATCCTCTCTCAAATCTCACTTGTTAGTCCTCGCGGTTATGCCTTGAGCTGTCAATCACGTTAATGCCCGATAATCAACCCGATAATTGGCCGTTGGACAGTCTGTTTAGTGTGTTTTCCGTGCCGTGTTGTCCATTAGAGCAGTGATTCCCAAAGTGGGGGTCGGGACCCACAGGGGGGTCGCGAGCGAGATAGGGAGGGTCGCAAGTTGATTTCCAGAAATAAAATAAAAATTTAAAAACTATTAGAAATAGCATATGTTAGCCATGATTTTAACACAAGATAAAACTAGTGGCTAAATTTAAAATAAAACCAAGCAAATAAATAAAAAGGGAAGAGCTCTTTTGATTTTCTTTGACCACTCTGACCCCTGAGGTCATTGCGACAGATTTACAACATATTAGCGACAGAATCAGTTGTAGCAGGGCGGTGTGCAGCGAGACAGAATGTGGAGGATGATCTCCGAGTAGCGGTCTCCAACATTAAACCAAGATTGGACTTGCTGTGCTCCAAACATATTGCACATCCATCTCATTAGGTGAGGTTAAGTTCAAATTAAAGTAATGAATAAATTACTGTAGAATAATGTTATGGCTGTTGTGTTATTTTGTGTTGTCAGTATGCTCGTGTTTGGATACGTCTATGGTGTGTGTGCGGTTGCGCGCAATGTTAATATACGTTTATAGTGGCGGAGTTGCAAGTCACTTGCACCGTTACTTTGGGGGTCGTGGGCTGAAAGTTTTGGGAACCCCTGCATTAGAGGGCCCGGCGGCCTTCATTTTGGCCACTTTGACATGCTCAGTAGGAAGGCGGGCACTGCCAGCAGTCGGATTCAAATGACCAATCTGATTGGTGGAGTGCTAACCCGGAAATGACTAGCGGGATAAATGTGACTAGAGTCCCTCAAAATCTGACGAAAATCTTTTAAACTGACCTTTGTTGATCTGAAATGAAGACAGAAACAGCAACTGTTTTTAGAAACTATTTTAGTAACATTTGAGATCATATTCTGAACAACCCGCTATGACAGTCTTGCTTTGAATTTCCGGAAAAAACAGACCCATGTGACGTGTTTTTCCGATCAACTGCTGTCTGGCAGTCAGCATCGCTTCAGTGTGTTCCAAGACACTTCTTTCAGCCAATTCAGGGAGGCAGTCAGTCCGACGGCTTTTCTCTCATATTCTCTCTTTCTGGCTTTAATACATTCATACAGACGCAGACTTTAACCTTAGGCAATGGTCGGCAACTACCAGGAGCCCTTTAGACACCTATTAAACTTATGGTTATCTTATTTTTTACTCATTAATAATTAATCGTTGTAAAAATCCAAACACTAAAATGGCATTAGCACTCCACCCCGGTCCTTGCTACAATAGACTATGCCATAAGCGCATCACTGAAAGTCATTCAAGAGGCTTTTGAGAGGGAGAGGTGGCATGAAGCTGCCTCTGGTGAATGAAGCAAACCTACCCAAGCGGTTCTGAAAAAAGGAAGAAACGTGATTAAAGGTAAATGTTAATAGCGACATGCCAAAGGTAATATTTCTCACAGTTCCAGTGGATACTGACAGCAACAAGGAGCCTTTAATTTGCCTACAAATTTCCCTAAAGATATAGGTAAAGAGCAGCAAGGAGCGCCATAGGCCCATGCCTGGGTTTGCCTTGGGCCCCCAAATTGCTCCTGCTATGGTTGTGTGCGTGGTACGTTCACAGCTTTTACAACATTTAAATCTGTTCTCTCTGTTGCTGCTGCTCTCGTTTCAATGCAAATTGTCCCAAATAGCAAAGCAACCTTCCACCCCCCCAAACACCATGTCTTCACAGACTCATTAGCCTCATCAGAATCACCAGCCACCACCTGTGTCTGGTCTCCATGATTGTTAATCTTAATGCGCAGACGGCACTAAACATTACAAATTATCTGTTGTAATAAACATTCATTTTTACTTCATTCACTGATAAACTAGACTCAAGTTGCTGCTCTTACAGGTAGTTTTTTTGTTGTTTTTACTTTCTGTGTGTATGTCATTATTGACAGAAAAAAAACAACCTGTGATAGATGTTCACAAGTTCTTCCATCACTTACACACATTTAGGATTATTTTCTCTACACCTAGAACATATGTCTTAGTCATTGTTTGAATTATTAAGACTGACATTTTTTTGATATAACCATTGTTGAACTTAATGTGATGAGTGTCCCCTATGTGTCTGGGCTAAGCAGTAATAATGCTAACCAAGACCACACTAAATTGGCTCTGCGGGTAGTGAGAATGAACTGTGAGTGGGTTCCAAACCATCAACACAAAGTAGCCCTAACGATCTGGGGCCTCATGTATAAACATTGCGTACACACAAAAATCTTGCTGGTTTTCCCGCACACAGTGTGACTATTAAAGTTGTACTTGACGTGAGAATGTGCGGACCATCTGCATAGTCTTGTCTGGCTCTGTAACGTGGCGAATTCTAAGTGAAACATGCTGAAAACTCACCAAACATAATAAAGTTTCCACTTCACTTACTTATTATGCACATGTCTGTGACGTTGTCTGTAAAAACATAACTATTACCGCTGATACTCCATTAAAGTTTGATCATTTGTGAATAATGTTTCACATCGTTCATACTATTACAAAAATGACTACAAAGTAACGCAATTACAGTAGTGAATTCTTTTTTCTGTAACGCAGTAACATAACGC
The DNA here is from genome assembly GCF_008692095.1 of Etheostoma spectabile. Lineage (NCBI taxonomy): Eukaryota > Metazoa > Chordata > Actinopteri > Perciformes > Percidae > Etheostoma > Etheostoma spectabile. The sequence goes on along the minus strand of NC_045740.1, from coordinate 22,788,386 downwards.
AATGACTAATTACATTTTAGTAATATTATACTTTAACGTATTATACTTTAATACTTTCTATTCAGTAACGCGAGTTACAACACATTTGAATGCAACATTTAGTGGTGTTAGAAGAATTCACCAACAATGCAAACACAGGAAAAACAAGTTGTGAGTATTATTTCCTGTTGCTAAATTCGCTGGTTAAGTTGACTGCAGAGACAGATCCATGTGCGAGATGATTATTATTTTCAGGAGTTATTATGTTGCGTTGAAGCAAGGTGCAAAGTCCCGTCTCTGTTCCCGTGGTCAGAGCCAGAACCAGAGACAACATCTGTGTCCCAACAGGTGACGGTACGTCAGCGAGGACAGCAGAGTGTCCGAGCTGCTGACAGATATTTAAACATGCTGGGAATTAATGTTTAGGCTTGCTACACGTAATATCATTGCGTTTGATCAGCCGTGGAGAGTACCTCTGCCTGTGGTGGAATGGCTTCGAATGGCGACCAAAAACGCTTGTCTTTTACTGTGACCATTTAATGTTCAATATGTTGCAGTTTTACAAACAAGAAAGTGAGCAGACGGACATGTTTTGCATTAATCACACTGTTTTATACTAAAACGACCTGAATTTCTTATTCAAGTTCTTTAAACATTTTACAACAATACTGTACTTCAGTACAACTGTAAGGTAGTTTTAATTGACTATTTTCATTCTCCTACTTGCCTATTGTGTGTTTTACTTATTTATTTTTTATAGCTGTAGTTACTTTGCATATTCAAATGAATTATACCAGATATAATTTGAATAATCTATGATGTATTAAAGTGGATAAAGAGGAGACTTTATTGATCCAGTGGTGAAATTCACAAGCTAGCTGCCAAGTAAAACTTCCGCTGTTATTTTGGTGAAAGTAACTCAAAAGTAATGCAAAAGTAGTGTAATGCAATTCAATTCAGAGACAGTAATATTGTAATATAACTAATTACTTTCAAATGACAGTAACTACTAATCTATAATATATTACATTTTAGAAGTAACTTGTCCAACACCGTTAGCAGGCTACTTAACCCCTGTTGAACATGATGATGGGAAATGAATGAAAAATCCACTTAGAAAATACTTTCAGTCATCCTCTATCTATTTATCTATATATTTACCATAGATGAATTATCTACTTACCAGACAACAATAAGATCCGTGGGTCTGTAGTGGCTGAGGCTCAGCGATACATGGCGTATAGGAGGCGGGACGCACAGATCCATCTTCCCAGGAACTAACGCTGTGTCGGGTGGGAAAACTCATGTTATAAGTAGCTGATCCCGTGGAGGCTATGTAAATGAACAAGGTGTACCCAGTCCACCAAACACTGGACCGCCTTGACTCTAATTCTGCATACATCTCTGGAACTGTAGTCCTATTTACTGTTTCATCCATGCATGGCGCAGTGGATCCGTGCACACTGTCACCAGCCGTGGAGACGCCGGCCTCGCTAACCTCTCTTCCTCCTGAGTTGGGTCTCCTACACGCTGGCCTCAGTTTCACTGAGCCTACTAACACTCAGAAAATAAACAGCATTACATCTGTGAGATCAAACTGCTTATTGCGCGTGATTTGGACTGACACTGAGATGCATGTTCTGTATCTGGTGTGACGCTGCCACTATTGGCTTGATTAAAAATTTCTGCCATGGTTCGGTGCATTCACCACCCAGTCACCATTTGCCACTCTGGGCATTTTCTTTTATTGCTTATCCAAGATGACAAACCTTAAACAGAACTTTTTTTTCTAGCCTCCACCTCGTCAAATAAGTTGACAACTTTTTTTTCCGTTTTCAGCAGGGTAACCCGTAGTGATTGGACAAAGAATGACGTTGGGGGTGAATTTTTAGTCATTTCCATATTAATTTATGTGAGGAGGCGAGGCGTGGTCGGTGCGCTCAATTTCACGTTGATTGTGATGTACAAAGGAAAGGTGCGCAGGACCTGGCATACGCCCGGTTTTACATATGTGAATATGTCTGTGTGTAGGTACTTTTCAAGTTTTGGATGTGTGTTATCTTCTGGTATGAAAACTGCCCAGTCTTTTATACATGAGGCCCCTGGGGAACAGTGCAAAGGCTTCGCTCTCACAAGCTATATTAGCATAATAAGAATTTGTGTTTGCATAAAGAAGTTTTAGTTTTAACAGTAAATGTATTAACTTCCTGCTTGTTTCCATTTAAAATACACTAGACATGCAAATGTGTCACATTAGTGACAACACTCATGTTAATTGACTGAAGAATACCTTCAGCGTACACTGGCAAACTTCACTCACATGCTATTATGTCGAGCAGCATTTAATGTAGTATTATTATAGTACATATAGTTTATATATTAGCCACCCCGGATCATTGAAAGAGACAACTTAAAACAACCTGCACGCATTTTCCTTTCAAATCCATCAGACTGCCACCCCAATTTATATTAACATAATAAGGTCATAAACTTTAGATATGCAGCACTTTTTAAAACAAAGTCACAAAGTGCTTAAAATGGTAAGGAAACATCCTTGTGCTTTCATTCATTATGGTCTGTTTTCTAATTACCGTGTGCATGTGCATTTCACACTTCACTCAGAAATGTGTCTATATGCTGGGAGCCCAAGAAATAAAACAGATGTGGCCTCTCGTCATTGTGCTCCTTACATAATAAAACACAACAAAATAAACTTGGTGACCGCAGTAGAGAAAGACAAACATGTTGTGAAGTTTGGGCTGCAGGGGAAATGTGAGGGGAGGATAGACTGCTGCCCAGGTAGAGAGGGGGAGAGGGATAAATACAAAGAAAAGCAAACACAGGGTGAATGAGTGAGGACTTAAAGCAAAAGAGACGGAGGGAAGCAGGGATGAAGAGAGAGTGGGGAGAAAGTGGAGACAGTGGAGGGGCAGAAATGAGGTAAAAGGAGGAGAGGTGGTAGTGTTAGGGTAGAGCTGGTGAGGCAGAGAGCTGTGGAAGCCAGAAAAGCAAGCAGAGAATAAACAGATCGAAGGAGAGAGGAGAGAAAAACAGGGTGTAATGGAAGGAAAGGCACGGAGTGCTGGAGGCAAACTCAGCATGAGCTGTAGAGAGGAGACAGTGACAGAGGGAGAAAAAGAGAAGGGGAGAAATAGAGAGAGGCAGCTAAAAGAGGAAAATAGAAACGAAAATGGACACGAAAAATAAAGAAAACAGAGTGAACGTAAAATAAACTAACCTAACAAGCAAACTTTGGATGTTGTTGCCTCATTTCCTGTTTCAACGTTTGGTGCATGTCAAAAAGACAAAGAGACAGACGGAAACACGTCAAGAGAAAGAGGAGTGCAGAAAAAAAACAGATGAGCAGAGAAAAGATTTTGCATATATAGCAAAGACGGACAAATCATTGTCAGAGACAGAGAGACAGATGGGACAAAGGTAAGGTAAGGTAAGGTGACGATCGAGGTGAGGAGCAGAAAGAAACAATGAATTAAGTAGGCGGGATGGCTGATTTTGCTGTCAGAACGCTCCTGTCTTTAGTACTTTTCTATAGAGCTGTTTGGAAGGAACAAAGACAGAGAGTTTCTTCAATGTGTGTGGGTCCTGGGTGTCCAAGGCTACCTGCCTGCGTGTGTGTGTGTGTGTGTGTGTGGTGTGTGTACTATCTGCACACTGAAAAGACACACACACACGAACATGGCGCTCACTGCTTGCCAATGGGTTCTTTTCATTGAAGCCCAAGGCTCAACCTTCAGCTAACATAAGCGAAGGCTACAGGGCCAGCAGGACTGAATAGGAGACACAAACACTCTCACTCACATTTAGGCACACACGCGAATAAACACGTCTTCCTACGCCTCCTCTTTATTTCTCCCTCTCTCCATCTCACCTTCATACTTTTTTTCATGTTATTCTGTCCTTTCATTCTTCTGCAGTAGATGACATGGTCACAAGGAGGTGCAGCTGGTTATGTCTCTGTCTATCTATCTATCTATCTATCTATCTATCTATCTATCTATCTATCTATCTATCTATCTATCTATCTATCTATATCACACCGACAGTTCGAACACAACATACATATACTAGTAATAGAGACAACTTGTGAAAAGAGACCCTTTCTGTCCTTAAAGGGTTACTAACGCTTTTTTCCTAATAGACTGATGTGATGTATACTCCATCCATAGCCTGTACTCAACTGATTACAGGCGGCTATCCAATTATAACAAACTCATCCACCTTTTAAAGTCATTAAATATTGCGCCATTATATTGAAAATCTTTTAGATAAGAAGAGCCTATGATATTTTGTAGCCTACTCCGAAACAACAGACTCTGAATGCCTTTTTCTCGTCTCGCGTTCCAAACTCCGCCACCGAAAAAAAACAGTCCCGTCCTGAGATCGATGATGTTGTCAGACACTTTTAGTGACAAGCTGTCAGTACAAAAATAAAAGTAGACAAAAAGCAAGGCTGCCCAATTATGTTACATTGCTGGTCAGTTCTCGCTTGCCCGTCATTGCGATCTCGCTCAATACTGGAACAAATTCAAAGATCGGTCTATTAAACACAAATGCATGAGGAAATGGGGTCCATGTTGGACAAAATTGTTACCCTTTAAAGGAAAAGATTGACATTTTCACTGTGAGGTTGCCAGGCAATGAGCAAAGACTCACAAGACTCCAGTAAAACCACAAATTCTCATTCTTTTCATTTTTAAATGTCTGGATTAAAAACACACAATAGGATGTGTTAACAAGTAAGGTTTATAGTCTTTTCCTACTATGGACAGAGCCAGTCTAGCCCAATCCCTTGCATCCAGTCTTAATGCTAAGCTAAGATAAGCGCCTATTAATTCTAGCGTCCTATTTAGCATGTAGTCGACGTGTTATGGGCCACATTTGTGGTCACATGTTCAGTTTTTCATAAAAGCATGAATTGTGATCCACTTATCCACTTTGGGGGCTCTGAACATTTTCAGAAATGGAGCCTTTGCAAAAATATCTCATGACAGCAATGGTGGCCATTTTACTTTCTATTTTTATTCTGTATTTTGCATTCTATCTCTTGAACCAAACACGATAACACAGAATAGATCATGTCTAGCCCTATGTTTGGATGGGTTTGAAGGCTTTTAAGGGTACCATATACAACACCATCAACTGTTCAGCTAAATAGTTAATGGTGAATTCAGTGACATTGAAGAAGGAAATCCCAGTATCTGAGTGGTAAGTTGGATACAGGTCTATAATTCTGCAGAACATGAGAGTCTACATTGGGCTTTCCAAGTAGCGGTTTTCTGACTGCCTATTTAAATACTGCTGGGACCATACCTTGTGTGAGTGACATGGGTCCAGTTGGCATGTTGTGGCCTTTGAAGCAGAGACTATATTCATTAATGTATCAGGGGTGATGATATTAAAGTGGGGGGACGTAAGACTTTCTTCTTCTGTCTGAGATGCGGCCAATGGGTAGAAAATGTTTGCTATGATCTGGTTCTCATTTCATTCTGAGCAAGGAAGTGATCAAATGTAGGCTATTTCCCAAAAATGTTGAACTATTCCCTGAATGATTTTTGTAATTTAGTGTAAACACATCTAATCCAGTTTAATTAATCTATGTGTGATTTTGTCTATGCTGTATTTCTGTTTAAATTGTAACTGGTGTGCCGTCTTGGCCAGGTCTCCCTCGGAAAAGAGATTTTCATCTCAAGGGACCTCCTGGTTAAATAAAGGTTAAATAAAATGAAATAAAATAATTTTAACATGCACTAAATGATGGACTGTTTTGCAAGCTAAAACATTAAACATGGTCTGTTTTCAGCTTTGGGAGAATTTGCTGCTCCTTATATCAACGTAATCTGAATTTGGTCATCCAAAATCATTAGGTTTTGTACTGTTGCTTTCTTTGGGACATTATAATGGGATGCCCTTCCCACCCCCCCACCCCCCTCCCCACAGTATTTAACAAGATTTTTAAGACTAAAAATTGAATTGAGGTAACAATCGGCAGCTTAATCTGTAATGTTGTCATGGATCACACCTCTTGAGAGTCTCTCACATCATTACATTTTCTATTTCTGTGCTTCTACACCTCCCACAGCAGTCCGTAATGTTCTTTCAAATGACGTCTATGCCGTTGCCTGTATTTCTAATAACCCGTCGATTGTTCAGTCCTAAACTTGGCTCGAAGTGTACATTCCCCATTGTTATTACCTCTGTGATTCCACAGTCTTGTATCTCTCTGCATCTGCTACACACTCCTGTTTCGCTCCTGTGTGCCAACACTGCAGACTACAACATCTAGTCACTGTTCAACCTTGTCTACTCTGCACACAGCTACTCCTGATGAATCCATTTTGTTCTCTCAGTTGAATGTCAGGGCTGTTGTCAACCAATATTACCAGAAATATTACCAAGTAAAAGCTTTATTATTGAAAACTATTTTGTCTCGTCATAACTAAATTACTTAAGACCATTGTGAGGCTTACCATCATAGTTAAGGACCTGATTACTCACACCAACCTTCATTGTCATGTATTTTATTTGTGTGTATTGTGTTGTTGTTTTTAGCCGTCTGTATTTATATAGCCGATGCTAATGTCCTGTACAAGTGTTTCTGTCTTCATGTGCCATAACTGTGCTCTATATTCTATGTTTCTGCAGAAAAGGAACCTGCTGGAAACCAGTTTTAAACGGAGTCAGGCCCAATTAAACTGTAACTTAATGTTACTTAAAATCCTTTCCTGTATAATAAATGAAAAATGAAAAATTCTGACTATCTTAGCAGGTGGTCAATCAGTGATTCACAGAGCTGAAAAAAACCTTTTATGGGGTAATTTTGAATGATTATGTGATTCTTTTTGTACAGTCCTTTCATCTGGTGCACGCCAATCAGACAGTAGCCTCAGTATGCTTTAAAAGCCAAAAATGTATTTTAATATGTTGTATTCTATGAAATCTAACTTTTCCTAACAATTGCACCATTTCGAATGTATTACTGTACATATTACTTGCTGTATCTTTTTTATTTTAGATAATACTCACGTTATTTTTATCTTTATTTGTTTTGTTTTTCAATCTTTTATGCTTGTTGTACGTGTCCTATTGCTCTGTGGGTTGGAGAGAAACATATTTTCAGTTGCTCTGTATGTCTGGCATGTACTGCAGAATTGACAATAAAGTTAACTTGACTTGATTCAGGAGCGATGTAGGTGAACCAAAAGAACCAAAACAGTTTATGAGTCGGTTCACTAGTGGCGGGTGAAAATCACAAACTGGGTTACTTAAAAAATGAATTGCGCCTTCAGCTCAAAAGTCCCGCATGGTTTGACTCAGCCCTACACACGATTACCTCTGGGAATTCAACTGAATCCACTTTTGTTGAGTTGTATTCATGGTGAAGCCACCTACGGTGACACTGCCAGTGAGAGGCCCTCGGTTCCCAGTGTATCCAGTGTATCGTAACCCACTGTGGATAAAGACCTTTACCAAATGACCTTAGATAATTAGCAAAGGAGCCTGATGGACCTGTGAAAACAAGCCTCTAACTGCTTCAACGGCTCATTCATTTAATTCCACTGGACGCCATGCTGAGTTCTTAAAGCCCTCAAGATCCATCTACAGCCTTTTTTATGTGTGTGTGTGTGTGTGTGATAGAGAGAGAAAGATAGATGAATAAATAGACACAGACAGACAAACAGAGCAGTTTTATATCTCCGCCCAGCTGGTAATCAGACTTCAAAAACACAGCAAGAGGGTTGTGTTCCACTAAGTGGCGATTGATCGCTGTGTGAGTGTGTGCATGTGTGTAAAGGGAAAAGATGGCTAATAGTTTTACTGATCCTGCCAGATACACATATATACACATACACACACACACCTCTGTCTCGCTTTTGTCTCATCTTCAACATTATCTCTCTTCTTCTTCATCACCCCCCTTGTTCTCTCTGCTTCAATCCCTCGCTCTGAGGAGTGGGTGTGCTCTCCGTTGTTCTTCTTCAATCTCCCTTCTCAGTGTGTGTCCACCGCTACCATGGACACAGCACACACACGCACGCACGCACGCACGCACGCACGCACGCACGCACGCACGCACACACACACACACACACACACACACACACAGAGACCTTCTCAGTCCCATTCCCCTTCCTTTGTCTTTCTCTTTCATATAACTTCATTCCCTGTTCCTTTTCTCCTCCTCACCCCCTCCTCCAGCTTATCTGCTCCCACTCCTCCTCATTAAGTCTTGACTAAGTCTTTTCGCCTCCTGCTTAGTGCTCACTTATCAAAGCTACATTTAAAGCACAGGGGAACAGAGGAGAGATGGGTCAGACAAGACAGATAAAGAGCAAATGTGTGTGAGTGAAAACAAGCGTGTACCTTTGCCTATACATGTGTGTGTGTGTGTGTGTGTGTGTGTCTCTGTTTTTGGATTGTGTGATTAGGTGTATTTTTTTTCTTGCCTGGAGCGATGTCGAGTGGCCGCAGAGCCCTAAGCAGCTTCACCCCCTGTCCCCATCGAAACAAAGCAATTACACAGAAAACAGGGTGCCCCCTCTGACGGCCCACACGTGAAGAGGGTCGACGAGCCAGTGCCTTTGATCATAACTACTTGAAGCTCATCTTTGAAGAAAAAAAAAATCTGCATTTAAACAAAAAAATCCCATCTGACATTGCTATGATCTCTCCCATTTCCACACTTGCAGTCAACAGAAGTAAATACATCTTTTAAAAAGCTGGAAAACAACATAACCCTAACAACATGGTTTAGTTTAGTGAGGAGAGATGTTGCACAAAGTACGATATTGTCCAAAACCGATAGCTCAGGTATCAAACAGTTGAAAATGGTAGCCAGCAGAGACATGGGTAACCAACAGCCTAAACGTTCTTCACTGAAGTGTGAAAGGTTTTCAGCAGATGGCAGTTGGCTTGTCTGGTAAGAAAAACTGCCCACTCTCTCATTGACAGACCTTCCTCCACAGTGCCACATAGCAGGGTCTGGCTAGTCCACACAGTATTCTGGGATGGGAGAAAAAAAGGGCTCTGGTTTAATGTCTTTTCCTTAAACCGATCACAATCGTCTTGGGAGGGGCTTGGAGCCGGACGGAGCAACAGCGCCTCTGCAAAAGTAACCTCGTGAAAGAACTTGTTTTGGTTGAATGTATTTCACAGGTTGTAGTCATGGAACAGAAAACTCAGATTGGACAGATAGTCTAGCTAGCTGTCTGAATTTACCCTGCAGAGATCTGAGGAGAAGTTAACCACAGTGCTCAGAAATCGACTGAGTTAAGAATGCCAATACAAAGAAAGCAGAAAGTGACGGACATTCGGACGAAAAAGAGGGACATCTGGCAGAATTTCCAGTGGCATTTGAACAATCTCGGAAATAAAACGTTGTTGATATAGACTATTGTTGTGGAAGTTTCTTGAAGAGCGAGGGAGGAATTTGGTTTGAAGTGAGACTCTGTTGAAACAGAAGAAAGACAAAGACTGCAGACTGAATCAAAGTTTAGTCTCCGGTGAAAGTTTAATTGTTTTCTGCAGAGAACAATCAAAAATGACAAGAACAGCTCTGTCTCAATGTCTAACATTTCATGGCTACAGACTTATTGTTTATCCCAACATCTAAGTGGTACTTTGTTTGCCAATTACAAAAGGTGTCCTTAGCACTGGGTTGGCCTAAGGCAGTTATCAACTTTAAAACCCAGCCCACTGGCTCCAGCTTTAATGTATTACCAACATGCTATAGATATGTGTAGTTGAGAGAGGGACAACATAAATTGTTTCTTAAAAGGTTTATGTGTGCTGGTTCTGTTCTCTCTGAGGAATCAGCTAATAATGGAACAGAAGAAGTCAGTGAGAAGGCTAATGGAGGAATGATGAACATTAGCCTTTCTCTAAATGTCCAGCAATTCTAATACAGACAGGACGGGCATGCCCTCAGAGAAAAGGAAGAAGGTTAGTCGAAGGTTGTGATTCACCTGCCCATCCCCTGGGCCTTTAGCACCGCCAGACCTGCTAGGTTTAGGAAGAGGAACAGGTAGAACTAAACAGATGCTTCTAACCATTAGCATAGGTACAAGACCATACAGGTACATTGGAGTTTTTGTGCGTTGTTCTTAGAGTCAGCTCATTAAAAAAGAAGATATGCAAAGACAAATAAATGAATAAAAAAATATAACGTAGAAGAACAATATAACGAGAAAACAGCTGTGAGTTAAATAAGGTTATAATATATATAACACCAAAAACATACACCATAACAACTATTTGTGACTATAGATATTATTTATGATATTTTTCCAACCCAGTCTCAAGCCAGTTCGTGAAATGGTCACATTATTTAGATTCAATGATTTGTGTACAGGTCACAATTTTTGAACGTGACAATTTCACAAACTGTCATGAAACTGGGCTGCTCTGGGGGACGCAACAACGGGGAAATGAAACGCTACACGCCGGCGACAACAACGGGATGCAATCTCTGGGAAAAAAGAACGGGGAAAAGAAAAGTCACACGCAGGACACGCCGAAAACAACGGGACGGTAGTAGTTAGGAAGACAATAACAGGGAATGGAACTGCAACACACGGGACACCATCCCTGGGCCCTCTGTGATCACAAAATAGGCTTCCCATCGAAACACATTACTTCAAAATTCGTAGTCAACACACGAAAATACCGACATTGACGTGACCTTCACACAAATCAATAGATTAAATAAAGTGACCATTTCATGAACTGCCATGACACTGGGCTGGATTTTTCACATAGTTACTGCACACAGAAAACATTGTTATATTTTGCAGTGGAAACATCCCTTGTACAAAGACTACAGGTGTACAAGAAAATATCATTGGCCTTTTACATAATTGTTTATCACTATCTTTGTGTTGTGGGAAGAATGTACACACAAAGACTGCAGTTATCACATGTCCAACATGGAGAGAGAAAAGTATACGGAACATTCTGTGAAATACCTCAATTTGCATGTGAATGTATTTCCATGCAGTTCCAACTCATTCTCACTCCCAGCTGGTAAAATACGGATGCTTGGTCAGTGGCTAAGCACCCTTCAGTGTGTGTACGGAACGCTCCGGGCAGAGCAGCAGCTTTGCAGTGCTTGAAGATGACATAGTATTAAGAGCGACAACTGTAGCGAATAGTATGAAAGCCTGACATTCGGCATAGGGTTGGTTTGGGTGGTGGATGGGTCAAACAACACAGGACTAACCCTACCCCCCCCCCCACACACACACACACACACACACACATAATCTTTTTGATCACCCACGGAAAATACTGAGGGCCCACGTGTGCCAGACTGCCAGTAGGCTACATTAATTTAAAATCAACATTGCAGTTTGTGCTAAGTGGAGCATTGGTTAGGTCCCTGAAAATTCAGCCTTGGTGCAGATTTACAGCCACTAGACTCAGTCCCACAATAAGCTTTCCTTAGTGTGTGCCATTTCTAAATTTGTAGCTTTTGAGGCGGAGATAGGGGGGCAAGGTGGAGGCTGGGGATGTGGCCTTGACTAACTGCCACTTTGCACATTTGAAAGCCATGATGTCTCTCTCTCATGTGCAGGAAAAGCAGAGAAAAGGGGATTCCAGATCATCCCCTCTGAGCTTTCATTTTCCCAAAGGCAGAGCAAGATACCCAGGGACTGCCATTTCTAGCCACTGGGGGACAAAATATCATGGGACCTTTAGAAAAGCAAAAGCTAAAGATGTAAGTACATTGATGACATCCACCACCAGTGCATAGAGTTCCACCAGCGCCCTGTCAGAAGCAGATGACAGCAGTGAAGATAGAAGCTACTAGACAGGTGGCATTGATTCTTAATTTCCCACACAGCTGATTTGGTTTCCTTGTCAGATAGACTTTTCATCTCCAATCCTATCTGTATGTGGCGCTGTCCTGAGTTTAAAATTGAGTTAATAGGCGTGTGTGTTCGTGTCCATTTAAAAAGGTTCTGAAATGCAAACACTTCTACTTTATTTTTCAAGGGCGTGAGCACCCATGGAGAAAAAGATAAATTGGCGCCTATTACGTGTCATGTAAGCATACCTTTTGTAAGTCCGCCCACAATCTTTCCCTAAACCTAACTGCTTCACAAGTGACGTCAATAATCCCGACTGCTAAAAGTCTCCTTTAGCATCATATCTAAATGGCCTAAATATCAATGCCAAAGACGCCAAGAACATGACCAAGTTTCCATATTTTACGCAAAGGGGGTGAGAATGTGTTGGAAGTTCACATCAGAGGCTACCCGCATGTTAGTAGAGTGGACCTTCTTTTAAATTTAGGTTATTCAAACACTCACAAGAATGTAATGGAAATGGATTGTCATTTAGTAAAACCTCGAACAGGATGTGTCCATGCACACACTTGCAGCAGTAAAGAGATACTCTAAAGTAAAAATAAACTCCGCAAATGTAAGTTATGTACTTTCAGATTCCTCTTCTTTTACACCTTTTCTTACTTACAGGGCACAATGCTTTCTAAATACAGAGAATGCACAATGCACCAGCATCTTTCAATATAAGATAACAGGGTGTCCGCGAGGTTTTAAAAAGTATTAAAAAGTGATAAATCAAAAATGTCAAATTTAAGGCCATTAAAAGTTTTAAATGTAGTCTCAGAGGTATTATTTTTTTTAAATTAGGTATTATTTTTTTCAGACTATCAGGTGACCTATTCTGATTGAAATTCTATCCTGCGTTTGCGTTAGTCCATTTAAATATGGGCTTTGGCATGTCTGGGACATAATCAAAGATCTTTGGTCTCCGTCTATGTTTGATGCTGACGTCATATTCAGTGGTCGTTCGGCATCGTCTCAGAACACTGCGCGCTCAACAGAAGTGGCTGACTTACGTTTTATTTTAGACTTGCTTCAAGCCATATCTTCAACGACTGGACAACCATCGTCGTCTTTTAATTAGGGTGACCAGACGTCCCCGGTTTTAGCGACCTGTCCCCGATTTTAGCGGCCTGTCCCCGGAAATGTCCCCGGTTTTCACTGTGACTGACAGACCCTAAATTGGAATGAAAGAAAGAAAATACTGACAAAACGTAGCCGATAGTCGCACACCCAACACACGCAGGCTCCAGGCAGCCAGAGCCCGCGGTGCTCAGAGATGTTTTAGAAGCCGTGTTTTACGATGCTAAAATCACTGATAAGTTACATGGAGTCTGGTGGGTTTAGCAAACGCAATTTCGCGGACTTTTATGTTTTAAAAAGGATCTTAATCTTTAACAGAAAGGTAGACCTCCTTAGAAATCCTTTCCATAATGTTGCCAGACACTTAGAACATTAATCTGACTCTGTTAGCAGCTAAACAAGAACTTTTATGAACGTAAATACAAGCTGGACAATTATCCTATTTCTTACACTGTAGCTTGTTTCTGCCGACTGGAGCGATCTCGTTTAATACTGCATCACTGTCAAAGGAAAATATGTCCTCAATAGTTTTTATTGTATCTGATTCTAAAGGAGCTGTTGCAGAAACAAGCCTTGAGCAGTAAAGCAAAAGCTGTCAGCAGTTCAGTAAACATTACAACATTATGAAATGTTGAGACTTTCTATCTTGAAATATTAAGACTTTCTATCTTGAAATATTAGGACTATAAGGACTTTCTATCTTGAAATATTAGGACTTTCTAGCTTGAATATTAGCTTTATGAATATTAGGACTTTCAATTTGAAAATTCCCCTTCTGAGTGTGTAGATATGAGTAGGCAGCAGGGGTGGGTTAGATGACGGGGGGCTCAGCCTAATGAACAGTGTAGGTTAGGTCCTGTTTTAGTTTTACAAAGTAAACTTCTTTTTTGGAGTAAATACGCTTCTGAGCTGAAAAATCCCCGGATTTCTGAGAATTGGTCACCTACGTTAATGGCAATGAAGTTTCTGATGGCGTGTGAACAACCAGAGTTAAGGGGACTAGCTAGGCGTAGTAGGATACAGGCGCGTATGTTGGTTTGTAAAAAAAAACATACATGTATGGATGGGAATAACGCATTTCGCGCATGCAATCCACTAACTAAAATGGAATGCATGCTCAATGGGCAAGTAATATAGCTGTCTGTCGGCTTGCACCTCCAACACGCCGCAATTATCCACTGAGCTAATGGCCAGCTAGCTCAGCACGTAGTGAATACCGGAGGCCATGGGGCCACAAAAACTGAGGCGAAGGCTCTGTGGTGGTCTGAACATGCAGTCGTTAAAACCACTCATAACTCAAATGAAGAATGTTCAGAGCGTTTAAGAAGTTTTCGATCTGCATCCAAGTCTTCCTTGGTAAAAACAAACGCCGGTATCATGAGGATTGGCATAGCATCGTTCTTCAAAAAACGCCATTGTGCTGGCACCATCCAGTCGCTCTGTGCACATTTATGGTAGTTTGTGTTTTACTTTATTTACTAATGAAAATATAGCACTAATGTGTGACTCTACACATTATGTAGTTGTTATTTAATGAAATATGTGCAATGTTCTATGAAGGTTCTAATCATCATTCTGTATGTTATAAATGTCAAAATCTGTGTAAATAATAGAAAGGTCGCTGATTGACACTTGCAATTCAGTATCATGATGGTTTTAAAAAAAATTCTGAAGGTAGTAAAAAAGGTATTAAAAAGTAGTAAATTTAACTAAAGGATTGCTGTACATACCCTGGATAAACAGAAAGAAAACAAGTATAAGCTTCATGCGCAAACCTAAGGAAGCACATGTGCCTTTTAGTAAAATGAAGAGGCTGTTTATAATGACGTGATACAGAGTTTGCACTACAAGGTGATCACATTTAGGGTTCATTGGCAGATGTTCCCAGTTTGCAGTGTAAAAATGAACTAACCTCTTCATTCCCTGGGCAAATGGTTGCTGCAATTGCTTACTATTTGCAGATTCCATACCCCTTAGTGGTTGATTTCATGCATTTAAGGAAACTGCTCTTAAACATGCTGTAGACTAAAGCACACATTTAGTTACCTTATAAATATTTGTCAACTCTCAACTCAATATTACAGAAGTTCAAGGTTGGGACTAGAGATACACGAGTACTTGCCACAGCATGGTGCACGTTGTTCACTCATCCAGCAAATTGCTGACGAAGGAACAAAACGTGAACATGCACCTGCTGTGGACACAAGTTGCTTTAACTACAGTATCTGTTTTCACATCATGTACTGTACAGTACATGCTTCTACTATCAGACAGAACCCAGAGTTGTTACTTTCGGTATAAGTTAAAGGACATTTTTAGCGACTGTGACTATTATAAAAGCAATTATAAATACTTTTAATTATTTCAGCAAGAACAGAACTTGGTAAAAGAGTTTTCTCAACATATGCACCACATGTCTGGAAAGAACCCCAAAACACCTTCAATCTAGAATCACTTCCACCTTTCAATACTTTTAAACTCTGACTGAACAGTGTAATTGCTTTTAACTAGGTACCCTTTAAGTTGTTTGTCTGTATTAGCTTAAGTTAAGTGTAATGTCGTTTGTGTGCTAGTATGTATAGTGTATGTATAGAGATTTGTGGTGTATTATGCAACCAATGTCCGGTCTTTTATGCATTTTGAAACTTTCTGGCTGCCAGTCTTGGCCAGGACTCCCTGGGAGAAAAGTTACTGTAACTCAATTGAACTTTTCCTGGTTAAATAAAATAAATAAAGTAAAATGCTTTATACAGTTTAATCTTTCTAATTACAATCTGTGTTGTCTAATGAAGCTGAGCGTAAATTCTTCCAGGGGGACTTCAATAACTTTATCACTTATATCCCAACCTGATCAGCTGTTTCGAGGCTTTACTTTCAGTTAAACCAATCAGTATCAGCCATGTGTTCCCAAGCCAATCACAGCGGGATATC
This sequence comes from Etheostoma spectabile, assembly GCF_008692095.1. Classification (NCBI taxonomy): domain Eukaryota; kingdom Metazoa; phylum Chordata; class Actinopteri; order Perciformes; family Percidae; genus Etheostoma; species Etheostoma spectabile. The sequence goes on along the minus strand of NC_045740.1, from coordinate 22,772,529 downwards.
CCTGTTTTAACTCGGTTCTCTCCTCTGAGGCTGTCAGTTGTCATTTCCGGAAGAGTGCGACCCTCCTCCTCCCTTTCTTCCTCCAGTCATCTTAGCACACGACACCCTGGGTCTTCTTCCGACTGTCCGATCCATCGGTTCATACGTTGTTGAACGTTTTTGGCTTCATGTGCCACTGAGCAACGCTCATAGGAAGGAATGAGGAATCAAACCCACAGGGGTGACGTGGCCTCCGATGGAGAGCGGCTTTCATCAGCAGTAACGTTAACCGTCTTGACTGGGATGCCGGCATTATCAGCAAGTAACCGAAATATAAGCCCCAAACTTCGGCATAATCCTAGCCTGGGCAGTGTGCACGTGCAACGGTGGCAAGAAGAACACAAAGTGGGTGGCCACCAGTTTCAACAACCTGTCCTCATTCCCAGTTTATCAAATGTCAGTAACAGATTTTTAATATCAATATTTTGTGTCAAATTATTGATATTTAGACTTAGACTTCTCTTTATTAATCCTTTTGGGATGATTCCCGTGAGGAAATTGAAAATTCCAGCAGCAGTTTTAGCAAGAAAAAAGATATAAAAAATAGATAAAAAAAGACAGTATAAAGACAACAAAATAACAATAATAACAATAATAAGAACATTCGTAGAATAAACAAAGAAAAGACCATAAATTATTATTAAGGTGTCAGTGTTGAGTCCAGTGTTAAAGTGATAAAGTGACCAGGTGTGAATTTAAGTCCAGGTGTATATGTATGTCTGTCTGTCTGTCTGTCTGTATGTACAGTATGTATGTCTGTATGTGTACTGTATGAATGAATGAATGAAAGTATGTATGAATGTATGTGTTGTCCTCTCTGCCCTATTTCCTCCTCCCCCCTAGTGAGGAGTTGTATAGTCTGATGGCATGAGGGACAAAGGAGTCCTTGAGTCTGTTGGTCCGGCACTTGGGAAGGAGCAGCCTTCCAAGTAGCCATGTCACCCTGTTGGGGTTCTAATTGGCAATACTGACCAGCTTGAGCTATACTATCTCTTACATATTTCTTACGTTACGTGGCAAAGAACAACACAATCTCACTCTCCCGTAGCATAAAAATATGGATGCTTGGTCATGAGCCTTTGGCGTTGGTTATTCATGACGTCAGTTTTGACGCTGTGTGTCGGGACCTACTGACTGACCCGTGGCCCAACAACGGGACGGTAAGGTTTAGGAAAAGATCATGGGTGGGGTTAAAAGATGGACGTTTCAGAGACACGCGGGACAAGAACGGGACACAAACCCCGGTCTCTGGGTAAAAGTCCTGTGTTGTTGGACGCATCCAAACTCCTTACGCAACATTTTGGTCTTACAAAATACTCACTACTGTTGTTGATCTGATTCAGGGTATGAACATACAAAAATCTATAGATTTAAGCATTAAGATATTAAACATAATGTATTTTAGTACTACTCCGTCAGTGGTAACTAAATATTACCTGAACATCTTTTCATCATTTCTTATATATATACAGTATGTATATATATATATATATATATATATATATATATATACACATATATACAGCATATAAACACACGGAAAAGTCTTTAAAATTGTCATTGTGTCTTACCTTGAATACATTTTTGATACCAGTTATTAAGAGTAGAGACTCCTAGTCTGGCTCTGTGAAGCTTCTGGTTTAACATTCTCAACTTTCCCCTTCAGTGTCCTACAGAAAGCACGATGAAATATTGAGGTGTTTACAAAATCTTAGCCTCACTTCCTCCATGTTTTCCTCCTTCTCGCTCCCTGTTCTCCTTTCCCTCCACGCCCCTCTCCTGCCAATCATCTGACAAACATTATGCAGATTTCTCTCTTTAAAAACATGCTGCATTCAGAATTTACGTCCCCCCTCCCTCCGCGCTACACCTCCTTCCATCCCTCCTTCACTGCCTAAAAATGGATGACCTTACGACTTTATTTGGAGAAGCAATGTATTTCACTTTATTTTACCCTCACTCCTTCTGTCTTTCTGTCCATCTCTCTCTCTGTCTCTTCAGCATCATTAGAGGTTGACCTGACAGGAAAGGCATGGTGTGCAGGGTTGAAGGGTGTGTCAATGTGTGTGCACCCACTATTTGGTGTCCTTGCTTGTGTGTGTTTCTGTCAGCGCGTGTCAGTCTATTTGCATGCATGTGTAAGTGCGTTCACATGCTTGTGTGCGCATGTCTGTGTGTCAGGCTGCCTTCAGAGGACGAGACATGTGCAATATAATGCAGGAGGAGGATGTGGTTTCTGCATAATGAACTGATATTAACTTTCCTTTTCAAACCTTCAACCTTGAACCGAGCCAGATTTACTGTGTGTGTTATGACCCGAACCATGCTAACATAAGCCTTTTCCTGATAGGTAGCGAGAGCGTAGCACACCCAGCTTTTTTGAGGGAGACAGTTTCAAGAGTTTGGAAGCCAAGCATGTGTGGTTTGATTATATTAGTTCTATTGTTTGTAAATCACACTTATTCAGAGCTTATATTTGGAAAGAGTTTAATAACCAGATTGTGTATTTTAATATGATGTTTTCAGTTTGGTAAGAATCCAATTTTTTTTTTTAAATTGTAAATCTTCATTGCTCTCACAAAAGAAATCACTTTTGCATATTACTATTATACTCACGTTACTGTATTTTGTATGTGGCGTTTTTGTCTCTGTGACCAGAGCTTAGCACCGCCCAAGATGATTGTGATTGGTTCAACAAAAAGTAAAGAACCCCAAGCATTTTGTTTTGTCAAGTGTCAAGTCTTTTGTTTAACGTGCATTGGGTCAGACCTACAGTATTAAACAAAAAATTAATTCACTGATAACTGACATTGTCACCACATTGTGCAGAGAAGTGTCTTTTTCTGTCCCATGAGTTTTCATATTGTTCTCAACCAGAGTGTAAAATATACCAGCCATCTGATATCTCAACATGCTTGTACTGCAGCACTCAGTGTGTGAGTGTGTGTGTGTGTGTGAGTGTGTGTGTGTGTGTGTGTGTGCGTGTGTGTGTCAGCTTTTCCATCACTGGCCCTTGACAGTGGGGTGTCAGATCTCACTGACAGCTGACCCACACTGCCTGCATAACTAATGCACGCACACACACTCTCTCACACACACCACACACACACACACACACACACACACACACACACACAACACACACTTCCTAAAATTTCTCTAGTATGCAAAAATGTGTTTTTTGCTCCCGTACTCTTTTTCTCTGTCTTTACACTTTGTCTGTCTACTTCCCATGTGAGTGGCATCCATCTGTGGTGTGTGTGTGTTGTGTGTGTGTGTGTTTGTGTGTGTGTGTATGTGTGGACAGCTGTGCATTACCGATCTTCCATCCTTCCCTGTGGACAGTTCACACTGTGCAGGTGTGCACCATCTCTCCTCTATATGTCCTTCACACACGGAAGCATGCAAGCACGCGCACACACACACACACGCACACACACACACACACACACACATATACACACACAGCTGACTGGAGAAAGGTTACAGCTGAGAAGAAGAGAACTCATGTCAAAACTCCTCACTGCCTGGATTAAATGTTAGCTATTAAAGCTGAACTAAACTTAACAAAAGTGTTATTGCAAATAATTGTTTATTTGCATTGATTAATTAGCAGGGAGAGGGACAACATATTGGACACCAAAAAAGAAACAACTTGCCAGCATACAGTGCATCTACTGGTATATGGGGGGCTAGAAGTTTATTTGCAGACAGTTACAGTTTTTTTGATGGCTTAAGCAGTATTTTGAAAGCAGGGACCAGTTTTTAAAAACACTACACACAATTAGCACAGCCACACACCCAACCAGCAGACCCTTTGCAACATGAAACAACAAAAACTATACACTAATTTATATATATATAAAACATTTGGTTACAACATGAAACACACTTGTTTCATATGACTGAATTTGGTTTGAACCAGTTACACAGTGCTGTTGCTAACGTAAAACACTTTCTAGCAATTCTACTTTTGAGTGATTAGAGTACTGTGAAAGATGTACACAGAGAAAGGGCAAATATACAATAAATTCACTAAACAATACACAGGACCAATGCTGCAGACTTAGGAAAATATTATATATTTCTCTCTATTTACCCAAATCAGTCAACATGTCAACATGGAGAATGATAACATTCTATTGCTATTACAGTTTTTTCCATTTGCTAACACACTAAAATGACATGCACAGCACAATTATTTAAACTGACACACAGAGAGCAAAACTTCCTCTCAAGTCTCCGAAAGTCTAAACACATTTTCTGCTTTACACACATTTTGCATTTTAAAATGGCACTTTTTAAAATGAACTGAACACAGTTTCCTGCATAAGACACAAAAATCTGACACAAAGTCACATGTTTGCCATTTCAAAACACTGCCATTCAAAATGACACTACATGAGCTATTTGGCTAATTACATGTGCCACCTGGCCAAACACCTCATTGGTTAATTGCCAACACTCCAATCAGGATGTAAGCACTATAAAAAGACCACAGGTGAGCACCTTTTTTTAACAGCAACAATGGAAGACGTTGCAGAGAGAGGAAGAGGAAGAGGGAGGTTGAGAACAAGAGGGGGAGGAAGAGTGAGAGGTAGGTGTAGAGCAGGTAGAGGAGTTCATGGCCAAAGAAGACAAAAGACTTTCAAATGAAATCCGAGCAACCTTAGTAGATCATGTCATCAACCATGGGCTGACAATGCGTGAGGCTGGACAGAGAGTGCAGCCAAACTTGAGCCGTTTTAATGTCGCCTCTGTCATCCGGACCTTTAGACTGGAGAACAGGTATGTAACTAAAATTTCATGTAGTACACATGCAGTACACCCCATGACATAGTGCATCAGTTGGGTGACACCTGTTTACTTACTGTATGACATCAGCCATTTATGAACTGTACAAGTTTCCTGTACAATGTACTCTACTGTGGGGGGGAAATATTTAGGCTGCAATGTCCAAGCTCTGTATATTTCTTTATTTAATTTTTTCTAAAGGACTGAGAGACGACACCATGGTGGAGGAAGGGGGCGAATGTGAAACTTGGTTTTGGAACATAATGAAAATCAGATTACGAGAAATTCAAAGCCACATCATCCAAGACAACACCTTGTTCCACAACATTCAACGAGTCAGTCTGTCCACATTGGCTCGCATTCTCAAGCGAAACCAAATTAGAATGAAACAACTTTATAAGGTGCCGTTTGAGAGAAACTCTCAAGGAAACAAAGAGGTCAGACGAGCATATGTGGATGTAAGTACTGTATTGACTGTTATCCAGTAGAACTGGATAACACCATATTGACAGATTTTTGTTCTTTGTTCTCAGAGAGTACTGGAAATGGATGCTCATGCAATCCCACATGAGTTCATCTTTATAGGTGAGGCTGGGTTTAACCTGGCAAAGACCAGAAGAAGGGGGAGAAACGTCATTGGCCACAGAGCCACTATAAATGTTCCTGGCCAACGTGGTGGGAACATCACAATGTGCGCTGCCATCTCCAGTATGCATGGTGTCCTTCACCGTCATGCCAACCTTGGACCTTACAACACAGCCCATATTCTCACATTTCTGGACAGACTTCACAACATTCTCACACTACCAGAGCATATGAATGATGCAGACCATCAAGGAAACCGGTACGTTGTAGTATGGGACAACGTGAGCTTTCATCGGGCCGCCGCAGTCCAAAACTGGTTTGCTGAACACCCACCATTTCTCATGCAATACCTGCCACCATACTCACCATTTCTGAACCCCATAGAAGAGTTCTTTTCGGCATGGCGGTGGAAGGTATACGACCGGCAGCCCTTTGTGCGCGTGCCTCTTGTGCAGGCGATGGAAGAGGCATGTGATGACATTGATGTGGGTGCAATTCAAGGATGGATAAGGCATTCAAGGCGCTTCTTCCCTCAATGTCTGGCAGGAGAAGATATTGCCTGTGATGTTGACGAGGCGTTGTGGCCAGACCCGGCTGTGCGGCAAGATGCTGCCTAATTATTTTTGTTGCCTCTTTTTTTTACTGTAATATATTTTTTCTGAAATTTTCTTTTCTACGAATATTTTTGTTTGGTCCCATGTGAATATATCCGCTGTGCATATGTTGAATTGACTTGTTTACTGTAGTGAAACAATAAAATGTTCTAACAGCGTGTGTGTAAATATTTCTGTGCATGTGAACAATCTGATACATATTTTAGTATTATGGCAATGCATAGTAAAGATGAGGGTGCTTTTCATTATGCCCAACAGTGTGTAGTTGGTTAGGCAAAACTCTGGTAATATGAATGAAGTGTGTGTCGTTTCATGCAAAAGTTTGATTTTGATAATGCTATGTGTAGTTTTGGTTGCAGTGCTTCATTTTGCAGGATATATGAGGTATTTTGCAGTTTGGGTGTGTGGTTTTGTGAATTGTGTTAAGTATTTTGATAAAACCAGACTAGTTTGCAAAATTGTGTGTTAGCAATAGGAAAAAACTGTAAAGCAGTGTGCATACCACTGTTAGCTCAGCAAACAACAGACAAACCCAAAATACTGTATCCAGTTCAGGTCAAAATTACAGGAAAAAAAAATACTAAACATCATCTCTTCACCTAGCTGGATCTGGCCAGAGAATTTCATCAACATCACAGGCGAGATCTTCATTGGGAAGACAACGTGGGAAGAATGGTCTTGAACGTTGAATCCGTCCTTGCACAGCTGCAAGTCAACCTGTTCACAGGCCTCCTCCATGGCCTGAATGATGGGTATGGCTTCCTTCTCCCCCTCTGTGGATTCCCCCTTTCACCCTCCCTCCCTCTTCTTCTGACTCCTTCCATTTTGGTTCAAGGCAGGCAAACTTACCTGCTGCATGCTTATGATGCTAAAAATAGTGTCTAATTTTAGGCAATCATGTGTTCACACACCTGATGGCTGTGTTTCACAGATTGGCTCATAGGCGTGGTCATTTGACAGTCAGTGCTTTGGAATTGCAAGGAAGTGACATCATGATATACCTTTGTGTCTAATGAATACAAGTGTGTTCAGTGTTTTGTAAATCACTGTGTGTATTGTTTTGCCCAAAGTGTGAGGCTGAAATTGTGCTTACGCTGATGCACATCTGGGCCAATTTTTTGCTTCTTGAGTGTAAGGTTTTAATTTGATTTTTGTGTAAGCATTCGGCAAAAACTGTAATGGTAAATAAATGTGTTTGCATGGGGGTGTTGTAAGGTAAATGCCCCAGAGCCACGTGATTATTCTGAGAGGTCACAACTGGAAAAGGTTGAGAACCATCGTTATAATAAATACATAAGCAGCATCTGAACAGTGAGAAGAATGAGAAGCTAAGCAGACAAGCAGACAGACACTCACCACTTCCTTTCTCTAGCACATACACACACACACACACAAATTAATGCCAGTCTTTCCTGTGAGGGCAGAGTCAAGCGTTCCGTTGATGTTTTTCTCTCTTCATGAATATTAATGAATCATTCTCATCAAAACACAACCGGTAGTCATTTACACAGAGACCAGCGTGCAATCAGACACACACCACACCGACCGATGTGCACACACACACTAAAACAACACTCATTAACGCAAAGAATGTGCAAATAAATCCCTTAAACCTGACATCTGCATTCTTCACCAACTTCCTTTTAGTGAAGTGATGATCAGAAGTTGTTTCACTTCAAATGTGTTAATTAAGTATATTTTAAAATGAATCATTCAAGATAGATAGATAGATAGATAGATAGATAGATAATTATTAGATATTTAGGAATTAAGGAAGCAGATGTGAAGGTTTCAGGTATTTTAAGGTTTACTTAATTGGTTTCACAAAAAAGCAACATATTAAGAACAAAACGAGATGTGAAAATAAAACTGATCAGCATACAATTTTTTTTACGAATCCTATAACAATTATTTCAATTCTTTTAACAACTTTCCTACACTCTTAACACAGTTGGCACTACATCCGTCTGTGTAGGTCATACAATTAACACATTTATTGTTGCTTTGACACAAAATGCATACAGTTAACACACATTTAAAATGCTTGAACTTTTTTTACAGACACAGGGTCAACCAAGACTAAAACAGTAGATTTTTACTGTCAAATTTACAAACGCTTTCACACTGTATGTCAGAACAGATCACATCATGTTCTAAACCTATCTTATAAGCTAAAGTCAAAGTGAACAGCTGTTCACACTTTTATATCCCCTGCATTATATACATTTCTACATGCATTTGGTCTTGAGAAACAGCTGATTGAAGTTACGCAAATAGATCACACACAGCTGTTCTCAGCAGACTCTTTCAACCACATGATCATATGGTAAGACACACAGTAAAAGAGGACCTATTGAACAATATAGATGAACACAGAAAATAAGAAAAATGCCTTCACGAGGGAGAGGAAGAGAAGTACCAGGACAATTCAGTCTCTGTCTCCTTTTTTTCTCAAACCGTACATCTATAAAGCTACTCTGAGATGGCTCACTCATTTTTTGTATTGAATTTCTGCAGCAAAAGAAACAACATGCATGCATTTACTAAACCCACAAAAACATAAATGTAGAGAGGCTTCAAGGGAAACAGCAGTGTAAGACACAATCTATGATCAATACAATCCCTATTGTCTGTTGTATATTGTATAAAGGCAGACCTGACACATGGAATAATGCAGATTCTGTAATTCTATCTGATATCAGTGTTTTGTATGACATTGTGCTATGACTAACCAAATGTTTTTTGTTAGGAGAGAACATGGGTTAGTGTTTTGGAAAAATTATTTGATTTGGAGACATGTTTTCAACGTTTTGGAAGACACAGTTTATTGTATTGGTGTATTATTGTATTTAGAAAATTAGCGTTCAGTTTAAAATGTGTGATTTTGAGCATGAAATTGACTGTTGTGTTTTGCAGGTGTGTTGGTGCGTTAAGAGTTTAGGAAAGTTGTTAAAAGTATTGAAAAAGTTGTCATAGCAATCTTAAAAAAATGTAATAAAGAAAAATGTTTGAAAAAGACTAAACTTGAATCGAACAGGAAAAGGTAATAATAGTGGCATCAAGAGAGAAAGGGGAAGAAAGATGAAGCGTTTAGAGGGAGAGTTGGGAGGGGGCTAAACTGGTGCACGATGCCGAGGAGTGCTGGACCCAGATTTGCAGTCAATTAAGTTGGATTTACCGGGCCCGTGATGAGATTCCTCCTGACTGTGTGTTTTCATATTGGACCGGGAGTACAGGTAAGCCCTGATGCTTTCTTTCTCTCTGCCCCCCGCCCCCCCCACCCAACCTTCTAAATCAAGACTAAACCTCCCCCGAGGCCTGCCAAGAGGAGCCTCACCAACAAAACGCTTTGTGAAGGCAGAAGTGACACACATGCAGGTATGTGCACATGCCCCTCAGGGGTTGTCATTACAAAGCTGTACTTTGTAATGATGACAGGATGTATCAGCCACAACCATACAGTACACACATGCACATAAAAAAAGATTGATGAGTGATGTTAATGAAACCTCTTGTCGGGTTACATCGTTTATTTTTTACGAAAAGTTTGGCGAGTCTGATGCTCCACAATCTTAAGATTTCCGTCTGGGCATTCTCGACTTAATTCCATGCTTAATTCTCTAAAAAAAAATAAAAAAAGATTTCTGTGTCTGCACAAGACTCGTGCAGTCTCATGCCCTTTTACGGGGATTGGTGGGGAGTTAACTGGCACACATCTTTAACTTTCAACCATAGTGGGATTAATCATTGTAAGAACACAGGTAGGAAGAAGTACATGGTTCAAGAACACCTTCATGATTCTGAAGTAGACTTTTCTTAGGACATTTCTTAGAGGTCCCATGACATGGTGCTCTTTGGATGCTTTCTATACACCTTAGTGGTCCCCTAATCCCATATCTGAAGTCACTTTCCCAGAATTCAGCCTTGGTGAAGAATTAACGCCATTAGAGCCAGTCCCACAATGAGCTTTCCTTAATATGTGCCATTTCTGAGTCTGTAGCTTTTGAGGAGGAGAGAAAGGGGGGGGGGGACCTTGACCAACTGCCACTTTGCTTTTTTGAAAGTCATGATGTCTCTCTCATGGGCAGACAAAGCAGAGAAACGGTGGAGTCAACCTTGCCCCTTATGACCTCATAAGGAACAAGATTCCAGATCAGCCCATCTGAGCTTTCATTTTCTCAAAGGCAGAGCAGGGTACTCAGGGCTTGGTCTACACCTATCACCAATTTTATGCCATGGGACCTTTAAGAACAAATTGTCAAAGCCCTTCAGAAGATATAGATAAATTAGGCCCATTTCCATAAGCCTAAAGTTAGAACACTTTCTTTTACTTTTGTTTCAAGTATGGCTTGCTTGTTTCAGGGATTCTTTAAAGCAGTATTACTGTAAGTGATTTCACTTTAGTTTTTGGGTTTGCTTGGGGTCAGTGGAACCAGATGTAAAAGACAACAGTGGCATATCCTTAGTTTTCGGGTTTGTTTGTCAATAGCAAACAATTGCCTGTTCACATACAGCAGACAGAACAACATTAGCATTCATTTGGAGTTTTGTTTCTGGTCAACTGGCGAATGAGAGTCCAACATTCACTCTCGAATCAGCTTTGTTTGGGTCTTCACCAACTCCTAATTTAAATATCTGACTCTTTAGATGCTCAACTCTTAACCACTAATTTGTCCTTCTGGTCGTAGTCTGGATCGACGACAGTTTATTTACTGGCCAATTGCCGGAAAACATCTTCTCTTATATCTTGCCTTGCCAAACTCCGTTTTGAGGACAACAGCAAACTTTGAGCTAGCACGCTCAAAACCCAAGTTTTCAGAAGAAAATATGGATTGTGCAATAAGGCTGGTCTTCTTGGTTCTTTTGGGGAATGACTGTAAAGATTTACAAAGAATATGTCTACAGCATTTATTCTCTAACTGGGATGTTCTGTGGCCAATTAGCAGGGATTTGCTATAGACAAAATACACATGGCAATACCGGGAAGAGCAAATTACGTTTAACCATGTAGCTAGCTAATTTAAATAGTTCACGTTACTGTACGTAAACAATTAACTTCATTTAATATTGTACTTGGCATTTTCTTTAACGGGGTGCAAATGTTCCATCAAAACTAGTTCCTTCCCGAGTCCATTTAGCAGATCCACCCCCTTTGCGATAGGAGCTTAGCACTGCTAAAGAAATGCAGCCCAGAGCATTTTTGCTCCTATCCAGGAATGTATAGTACGTGTGGAGGGGCCAGACCTTACTCCACAGTCGAGATAGGTCTGGCAATGCGAGACTAGGTGATCGGTGCTGAGCAGGTGTTGTACAGTAGGATTTCAGTGCTTTTTTTTTCGAGAGCTGTAAGAGTGAACCAAAACAGTTATGTTATGGACCATAAAACCAAAACAATGAGCTAAAAGAGGCTGAAAGGCTCCGTAGAATTCAGGGAAAACACAGTTGGGAGATCATTCTCTGTGATTTTGAAACTACAGGCGGCACTTTTCACATTACTTGTTTGGCCTGTTGTTAATATTAAAATATGGATTGGAAGTGAATGAGTAAAATGTTACAATCTCAAATTGCCATTTTTACAACAACATAAAATCACAGTGAAAAGACAGCAGGGTACTGACATGAACAAAGTGGCAAAGACAAGAAGAAATCTTCAGAGAAACAGCACAGATAAATGAAAAAAAAGTGAGAAGTAAGACAGGAGAGGATAATAAATTTGAGTGTAAGCCATTCTGGATGCTTTGTTAGCAGTAGTAGTACTAATTGTTTTGCTAAGCGTGGTAATTGCAGCTCTCATTGGCTTCTCCAAATCTCAGCATTGTTTGCTGACACACACACACACACACACACACACACACACAGTGATAACAGTTTACGCAGCACTTTATTTCTCCCATAAACAAAGAGTAAAGCCCAGCTTGTCCTCAGAGCGACCATATATTTTGAACGAAATAACCCTAGAAGGCTTCAAAGAGTGTGTGTGAGTCTTCTCTGTGTGTGTGTGTGTGGTGTGTGTGTGTGGTGTGTCACAAAGCTAGTCAAGTACTTCCAGAAACTAACGCTCTACATTTCTTACTTTGTGTCTGTTTGTGTTACAATACTATGTTGAAAATCAACATTGTTAAAAATCAAAAACATCCATGTACTGTAATACGTAAATCTGAACTCATCAACCATTGCCTGATTTGGACCAAGAAAGATGCAATGAGAATGCAGTTACTACCGGGAAGGCAGGGTTTGCATGTACAGATGAGCAGTGCAGGTGGAACGCAGGGACAGTCAGGAACCTGGAGCCAAAACGACTGAAGGACATAAACTTCAGCCACCACAGAGCAGGGGATGAATTTAGCATTAGGGTGTCAGGTGCTCCGAATCTACCAAACACCCCACAATATATCACACGCAGAATATATAAATAATGTAGACAAAGACCCAACAAAGCCACTTTCCCTGTTAAAAATTGTGCAAGTGTTACAGTGTGAAACCAGCAGTGCAGTCCCGTAGCCTTGCAATTACTGCTCTAGATGGAAGATTTTTAAGACCCCATCAAACCCATGCCGGTTCTGATCTCACATGTGAGACATGTTAAAGTCTCTATGATTGTATGTCAAGTGAGCAGTGCCCACGCTTCTACTTTAGAATCTGAAACAAAGGAGCAGAATGTCTTCTGATATGTGCAGAATGCACAAAAATTAGAATATCTGCAAGTTCAGCTAAAAGGTTCCTTCTAGAACATCACACCAATCTGATAAGTGGATGGCAGAGAACCTCTCCCCTCACTTTCGGGCAACTATGCCACAAATTATGGTAAGGAGAATGAGGTGGTTGCTGGTAATGCACTTCGAGAGCGAGGCATGAATTTTACGCATAGTGCATCGTTGTTAGTGTCACAGATCCATGGTTGTCAGCCAGCCCAGATGGGGTAATGACTCATTTGTCCTATTCAAAATAAAATGTCCTGTCAACTTGATCATGACTGCACTGATATCAAGCTAGTAGATGGAGTACCACAACTTCAGAAAACAGGTAGCCGAGGACATTACAGGTACAATTAGGCATGTTTGTGCTAGTCTGAAGATGGCCAAATGTGTTATCTGGCCCAAAGACACAGTTATGTTCACTGTACCATTGATGAGCTCTATGCTCTGGAGGGTAGGACATCTTCAGTTCTCCACATTGAGCTTGACGATGGGGAAAAGCAGTTATACCGGGGGAAAGGAGGGTTTGCAGTACAGATGAGCAGTGCAGGTGGGAAAGCAGGGACAGTCAGGAACCTGGAGCCCCAAAAAGGAACCGGGAAGGGGCATAAACTTCAGCCACCCCCCGAGAAAGGGGAGGGAATTTTGAAATTTGGGGGCCCGGGGCTCCGGGAAAACTAAACCAAAAACCCCCCAAATATAAAACACACGAAAAAATTTTTAAAAAATTTAAACATTAAGACCCCCAAAACCCCCCCCCAACCCCCAAAAAAGCCCCTTTTCCCTTTTTTAAAAAATTTTGCAAGTGTTAAAAAGGGTGAAAAACCCGGTTTCGGCCCGTTTTGCCTTGCAAAATTTCTGCTTAGAGGGGAAAATTTTTAAGGGCCCCATCAAACCCCCTCCGGTTTTTGTTAAAAGGGGAGAAGCACAATGGAAAAATATAAGATTTTTTCGCCTAAATTTTTTCCCCCTTTAAAAAAATGCTTTCCGTTTTCCCCATGCTTTGGCCTCTGTGATGACCCCGAGTCATTTTTGGGAAGGGTAAAACCCCTCAGCTTTTTGTTTCTAGTGGCAAAAGGGGACACTAGGCCTTATTACACAGAGCCCAGAGGGTTTTTGAACCCCAGAATTTTATTTCGCCAAGTAAAAATCCCAAAAAAATTAATAAAATCAATTTTCGTAAGCATTTAAAAACGGGGTTTTATACCCCAAAATGTACCCTAGCCAATGTCCCCAACTTTTTAAAAGAAAAAATCCCGAAGAAAATTGCTTATTAAAATTTTGGAAATTTTTTGAAGTTTTTCTACAATATGGCTGTGGGTTTTTCTAATTTTTTTTTTTTCAAAAAAGCCAAAAATGCCAAATCCCTAACCCTTTTGAAAAAAAAAAACAAATCCCTCACTCACACACATTCCTTTAAATAAGTGATACATTTGATTTTTAGGAATAAAGGGAACCCCCAAATTTTATTTAAATGGTGAAAAAAACCCTAAGGGCAGCCTTTTTTTTTGGCTTTCAGACAGCTGGAGTGAAAATGGGGTAGGTTTTTGGGGGCCATGTCTGGTACCATTTAACCTCCCAGTTTTTTTGGCTACCAAAAGGGGATGCCCGTTTTTTGGCCGGTCCTTCTAATTGGTTTTGGCTTCAACTTATTCTTTCCCCCGAGGGCCCCCCCAATGGGAGTGACCGATAGGGTTGGGGTTTTGTTTAGTGACTTTTGATAGAATCCTGCATTGGTTTGGGAACCCCGGTTCATTTGAACGGGGCTGGCACCCCAAAAATTACAAGGGGTGCGAAGGGTTTTAGCGCCCCACAGGGAAAAAAGTTAACCCCGCCAAACAAAAAAAAAAAATGATGCACTACCCAGATTTTTTTAAGGGCGAAAAAAAGGCCCCGGAAAAATACAAGATTTGAGGGGGCCAATTAAAATTTTTTGGATTTAAAGGCTTGGATATTCTAATAGGTTTTTCAGTTTCGAAGGAGGAATACCCCGGTTTTTGGGATCTTTTACGCTGGGGATTTAAAAACAAAAGAGCAGGGCAGGGTAGGAAAACACACTCAATTTTAATCGAATGGTCTGTCTTGCTGTATTTAGAACATGATTGTAAACCGTGTGAGTCACCTTATGCTTGTGTGTGGGCTCGATGGAATCATGAGACTTTAAGCTTTCTAACGATGTATGACTTGAGCGTGTTTAGTGACGGTTTAATGCTTGCAATTTATGACGGAAGTCAGCACTTCCGAAAAAAAACGGCGAAGATAAATCCCGGTGCGGGACCTATACGCCAACACGTTAAAGTCTCTATGAGTTGTATGTTCAAGTGAGCAGTGCCCACGCTTCTACTTTAGAATCTGAAACAAAGGAGCAGAATTCTTCTGATATGTGGCAGAATGCACAAAAATTGAGAATATCTGCAAGTTCAGCTAAAAAGGTTCCTTCTAGAACATCCACCAATCCTGATAAGTGGATGGCAGAGCACCTCTCCCCCTCCTTTCGGGGCAACTATGCCACAAATTATGGTAAGGAGAATGAGGTGGTTGCTGGTAATGCACTTCGAGAGCGAGGCATGAATTTTACGCATAGTGGCATCGTTGTTAGTGTCACAGATCCATGGTTGTCAGCCAGCCCAGATGGGGTAATTGACTCATTTGTCCTATTCAAAATAAAATGTCCTGTCAACTTGATCATGACTGCACTGATATCAAGCTAGTAGATGGAGTACCACAACTTCAGAAAACAGGTAGCCGAGGACATTACAGGTACAATTAGGCATGTTTTGTGCTAGTCTGAAGATGGCCAAATTGTTTATCTGGCCCAAAAGACACAGTTATGTTCACTGTACCATTTGATGAGCTCTATGCTCTGGAGAGGGTAGGACATCTGAAGAGATTTTATCTCTCAACAATGTTGCTCTAGCTTGTCGATGAATTTGTTGGTCAGTGACTGAAACTGCAGAACTGACACATTAGCACAACGAATTCATAGAAAATATCTCTCAGAAACAATTTTTATTTAACAGCTGTTAAAGGTGCAATATGTAATACTGACAGCTAGGGTTTAAAATAGTTACTAAATGGCAGCGAGTGTCAATATGAAATATACAGGAGCAGTTTATGTAGGTGTGTGTGTGCGTGTGTGTTTGTGTGTGTGTGTGTGTGTAAACAATTGTACATCTCTTCTTTACCACTGGTCATATCCAAGGTATAATTCTGGGTTGGGATGGTCATCCGTGGGGTGTTTGTCAACAATTTGGTGAGAACAGACATATGAATGCTTCAGTTATAGCCATTCTAAACGTCTACCCTCTGGCATAGAATGTAGCTGGTACGGACCTGGACATGGGCATTCTCTCCTTATCTGATGATTGAAGCACTCAGTTTCTAAAAAGTTTTTTTTCTTTTTTGAATTGTTAAAGCAACCAACAACAGCACATGTGGCCTCATTCTCTAACTGCTAGTACAGGTGGTCTACACAAACAGGAAGTTGGCAACCGGACTTATCATCATCATGATGGAGCGCATTGTTTAGAGAACAATAAGGTAAACAACATTGCTTCCATGCTACAATAGAACCAACTGCCAACTGTCCGTTACCTTCAGCTTTCTTTGTGTTGGCATTCTTAACGCCAGTGGATTTGTAAGGACTATGGTTAACTTCGGGAAGGAACCTGTTTTGGTGGAACATGTGTACATTCAAAGGTAGTTTTAGTTGTGCAACAAAACCCCAGGTTGGACAGATAGTTAAGCTAGCTGTCTGGATTTACCCTGAGGAGGATCTGAGGAGCAGTTACCCATAGTCCTCATGAATCCACCAATTCACAATGCCAGCACAAAAGAAGCAGAAGATAATGAACATCCGGCCTAAATGAGGGACAATTGGCGGAATTTTTCCGGCGGCAACGGGGCAAACCCGGAAGTGGAACACCCTATATATAGACTAGTACCTACTTTTTCCCCCAGCACGCTTCCCTGAATTAGGGAGGCTCCAAAATCATGGTTACAGCTGTCGCTGTGCTCCTACTGAATGCCGTGCAGTGCCCTGTTATGCCATGAACTACTACAAACTACTATTTCTAGTCACTGTTCCAATGTCTTTTACTGTGACTGGTATTGCCACTATTCATCACTTTCCTCAACCAGCCCCTCAGACACCATGCGCTGTCTGAGATTTCTTCCTAAAAGGGAGTTTTTCCTCGCCACTGTCACACTAGTTGCTTGCTCTTGGGGGAAATACTAAAATCGTTGCGTCCTAATAAATAAATAGTAAATTATAGAGTGTGGTCTAGACCTACTCAATCTGCAGTTTTTTTGAAATAACTTTTTATGAATTGATACTATAAATAACATTGAATTGAAATGAATTGAATTAACACAGAAGGTAGCAGTATGCAATCCAACAGTGTTTCTGTAATGATTTACAGAAACACTGAATATATTTGGTTTAGTGACAATTAATAATTGTAATAGTAATTTGAAAATAAAGTTGAGAAACAAGAGTGTAGCTCGCAGTAGATCACATGATTGGAGCAGAGTGGGAGGGAGCAGGAGGATTTTGGATAGAGCACAAAGAGGATTTTTAAAATGTTTGAGCGTCACCTTACTTGCTCCAATATTGATCTGGTAGCTCTCACACTATGAGTTTGAAGCATGCCAATGCACGTCTCTGTATACATGCAGATGAGCAGCGTCCGCCCTCCCTCTCCATGCAACCAGCGCCTGTCATCCGGGGGACTTTTTGCTGGCGGAGCTTCGGGTCAGGCATGAAGCGATATGAGTGGAGCGGGGTGAAATCTGAATTGAGGGCAGAGCAATTTGAACAGAGCTGCCGTGAGCAGAGGGAAATTCTCACCGCTCCGCTCATGTGCTCGGCTGCCATTCTGTCTTTATCTTTGCATTTCCTTACAATGGATGTGTGCGTGTGTCTGTCTGTGTTAGAGTGCCGATCGGGCCACATTTTTCTTTCTGAGCCTGGCCCACATCCGACGTAGCAGTAACCGAACCCGACCCGAGTACAACAGGCATTAAAGGAGAATTTCGGTCAATTCCAACACGTAGCTCTGTTGTTTGTGAATGTGGAGTACTGTCAATAGAGAGACAAACGAAACCAATCGATGCTGCCTACACCGTGTTATCCTCGTGCTAGAGGTAGCACTCAACAGGCTTAAACAGGGCAAGTGTTTAACGTGTTCTTGGTCTCTAAACATGTTTAAAATGTCATTAAAAGTGCCTACCCATGTGCAGTGGTTCCTTCCCAGTGAACACAGTTAATCTGACTCCTGTAAATGTGACAGAAAGGCATGAAAGTTGTGCTAATTCAGCTCTGTTTAGTTCCAGCAGTTAGAGTGCTTAGGGACCGTCTACAAACTACAACACAGAAAAGAGATAAAACTAAAAAAAATGTAGGCTATCAATTTAATGATTAAATAAGGTAGTGTCTCCAAACTTACTTGAAATATAAATGATTAAATATATGAAAATATTTAGTATCTCTTTTTGGTGCTTGTAGATGGCCCTGAAGCACTCCTTGCAGTATCAACACCAGAACTAAACAACCCTAGCAGGAGGATAACATGATGTAGACAGCACTGATTGATTTAGCTTTTCTTTCTACTGACAGCACTCCACATTTACAAACAACAATGCTACGTATTGATTCTCCTTTAAGACATATCTGTCTGAGGCCAACCCGAGCCTGACACAGTAAAATCTCATTTATTTTCACACACTAATTACTCATGTACTAATTTGTGTGGAAAGACGCTTTTAGGCATTCGGATACGTCAACAGATGAGCGCATCAGCGCACACGAGGCAACAAGCGCATGTAAATGAGCTATTTAATTTAAAATATTTAATGTGTTAACCCCCCCTTGCTTTGTTTCCAAAATCCCGTTTCTGGTGAGCAAATTAATGAACTTGGCTTTCCATCTGGGGTTTATTTCGGACACTGCATACACTGAGTACAAAAGTTGCATTTAGTCCACCAACTCTTCTCTGGTCACATCTACACGTCTGCTTCCTCTTTCTCTCCTCTGCCCACTGTCCACACACAGACACACACACACACACACACACAAACTGAGCTGTCTTAAATGAGCCGCAGCACCATATTACAACTAATGTCTTATCACGCTGACGTGACCGAGCCCGAGCCAAACCCAAACATTATTTCTAAACATCTGTCCAAACTTGGGCCGGCCCCTCGGGTACCATCAGTATCTCCACTCTAGTGTGTGTATGTGTGTGTGTTTGTGTTTGTGTGTTAATAGAGAGAGATGCTTAGATGCAATTTTTCTACATGTGGTGGCTGAATCAGCTGTATCTTACGTAAGCAAAACAATCCTTTCACTTCACAAGAATGAAAACAGTACTGTTGATCTTCTCATAGCTCCAGAAGACACTTCTTCTTAAATTCAATGAGACACATTTAGATCTCCTTGTGGTGCCACAACAGGTGGTTGGGGGTAAAATATGGTATGGAATCAGAATGCAACCTAGGCTCAGTCCACTCCAATTACTGTATATAAATAGTTTAAAGTGGTGAAGTTTTGTGTAATTGCACAAGAAAATCAACAAAGTAACACAAGAAAATAAAATAATCTTAAATGAAAAGTTGTGCAGGTGAGATTAAGCAAACCCCTAGGGGCCTTTTAGAAGGAATCTCACTTAAGGATGAGAATAAAATATATATTGAGCATTTACACTTACAGTTCTAAAACAAACAACAACAAATTGAACACAAGTAAGCACTGAATCAAAACAAAACAAGCATAAGGTTGGCCACATAAACAACAAAGGCATAAAATGAGGATAAGTGGACGGATGTGTGTTTGTGGGAGTGGTACGAGAGACGAGAAGGCCAAAGAAATTCAGATATGAATAGTTCAGATCAATAAAAACAGTTAAGTTTGGTTAGTCAGAAAGGTCCTAAGCCTCTTTTTGTAATTAAAAGACAAATACAGACCGTTTTGCTTCCTTTTGGAGGTATAGAGCCATACCGATTGTTTTGTAGTTTTGTTGTATTCATTTTATTTGCCTGAACTAGTGTAGTGAAGATGGTGAACTGATTGAATAATGACACTAATACAATCACTTTTTTTAACAGGAAGGACAAGCGGCCGAAATGGGTTTCCTCAGGAGGGGGGCTGGCGTCTCCCTTAGAGATAGGGTGAGAAGTTCAGTCATCCGTGGGGAGCTCGGGGTAGAGCCGCTGCTCCTGCAAGTTGAAAGGAGCCAGTTGAGGTGGTTCGGGCATCTGGTAAGGATGCCTCCTGTGTGTCTCCCTAGGGTGGTGTTCCAGGCACGTCCAGCTGGGAGGAGGCCTGGGGGAAGACCCAGGACTAGGTGGAGGGATTATATCTCCAACCTGGCCTGGGAATACCTCAGGATCCCCCAGTCGGAGCTGGTTGATGTGGCTCTGGAAAGGGAAGTTTGGGGTCCCCTGCTGGAGCTGCTGCCCCCGCGACCCGATCCCGGATAAACGGACGAAGATGGAGGAAGGACAATTAATACTTTCACAGCTTGTGATCTGATGTTGTGTCTATTTAATGAATTTACAATTGGACAGTTCTTGATTTGGCTGACTCTTTGCACTTGGCAAGAGATGCAACAAACACACACACACACACACACCACTCACAAAAAGCAGGAGAATGTAGAGAAGCAAGAGCCAATCCAAAGAAACACGTTGTGTGTTTTGATCATCTTTAAATCCAGCCTCTACAGGACAGTGGGATAAAACCAATGAATGGGAGTGTGCAATGTAGAGATGGATGAATAAAAGAATAAACTACACACAAACCTAAGTGTTTGTAGTAAAATACAAGGCATATAATTATTACTTTGAAGTGCACACATGGAGAACACAGGGAGGCACATCAAACTGACACACAAGACCCTGTGAGAGAAAACACACACATTCACTGCGAGAGCTAGCTGTGCAAAGAGCTAGAGACTAATACTAATAGAGACACACACACACACACACACACACACACACACACAAAGACAAGCATTAACAATAAACAAGAGCGAAATATGAGAAGTATAGTAAAGTTCCTTAAGTACAAAAGCCAATTATTTATTCTCTTTGGTTTATTTGGCATTAATTAGCTTCCCCAAAGTGTTTGCTGCCGTCCCCATTAAAAATAAACAGCAATTTAAAAATCTCATAGAAAATTCAGACCCAACCAAACACACACCATAGACATCCAGGGAACCAACTTTGCAAGTGAAAGAGTAAACAATAGAAATGAGAGGTTTGTAAACATGCAAGATGATTTTATATGACAAATGCAACTGATATTTGCCCACCGTTGGAAATTTCTTGATGAAATTCTAATTGGCTACTCCTAAGGTTTTCCAAAGCACAGTTGGAACTAATTTATAATTCCAAATACTGGTATGTACAGTTTGTTAAATTGTGGTTAAATGTCTCTTGTAGGGCTTAATAACTTGGAGCTGGAACTGGAAGGCAGTTAGCCTATAGTAGCGTAACATAAAGACTAGAAATCGGGGGAAAATGGTAACCCGGCTCGTTAAAAAGACAAAACACAAGCACCCCTAAAGCTGGCAACATATTGCATGTTTAAGTTGTTTAAAGTGACTATATGTGGGGCAGCCTCTAGCTCCCTCAGACAGAGCGTTCGCCCCATGTTGGCTGAGTACTGCAGCGGCCCGGGTTCAGGTCTGACCTGTGGACCTTTGCTGCGTGTCAACCCCCATCTCTCTCCCCCTTTCATGTCTATCCACTGTCACTTTAATAAAGGGAAAAGCTCCCAAATAATCTAAAAAAAAAAAAGTGACTACATGTAACTTTTAAATGTTTTTGAAACTGTGTAATGTTCCATCTGATGATCATGAATCACCCGTAACAGCAAGGTAAGGCATCTTTATTTGTATAGTTAATTTCAGCAAAAGGGCAATTCAAAGTGCTTCACATAAAAAAACATATAAAAAAAGGAAGAGGCCGGTTTTACTTTTTAAATTATTTTTATATGCGAATGTAGATTGTCATACAGATCCAATCTTCAACAATGTAACTTATATACACTTAGTATAAGAAATCAACAATTATTTAAAGAAAGGCAGCATCAAATAGAAAGTTCTTGATTTAAAAAAACTGAGAGTTGTGGTTTTGTCGCAGTAATGTGGTACATAAAAACTGAACGCTGTTTCCCCCTTTTTATTTCTGATTCTGGGGACAGACATTGAAAAGAACACTTTTTGTATACAGTTTTTATAAATGTCTTTTTCTGAGTCCGATTTTTCCCGCAAAGTCACAAAATGATTTACGGCAAGCAGACGGCGCTGCAGAGCACACATTCTGATGGGTCCCAGCTTTTGGCCGATAACACCGGAAAAGACTGAGTTATTGTATCCAGCCAGGTAAAGGATAGCAGGAGATTTCTTTATACAGACCTAATGTTATGTTAATTTTAGTTTAGAAGTGATCTGCTGTAGTTATGTTTGATATTGGGGCAAGGCTATCACAGGAAAGAAGGAAACTAAACGAAGAACAACTAATTCCGAGTAACCCTCGGTCAGGCTATTAACAGATGGAGACAATTACAGGATTGTAAATGTTTCAAAACCAACCCCGAATCAGCCCTCAGGTATGTAATATGTCTATTTCATTCATAAAATAACTTATGCCATGAATACATTACGCCCCCCTTCCATTTAGCAACCTGTTTGATTCCTTTTAGTCCGTGTTTGTGTTGGCCTATACTCTTTACATTTGTCCCCCTGTACTTGTGTAGAGCATTCTCATGAAATGCACTATATAAATAAAACATATTATGTTGGCCAGAAACAACCTTGTATTGCTTCGGCTCGTGACACAGTGACTGTGACACCCGGTTTATCTCACAAGACATCCAAAGCTAAGTCACCGTGCAACACTTGAAATGCAACGATACATCTGTAACTTATTCTCTTATAGGAAATGAAGGATTTTCTGTCTTAGCAAAGCATTCATCGTAACTATTTGACCTCCCCGTAATGCTAACTCCTAGAATTTTACGACGGCAGGTGTTGTAAAAACCTTTGCTCCAAAGGGGCCGGTGAAATCAACACAAACCGCAAGTTACATGTAGCCACTATAAGTTAGGAAGAACTAAACAAACCAAAAAGGAGAGACATACAAAAAACAACAAAACAGGCAAACCAAAATATATACATTAAAACTGACAAGCATACTTGGATGGGGGGTAGGAGCAGGTCAGGGGTAAATTTAACAGAATCATCATTGCTTTCATTAGCCACAGTACATACAAGCAAGGCAAGTTCTCACTTCTTTGTGTTAGGTATGTGTCCCATTATACCCAGAAGGCATCTCCTTTGTTTGCTCTCTGGCTTGAAAGCCCTGTGTTTTATGTTGACACCACGTGGTGGTTTTTCATTTTAAGAATATTTTCCATTGAATATTGAAGTTCAAAAGTGTCACATGTTTTGGCATAGGAGGCCAAGGGCCACAATATCCAGTGTATTAAAACGGGGATTCAAATCTTGCATGTTTTGATTTGTTGTGCATGATCACCAAACTTCCCCTCCTCCTTCTGCTTTTTTCACAAATCTCACCCATGTACGTATGCACTGTATATGCAAATGTGCTGCATGAAAGTCAGAGAGGGCAAACTGCTTTGAAAAAACAATACCACCTGCACATCACATCATTGTAAACAACAGGCTGTTCAACATGGAGAACATGATGAACTCACACCTACAGCTTTAGAAATGACACAAGATCCTGGTGTAATTGGATATATAAGCCTTTTAGCAACCCACTCCACCTTGGACCAAACATTGAATGCCACAGCTGACCATGGGAATTGCTATATGTGGCCTTATTCACACTGAATGACACTGCACATGACAAAAAAGACATTGCTGAGTCTGGGTTTAAAGAATAGTTAAAGTCATCCAAGATTACGCTGGAATCTGATACAAAACCTGCAGTACAGATAGCAAGATATGTCAACTAAATTCAGAGTTTAAGGAATTTAAATAATTACGTGTACTGCTGAGTGCAGCCTTAGTTAAATCTCACAGCAAAGATTGTCTGATGGAAGTGCAAACCAAAAAGTTCTATTAAAACTAAAACAACTAAAAGTTTATGTAAGCCTCTATTCTCACATTTTCATATACTTATGTTACGGCCCCTGTGTAACTCTTCTGTGCTTTCCTAATTAGGTTAATCGTGGACACCTGAGGGCCCCAGTGTGTGCTGATTATTTAAACCTGGTACTAGTGCAGTATGGAAGTCAGTCTCTTCTTCCACATCCCCGTCAGCGGAGGCGTCCCCCATCCAGGATGTGACTGCCGTTGCTTTTGAGTTTTGTGTTTTATTTCTAGTTTATGTTAATAAATTACTTTTGTTATACTGTGACATGTGGTGCGTCTCCCTATTTGTCACGGTCTGAGAGCCAGGTCGTGACACTTAACTAGTGACACTAGTGGTGTAACGGATTATAGTTGATCCGTCGTCCGTACGTACCAAAACTCACGGTTTCGGAATGCGTGTGAATGTGAATTGCAAAGTTTAACCAAAATAATAGTGAGAAATTATTTTTTAGCGTTGCTAATACCTAAAGTAGGCTGGTAAATCTCTATGGAGGGTTGTCATGAAAAGATACAGGCAACACATTTTCCTGTTCACGTAAACGGTGTTAGAAAAAACAAACTAACATGAGCTCTTTGGTTTGATGAGGGCGAAGAGAGGCTAGAGCTCTAATTAAGAATTGACATAAAGGTTTAATGAAACAGCATGATAAAGATGATATGACAAAGACAATAAGACACAAAACACTGCAGCTGACAGTGGTCTGACAACATGTCCTTCTTCAGAGACATATCGAACAGCCCCGAATTCCTTGTACCTGGGGGTGGTTCCTTTTCACCTGGTGTATTTAAACCCATTGTCATTGGTCCGTCGTTGGCAATGGTAACATGTTGAGGGCATCTCTTTGATGCCTGAGAAAGTATGGGTCACACCTCTAACATGCACATTGGGGGTTCCTCCTGGACACAGATCAAAAGCTATCATGTAAATGAGAAATTCTAACAAAAATATGCAACATGCAAAAATAAACATGCTATTGTCTTAGGCTAGTCTAAGACACCAGGGGGTAGGAGACAGGATACTTCCTGTTGTGAAGGAAAAGGCTTCTTTCTATATGTTAAATCCCAGACTTGACCTGATCAACAACTTTTAGAAGATTGGGGTTGCGTTAAGTAGTGGAATGCTAATTAAGGCTATCAGTAGTGGATCAATTTGACTGCAGAATACAGGCCTATATAAAACAGAAATATATTGTTTACAGAACAGTGTTTTTAACTTTTAAAAATACAACAATGGCGCATGTTAAAATCTGTTGTATATGTTCCCTTGAATGGAGCATGTTACAGTAAAAGCAGTAGATAGAGACAGCTACAGCTCTGTCACATCAGCGGCAGGTTCTAGTTGAGTTACCTGAAAACAGGGGTCTTTGAGCCGGGGTTGGGTACTGAGACCTGGTGCCTAAATGACCAGTAAGACGGAAAAGCAACGGGGATTTTGTTGCCTCATTTCAGTGTCACTTGAATCCCTTCGCTGCTCTCTGGTGCTCTGAAATGGTTGTTACAGGCAGCAGAAGCATCGCTGCATGTTACACTAGTTAACACTATTCCACTTTGTCATATAAGATGTGAGCATCATCTGTGAGCAGACTTACAACACACTCAAACCCAAAAGTCCATTGGAGCCTGCAGATATGCCACTATATAGCCCAGGGGGGGAGCTGAAGTGCATTGGAAAAATTCAGAGCACTGTGACACATAAAGGAAAGAGCTACCCACTCCAAGCATATGTCATTCGTGGACGCACAGTGAACAATCTACTCAGTAGACCACTTTCTGTTGAAATGAAGCTAGTGAGGATAGTGGACGAAACCGTGAGCAGCCATGGGCATGCACAAGCTTATGGGGAACATGGGACATTAAAGACTGAACCTGTACGAATACAGCTTAAAGACAATATTCAACCATATGCTGTCTATACTGCACGGCGTGTACCACTTCCGATGATGGAGAAGGTAAAAGAGAAGCTACAGAGGATGGAGAAAAATGGCATCATCGAGCGAGTAACACAACCTACAGACTGGTGTGCACCCATGGTGCCAGTCCTGAAGAGGAGCACAGGTAAAGCTCGCATCTGCGTTGATCTCAAGAGGCTGAACGAGGCTGTTAAGAGAGAACAGTACATCTTGCCTACTACAGAGGAGATAACTGCAAAACTAAGCGGAGCCACCATCTTCTCATCACTCGACGCCGCAAGTGGCTTTTTCCAGATACCACTCTACCCGGATAGCTGTAAGCTCACTACATTCATCATGCCGTTTGGACGCTTCCACTTCAAGCGGCTACCGTTTGGCATAACCAGTGCACCTGAAATCTTTCAGAGGAAAATGATGGAGACTCTTCAAGGACTGGAGGGTGTCGAGGTCTTTATGGACGAAATTCTCGTGTATGGTGCCACAGAGGCAGAACATGACAGGCTGGAGAAGGTGATGCAGAGTATCGAGTCAGCTGGTCTAAAGCTCAACAGAGAAAAGTGCTCCATCAGGCAGAGTCAGCTGCGGTTCCACGGCCATCTCATTGATAGGTCTGGGATTCGGCCTGACCCAGATAAGGTGGAGGCTATTCGCCAGCTGTCACCGCCGGCAGATGTGCAGGAGTTGAAAGGATACTGGAAATGGTTAACTACTTGGGTAGATACATCCCCAATCTCTCAACTGTGGGACAACCGCTGTATGAACTCGCTGTATGAACTCCAGCGTGGTGGAAGGGATTCCTGCATCTACTAGCAAAATGGAAGAAATCAGGACAGCTACAGCAGCGGACAAAGAACTGCAGTCCGTCATAACACTCGTTAGGAGAGGATGGCCTGAACACATAAGCAAAGTGGCTATGAATGCAAGAGCATATGTCCAAGTTAAATCAGAGCTGTCTGAATACAATGGGTTACTTTTAAGAGGTAGTAGGATCGTCGTGCCTAAGCCAATGAGAGATGAGATTCTTCTAAAAATCATGAAGGACACCAGGGCCTGA
This sequence comes from Etheostoma spectabile, assembly GCF_008692095.1. NCBI lineage: Eukaryota > Metazoa > Chordata > Actinopteri > Perciformes > Percidae > Etheostoma > Etheostoma spectabile. The sequence goes on along the minus strand of NC_045740.1, from coordinate 22,745,715 downwards.
TTAAAATGCAGAGAGAGAGCATCTTCATCGGTGTGGTGGCCTGGGCTTGCTTCCGAGATAAACAACTTGTAACCTCATGCCAGCGGTGTGGTGAGCTGAAAAGAACACAACAAAAACAACCTTCATCTCTACACCACTTCCTGAGCGACCTGGAAAAGAGTTGCAATGGATCTCTGTGAGCATGAACGCAAATTACCTGGTAATTTCAGATTACTACTCCAGATTCATGAGATTTGCATCTGTCCTAAAGACGGCTGGACAAGTCATCCAAAAGCTAAAAACAGTTTTTGCAAGATTGGCATCCAGATGAAGTGGTGAGTGATAATGGTCCCAGTTCTCTGGTACAGAGTTTCAAGAATTAGCCAGGCGGTTGGACTTCAAACACTGCACTTCTAGTCCCCATCACCCGCAGGTACGGACACGCAGAGAGAGAGCGTACAGATCGCAAAGAAAATCCTCAAACAGGAAGATCCTGTGATGGCTCTAATGAGCTATAGGTCCACTCCGTGCTCCACTACAGGCTTCAGTCCAGCTGAGTTGTTAATGGGGAGGCGAATAAGGACCACACTCCCCTCCTTGGAGAAAAACCTTACTCCAAAATGGCCCGACCTAGCAGCAGTGAAAGAAAAGGACCGGCAGGAAAAGGCAAAACAGGCTCATACTTCAACCGCGTCATGGAGCCAGACTCTTGCCTGCCTGCAGCCAGGAGATGCTGTATTCTCCAAGTTGGATCATGAAAAATCATGGTCTTCACCTGCGGTGATCCGAGTAACAGTAGCACTCCAAGATCATTCGTAATTAAGACACAACAAGGGGCTGTGCTGCGGCGAAATCGCCGCCACTTCAACCTAGGCCAGTTCCACAGTCAACGTCGGCATTGCCCTGTGAGGCGAAAGAAACAGGCACCCACTCTGACAGTGCCGCCATGGTAGAGACTGCTCCTGTCAGTCAGAGTGAGGCAGCACACCTCAAACACTCTCTCAATCAGACTGTGACCAGATCTGGACGAGTTGCAAAACCAGTCGCCAGGCTAACTGTAGACCTGTGGCTGTTTGGGACAGTAGGGAAGGGGGAGAATGAGTATTGCACATGATGTTGTTAATTTTGCACATGGTAAACTCAGGTACTGAAATAATGTGGCAACTTTGAGTTAAGAATCTGTTATTGATGACAGTACCACAACGTGAGTTCAGTATGTTTTGGTTAGTGTGCCTACAGTGGTAGGGTTGTCACGATAGTCAGTTTCCGTTTGACTTAATGTGTTAGGCCGAAAAAAGAGGGGAGATGTCATATAAGGATGTTTATTTGCCTGTTCACTACTATGAGTTTTACGGTAGCACAGAACAAGTGAGATCTCGCTATAGCCTTGCATGTTATCGCGAGACGGGTGTGTGAGTTGACGGGCTACTACTGCATGCGTTCAAATAAAGATATAGCTCCGGCTAAAGAGTACTAAGCCTCCGGAATTATCATTTTACACACTTGATAGCAGGTAACGTACAATCCGGTCTCCCGGCAGTTCATAAGATGGTCACGATATTTTGATCTATTGATTCGCCAACAGGGACACAATTTTCCCGTTTATGTCGTGGTGGTCACCACAAAATGGGAACGTGACCATTTCAGGAAATGCCACGAGACTGGGCTGCAGCAGCCTGTTCTGGGTGACAACAACGGCCGTCGGGAGACGGGACAACGGGGAAATGAAACGCCCCACGCTGGCGACAACAACGGGACGGTGGTGGTTTCAACAATGGCCACCGGGACACAATCTGTGGTCTCTAGGAGACACAACAATGGGGAAATGATGGGATGGTTGTGTTTAGGAAAACAATGTGGAAAGGAACTGCCACACGCTGGACACGATCCCCGGTCTCCAGGGTGAAAGAAGTGAAAGAGGCTGTTTTTGATCCATCCACCACCCCAACCAACCTCCTTACGCAGATTTTTGGCTTTTAAATATTACTCGCTCCCATAATTGTGCTGTTATCACAAAAGATGCTTCCCATTAAAATTCGTGCCCACCACCACAAAAAAAACTAGTAGCTGGATTAAATATGGCTAAAATGCTGACAGCTAAACGGTGTAAAGTGTGACTGTGGCTGTGGCTGATGGAAAAACAACAAAACTAAATGCTGTGCAACTGGTAAACCTTGTGGTTCATTCAAAAGAATTGTTAAATACCCTTGCAAAATACTTTTGAAAGAAGTTAATAATGTTGAAAAATAATATTACATTTTTAATCATTGAAATTGAAATCCCGCCCCCCCCCCCCCCTTTTTTGTGCTGATCCAAAAATGTATTTGATCCATGACTCCAAACTGTGAGTGTTGTGATCCGTTGTAGCCCTACTTAACACACACTGCTGAGTGAGTTTTAAAAGAGACTGTCTGCAAAGGCATTGAGGTCTCTGTAACCTGATACAAACACAGCTGATCGGAACTACCTTGCAGTATAGACAAAATATTTATGTATTGCTGAATGGGTTTTCAGCAAGTTGGTGACAAAGCATATATAAGAGATACATTTTGCTGAACAGACTTTCAAAAAGATAAATCTGTGAAGGCACTCCAAGTTTGACGATGACAAAGGACTCTGGTGTAATCTGATAAACAGGCTGCTAGGTACCCTGCCAAATGCAACATGACAGATGACAAAATATTGTACAACAACCTGAAAACTGTGAAGCTGGATGCTGTCTGGACAAGCAAAACAATGGAAGTGTTGGAAATTTCTCATCTACCAATATTCTTCAATGGGAACTGTGTCTATCCACTTACACTTTACTGTACATAGTCCAGTTGAGATGAGTTCTGATTGGTCACTGCAATAGCCAATATTCTTAGCCAATGGCGGCCAATGCTGCCAAAGAGGCTAGCTTGCATTTAGAGTTGGAGCAAGCAGTTTGGCGGACAAATTTACCATCACAGATATGGGCATGAGTTTCAAGATGAACACCAAGTGCATGTTGACATGAATGAGGTGAGCCTTTCTTTCAATTGATCTAGAGCCCAGATGTAAGGCCATAAAAAATTTGATAATGTACAGAAAATAAGCCCCACATTTGCAAATTGGGTAGCAGACTTTGTTGCAGACTTTAAAATTCGCCAAATGAAGCTAAGCGCAAATTCCTTCAAGAAGACTTCTAAATAAACTTCAATCACCATCATCTCTCCCTGAAACTATTCAGCTGTTAAAACGCCTACACTTTTCAGTAAACCAACCAGAATTGGCCACGAAATTCATGATCCAATCACAGCACAACATCCTGCTTTAAATGTCTTCTCACCTTGCAATCAGCTGTCTTTTCAGGCAAACGTGCAACCCTCCTCCTCCCCTTCCACCTCCGGGCATTGTCCAACCACGGCAACCTGAGTTCCTTTACGGCCGTCAGGTCCTACGTTTGGTCTTCCTGAGCTAAGGGCCACCCAAAACTATTGTGATTGGTTTAAATAAGTACAGACAATAAAGAACATTTTTTCCCTATATCAGAATGATAATCGGTGCTTCCAGACGTAATTCTCAAGCAATGACAGCGCAGTGGAGATAAGTCTGGCTAGGTAAGACTAGTACTCTAACCCTTAGTCTAGACCACAAACTTCAAGTCAGTGGCGAACTGGCATGTCAACAGAGTTCATGCAAAACTGAAGCGACTTACCATACCTAACAAACAACCATGTTTCCCACTCACAATCCTGTAGATAAGGTTTGAAAGAGGACAAAAAAAATCAATAAACAGAAATAAAGGACAAAACATGGCATCAGAAACAATAAATTCAATGTGTAAGTGATTAAAATGATAAAATAATGATAAGACTCATGTAGTAAATTGTAATAATGTAGTAAAATAGAATTCTTTACAAGCAACCTAAACATGCATTTGTGTATTGTCAAGAAATAGACATGAAGCGTTAATAAACACAGTTGAGACACATGCCTGCACAGAGCCGGTGCAGACAGCTGCGTAGATTAAAATGAGAGCATATCTGTTGCTTGGATGTGCGAGGAAAAATAAAAACACTTCTGACATGCTTGCGATCTAAACAGGGGGTTACCCTCAACACGTAGCCTACATCAGCATCTCTCAGGTGTGTTTTGATGAAACAGTCAGCAGTGCGTCCATGACCTCGAAGGAGGTTATGAAGGATTGTTTCATCCTTTTTGTTAATGGATCTGAAAGATGGATGCAACCAAATTTGAATGAATAACCTAGTCAGTGAGTCCTGTTCATCCACTGGAAACCAGGGTGCAAACTACAGGGAGCTAGACTCCCCTTATTAAGACATGGGCTCCACTGAAAATGGGATTTTTGAAATTATGAGGGGGGTCTCTAAAACTATTGATGTGCCATTTTGATGTGCAGTTTCAGTTTTGTGTAACGTGATCATTGTGGATTACTATGTAAATTTGCAAAAAAATATCATGCATGCATGACGGTGATTTAAACCTAATTCACTTCAATAAAGATAACTATACATGCTATTCTTGTCATAAAATTGAGGCCTGGCGGCATTGCATTGCAAATTCAACTCACGTTTAGTACATTTTACCTCAAAGATTTGTAGAAAAAATATAAACGTTGAAGGCCATTAATTGGCGTGCAAAGTCCTTAAAATCCATTCTGCTGTTAGCATCATATAGCCATGGCAGAAACAAAACAAGGCAGTTTAATTCCATTTGGTTTTACTAAGAAATTGCATAGCAGGACCATAAATAGCACTGTTTACCTGCTACAAGCCCTGTTGGCACATCTCCCACCGGGGTGACAATGTAAGGAGAAGCTGAAAAATAATGTCCTCTCTGGCTAACAACCAACAGTGGAGAGACTAGAAGAGCCAATATACATGGCTGTTGGTTAAGAATGGAAGCTTGGGGTGCATCGTAATTGAACGGAGGAATTATGGTATTCTTCTGTAACCTGAGTAACTTTAACTGTTGTTCATGTGAAATCTCAAAGACAGCCTGATGCTTTGTTTACAGACTACTCGTAGGTGGATGTTTGCTGTTTGACTTATCAATTTCTATCAATAATGTATAATAGGGTAAATCCTGTATAGTGAATACACTTGTAGCTGGCATGAATCTTTGCAAGTCATTGTAAGTCGCAAGCGCACAAACCTCAAACTGTATTGTGTCAACAGTAAACTTCATTTAATATCGTATGCGTTTTCTATGCATTTTGCAGAGCCACCGTCACTGTGTCCGGAGCCTAGCGCTTCCCAAGACCATTGTAACTGTATTAAGAAAGGCAAACAACCCAGAGCGTTGTTTTTCTCCTATACTAGAATATATTCGCGGGTGTAGCTGGACCTGGACCTTACTCCACAGTACAATACAAGACTGGCAATGCAAGACCCCCACATAGACAACCTTGGCCTGCTTCACAAGCATATCAGCCTTTTTGTGTGCAGTCATAAACAGAGGTCAGATAAAAGCTTTCAGTGCATAAGTGAAAGTCTTCCGAGGTCTGAACCAGCCACCTGAAGATAGAATCACTGGTCCTTCTATCCTACAATCACTGCCACTTAGGGTTTCTGGTAGCTAAAAATATAACAGCCTTGCTGGCCTGTGACCATTGTTGAAAGGATTTGAGAAAAGTTACTTTTGTGTTGCCTCCACGTTAGGAACATACTAGTGGTTATGCATCCACACTTCCAGTGGCTGAGCGAACATTGATTCAGATCAGTTTGAAGACCACTCATGCCTTTGTAGTGTGGAACACAGACACAGAGCAAGTATCCAGCAGGACAGCTTTGCTGCAGAGAGAGCATTATAGCTTCACAGTAATCTGATTAGCCAACTGTAACTGACCCATTGCTGGCTGGTTATATATAGAAACACAGAAGCTACAAGCAACAAGAGTTGCAAAGCAAAGAGTTGAGTTGGGCTAATTATTGATTATTAGAAAACCAATCACTGTTGCATGTGGTCCCACCTCCATGCTAAGCCAAGCTCAGGTTAGGGTCAATGAATGCACAAGTGTTCCCAGCACCATTACAACCCCATCAATGCACTCTGTCCCCAGAGACTGCTGCTCTGAGCTTGGGCAACCATTCATTCAGACATCAGACATTCTTAGCAATGTTGTCACTCCAGGCATTGAAAAACATGATTAAAAAACACTGTTGCCTGGGGGCTTTTATACTTGAGCGCCACATCTTGCAATTTTAAGCATGCAAATATACTAAATAGCTTACCTTTCTATACTAGAAAAGCTTGGCCCAAGTCTTAACATGAATCCAACATATTATGAGCAAATATAAATCCCCACTGATGATGGGCTTACTGGCCCATATGTAAGGTTTCACTGAGGTAGCCATCCACAGATACAGTTCATCCTAAGTGTGTTTGTTTAACATTAAAACATGATTATAAAAGCATGCCAAATATAAGGCTATTTTAATTGCTTAGTATTCTATGCAAAGATGCATAAAGGCTTTGGGCGGCCCTACAAGTTATTGTAGGCCCAGTTTAATAAAAAACTTCATTTAACACAATATATTTAGTAGGGTGGTCCCTGCTCAGTCTCTCTTTTAGTTAACGGGTCCTTGATTTAAAAAACGTTGAAGACCCCTGGTTTAAAGAATTCTGAGGTGTTATGAACTTTGCAGAATAATTTAGATCTTCACATATCATCTCAACTTACTTTCTTAGAGAAAGTCACTCTGATACAGTGACTGGCTTTTGTTTGTTTAAGCACTACCTTACTTAAGTTTCCACCACATGTAGGCAGCCAATCAGCCACCCACCCTGTGAACTATAGACCTTGCTGGCCAGTCCGGAAAACAGAACCGGTCTCAATGTGCCCCTGCTTTTCCCTTGAGGCTTTGCTGAGGTCTCAATACATCTGTCCACTCCATTTATCCATCTGTCCATCTGTCCCTGTGTGTGTGCCTCGGTAACCCTTTACATCCCCTGTGTCCAATCAGCTCACCTGACCCAGTCAGACAGTGGAAGCACCAGGTGCCAGATGCCCAGCCATAATTAGAAAGCCCGGTTATTTCTAAATACTGTACACTACATTGTTGGTGTTAAACATCAATCTTTCTACACTCCACCTTTGATTCTTTTTGGTGACAAGATTTAATATGTTGATTTTACTCATGACATATAAAAAGGAAACATCATTAACAGTCATTAAAATAATTTTCATCTTTACCAACTGCTCATTTGCTTACAGATTAACTCTATATTATTAGGCAATATATGTGACTTTCAGTGTCTGGCAGTAAAGCATAAATAACTAATGCATTGCAGTAATGGGATTACTTTTTTTTGAGTAACGAGTACTGTATAGCTGGAGATTTACTTGCTGTTTAATCACACGTTCACATAGACAACCATTTCCCATTTATTCCTGAGTATGTACACAAGTAAAGCTCCAAACTAATGCATGATACGCTAGGTAGCCATCATACGTTTGCAAATGCTCTACCAAAACAGCCATAATGTGACTCCTGGTAACTCCAAAGTTGTCCAGTTTATATTCTTGGCTAATTTGCTAACTTTACTGGCTAGGCTACGTTTGGGACTCAACTAGTTTTGCTGACCCTATGTCCCTCCAAAATATAGCCGGCTTTGTGCTTGTTACACAAGGTGTGTGTGTGTGTGTGTTGTGTGTGTGTGTGTGTGTGTGTTGTGTTATTATTCTTGATGTTTTGGAATTAGTTAAGTAATATAATTACATGGTGTAATATTTAGTAATATGTGATGCAAAATAAATTAAATTTAACTAACTTACTTAACATTGGTGACAGCTACCCTGAAAGTTCAGCTCGCATGTAGCACTGAGCCCTCAGTTGGGACTGTTCGAGAGCTTATCCAAAGCAATGCCAACTGAGCCTTATGTCTCCAAACTGAATGATATCCAACAGGACCCTGGATAATATGCAGTGCCAGTTTTATCTCTCTGTCTGTCTCTGTCTTTCTCTTGCTTTTATTTACTTTTTCTCTGTCCTACTTTCATTGCTTGCTGTCTGTCTTTCAAATTGTAATTCTGTCCATGTGGCCCCTTGCTAACCTCTTCTGTATACATTTATTCTCACCACACACACACACACAAAGATATATGAAAAGAGGGAGCAAAAAAACAGCCAATGTTTAAAATCCTTATTAGCATCTTGAATTACTCATATTTACACACTACAAAAATATTCCAGAGGAATAACAAGTTTTAAGGACATTTAAGGACACCAAAGTCAACCACACACACACATACAAATGAGCAGACAAGCAGTAATCCAGTGTCAGTTTGACCCAAAGCTCGGCTGAAACCAAGCCAGAGTCAGAGTGGCATAGTAATCCAGACATTAAACATTAATGAAAGCTATTAATGAGGGAGAGCTAGCAGATAAACATCTAAAGACAGAGAGTGCAGCGAAACAGGCTGTGCACAAATGTTAGAAAATGTAACTGTTAAAATGAATACATCACTTTCTTTGTATCACTTATAATAGCCGTTCTTTTCTAAAACGACCCAAGGTCACACAGTTCAAAGACCCCTTTTCCCACACTATGTAGAGTTTTGTTTTTGTCTTTTAGATAGCACAGCTGTTCAAGGCATAGAGGTGGGAGGGGGATTTCAGTGTTTAAGTGAAAACCGTAATAGTTGCTCTTCAGTCCATCTATGTACCTTGTTGGTGTATATGACCGGCTCCTTGCAAGTAAAACACTGATTAAACAAGACTCCAGTTAATCTTTGTTGTCTTTTGGTAATAATTTTGTCATTACCAAAGAGGTTTGTCTTTCTTTCTCTCTGTCTGTCTGTCTTTCTCTCTCTCTCTTTCTCTCTTTCTGTCTGTCTCTTTCTCTAACCCACAACCGGTTGAGGCAGAAGGCCCCCCCCCACCCTGAGCCATGGTTCTGCTCGAGGTTTCTCGAGGCCTCTTAAAAGGAAGTTTTCTCCTTGCCTCTGTTGCCTAGTGCTTGCTCTTGGTGGGAAATGTTTCTGTAAACAACATCACAGAGTACGGTCTAGACCTGCTCTTTTATGAAAATTGCTGTGAGATAACTGTTGCTGTGATTTGGCGCTGTATAAATAAAATTGAATTGACTTGAATCGAATTGAAATAATTTTCCTAACAACTTGGTCCTTCGAGTCAGATCCCAACATCCCTTCCTCTTCCCAGGTTTGGAACCTGAAAACCGTGCATGGGGGGGGGGGGGGGGTCGTCAATGAAAGACCTCCAACTGAATTGTTGAGCAACAGAGGCCGGATTCCGCTGGTGAGGGGGAAGGGTGACAGGATCCATAGTGGAGAGACAAGGCCACTGGACTCCAGGTGAGCTAACAGCGTTGTTTGCTCAGACTGACTTATATCTTAACAAAGTGGTGAAGAGCTGATGTGTTTTTATAGTAGGGTTATTCCTGAAAAGCATTATCCATGAGTATTAGCTGAGTAATGATTTGTTTAATGAGTGAATAATCAATAGCAACATAGCAGTTAAGAAGCGGTCCTTGTTGAGTAATAGTTGAATAAGACCAAAACGAGGAGGTTTGCCAGGTGGCAGCACACTAATATTTTTCGCTGAGGAAAAAACAGTCCGATACCATCTTTTGCTTCCCGATACTGAGTACTGATCCGATACAAGCGTGTCATATATATTTTATTATGTTTTAACAACCGCATAAACTACGGTACTTCCTGATAACTGTACCAGCGTTTTAGGCAGTTTTAGGGATATCCATGGGTGCATAGTCTGTGTGACAAGACTACAGAAAAAATAACTCTGTGAATCCCGTTACACTAGGAGCAAACGGGAGATTTTCCACGTACCAATGTCTTGTGTGTGTGTTGAACGTTCTGTCTCTTTCCTGCATGTGTGTAAACTTTTCTGGCAGATAGTTATTAACGGTGTCTCAATAAGATGGACAAAAATAGCTGATATCCAAAATAAAACAGCTCCGTCTTACTGATGAGGTTGGTTGCCGTGGAAACCAACTGGCCGTTAGGGGGGAAAAAGAGTGGGGGTCTCCTCTGTCAGAGAGAGAAGGAGGGGAGCAGGAGGAAGTTACAATATAGAATGAAGTATAGAAATCTTAATAAAAGCTTACATATGTCATAAATATAATGTAGATTCTAAAATAACGTCTGGACGATAAACTAGGGAAATTGTTGCAACATTATTATTATTATTATTTGTGTTCTTGTGAAAGGTGTCCACTTGTTTTTGGTGGTGTTGATGAGACTGAGAGGAGTGGCAGCCTGACGAAGTCCACAAAACTGAGTCTCATTAATCATAGTCAGTTGACTTAGAGGGAAATACTAAAAGTATAAATATATGAGAGGGAAAGAGGATATATTGAAGCAATGACATGGTGACAGAGAGGAAAAAGCAGAAGAGGAAGTGAAAATTGGGGGTTAAAGTAAGTAGATGAGATTGAGTCTGAGATCTGGTAGATTATAGGAAGAGAAAATGTGAAGTTTATGAGACAGTGGGGTAAAAGGGAAAGTAGGTGTAGAAATAGTTTGTTCTAGTGGGTGAAATGAAAAAGACCGAGTTTTAAAATGACAGGGATAGACTGGGAGTGGACAGCTCAGAGAGAGGTGTACAGGTCCTACATTCAGACCGTACTGGATCGAAGTACAGTCAGAGTCTGGGGAGTCCCTGAACTGTTACACATACACAACTTTGAATTGGCTAAAGAAAAGAAAAGATTTGGATGAGTATGCGACTGTGTACAAAAAATGTACTGAAAAGTGGAAATCATTGGGGGGAAAAAAAACGCTTATTACTAATTTGTGATTGGACAATGCATGCCAAACCTAAAGATCATCTACAGGGAGAACAAAGAAGCTGATATATTATGTCCTGCACAAAGAAAAAAGAAAACAAGAGGACCATTGAGTTTAAAACAATAATTTACATCTTGATGTTGTGAGTTATTTGTGATTGATATCAATAACGCTTTCTTTTCTATCCCTGTAGACGCTGACAGGTTCACGTCGATCAATACCAGAATCGTTTAAGGGTATTGTAAGTCTCTAACCATCTTTTCTCTAAAAAAAAAAAGTCTGGTAATCTTGCTAAATTTGTAGCTCCAGCAGGAAGTCGACATTTTATGACATCTTGGTGGTCTCACCGTCGAGTAAGACAAACACGCTGACACTCCCTATTCTTGTCTGAGATCCAACATGAGGTCAGAAAGAATAAATTGCTAACTGTGGCTGTCAACTGTGAAATATTGGGACTGCAGTTTATCTCAGAAGGGTAAAACATTTAGAGGAAAACTGGAAAAACTGCTGTACCGCAAGCACCAAAACCTTGAAAACACGACAAATGATGTGATTAGTAAGGACTAATTTCTTGTGATCTGACATATTCTAATCAAAGAGACGAACCAGGATTTCTTCTTGTGTCAATAACACATGGGAAAAATGGTGTTTATTATTATTGTACTGCCCAAATGAGAGATGTAAAAAATCCAGTTGAATGGATCAATTGCTCAAATCACTTTGATTGACAGAAAATTGCTTTGATCATTTCCAGTTTTAAAATTGTGAGGCCTTTTTCTATATTGTTGCCTTTACATACCTTAAGTACACATTTGAATGATACTCTTCTTACTTAGGTAATATTTTAATGTTTTTTTTTCTTTCCGGTAACAGAATATTTACTTTACTTAGGTTAAAGACTTATAATGATGTTTTTTCCACTATGACTAAACCCTAATGTAGCAACATTGGGTTCTTCCCAGAGATCTTTGTCGTCTTTTGGTAATAATTGTATTCTTACTTGAGGTTTGTCTTTCTCTCTGTCTCTCTCTTTCTCTGTCTCTGTCTGTCTCTTTCTCTCACACCCAATAGTCAAAGAACTGTCAATTATTAAAACTGTTTGAACCTCTCCCCTCTAGCAGGAGACCGCGGTCCATCAGGACCAAAACCTCACGCCACAAAAACAGATTTTCCCCCTCATCAATAAGCCTCACCAACAAGGCTCCGGACCTCCGCCCACTCTGACTCCTAAGGGTGTTTTGGTGTTTAAAACCCCTAGGGTTACGGTTAGGTTTGGGTTAAAAAACCTAACTGGTTACTATTAGGTGCCTTGAAGTCAACGGTTGCAGCGCTGCCTGGAAGTCGGCGTTGGGGGCTTACAACACCGTTGTGTCTTAACTGGGGCTGCAGCTATTGATTCTAGAGCTGTTCGCTAAGCCCAGGGTAAATGTGACAGTTCAAAGCTTACAGGAGGTCCATTGAACTACACTGTTCTGGGGGCCCCGTTTTCAGAAGCCTAATACTGAGTGAGGAGAAAGAATAAAGAATGTAGAAAGCACTGGCATGGCTCGAAGACGTTATTCACGCGCATATTAAGTAGCCATGCTGGGGGAAGGGGCTGGTTTGTCTATGTTTCCAAAGATTAGTAGCAAACTAATAAACAGACTAGAAACTGACAGCTTTTGTTTTACATTGTTTGTAAAACATTATTATTTGCAGAGTTGCATGCTGCAGTAAAACAGCGCGGTGGATTATGTCACCTTGTGTCGTTAAGCAGTAAACTGGATGTTTTCTACTGAGACGATGTAGCAGCATGTTTGCAGCTTAAAATTATCCCAAACTTTGTCTTTTCCCGTCTCTTCTCTTAGACCCTCACTATTTTCGCTATCTTACTTCATTTGCAATCTGCGCCATCAGTCTTGTGTCCACAGAAGCGTCAGCCTGTTGTGCGAAATTAACACCCGCCCACCTGCCAAATGCGGGTGAATTTTGCAATTGGCGGGTAACACTGTCAATCTACCTGCTACATTGGCAGGTAGCCAAGGAGAATGGAGTGATTCAGACGCGTAACGGTAAGCAGGGTACGCAGATGCTTGCGGGCCAGACCAATCAGGGGCCCACATCGCTGGAAGACATTGATTGACAGCCGGGGCCCACGTACAGCCACTGACCAATTGGGAGTGATTTCTGATATGAAGACAAGACACGTGGGACTCGAACATCTCACATTTGGCAACAAAACGTACAGTGAAAGAGCATGCAAAACATTTCAGACGTCCTGCCAACCTGTATACATTTTAACATCAAGGTACGCTTTAACGTTTTTTCACTATAAAGTTGCTGAAAGTTGTTTCAGCTCGCTGCAGCAAGCAGGGCTGCTGCTCTCTTCCCCCCGCAACTGATGCAGGCACACACATAAACTGGAAAACTGCAGATGACACGTACAGGATGACCTTAATTGAGGACAGCTACATTATTGTAGGTGCAATGATAAGGAAAAGTCCAATAAGTACTTTATCAAACTGTATGAATGTGTGTCCCAGCCCAGGATAGGAAATTATGCTTTTATGCTGGATAATCAAGACGGGCCCCCCTACTACAGCATGTGATGACGGCGCAATGTCCAAGAGTAGGCTACTATGGATAAGACAGAACAGGATAGGATCATAGAGACACAGCAATATTCCACATAAGAGTACTTAATGTGGCAATAAAACTTCTGATTTTGAGTGTTTACAGAGGCCGACTGGCATTACCAATATCAATACCAAAGGTAAGACACTAAAGCGCATGAGAAAATTATTCATATGGATCAGTAACATTGATTTACTAGAAGAAAATGTGCATAGTTTCACCTGGTATTTAATGCTCGGGGGAAGCTTGCCCTCACCTCTCGCCACTTAGCTGCAGTGTTATTTGTTCAAAAGCACAACAGGAAAAGAGGGGCCAATTAGAGACAAGGTGTTCCATTTCTTAATTACTTTTTGAAATGTCACACGAATTATTAGAATTTAAAAGGCGACCAAACAAACAGGTAATATTTATCGCTCTTTAGTGGCTCGATGATGTGATGTGGAACTTCAGAATCAGTCAGTCATTCACACACATGACTGGTGTCAACCCTTCGTGTCCAGGCCTCTGGCTTCACTGCAGAGAGACATGGTCCGCTCCATGCCCTCTGCTGTGTTATCACAGCTTGCCATACACGTTTCACCTTGTAGACGCACACACACTCAGACAATCCAACTGGGACCGGTACTGATTAAGTTAAATTTGTTGTTAATAAAAGATAAATAAGAATGGGTTCAGGATCAGTCTCAGGGATACTGGGGGGCTGACAAAGTCTTAGGGGCGGTCTCAGGGGAGCAGGACGCCAGGTGGGGTTCAGGAGAGCTCAGGGATACTGATCAGCTCGGGGGAACTGGTCAGCAGAAGCTCAGATACAGTCTCAGGGGAGGCTGACTTAGGCAAAGTCTCAGGGGTGCCTTACCAAGGCTGAGGCACTGGGAGAACGGTCACCGCAGACTCTGGGAGACTGGTCAGCGTAGATTCTGGAAGGCTCGACGTCAGCTCGGGCTCTGAACAGCTGGAGTTCAAATCTGGAACACTTGATAGCTCTGGTTCTGGAGTGAAGAGCAAGGCGTCACCATGGGAGCCATGATGTCCTTTTCCCCGTCTTAGGCCTCCACGGGTTCCAGAGAAGATGGCCAGGCGGGTACGCTAAAATGACCGCTGGGGGTCTGGGACATACGCTGAGTGGGTTACATCGGAAGAGATACTAGCAGAAATACTCAGCGTTTGACTTGGTGGCTTGCTCTTTCTGCTTCATTAGTTGTTCTAACCCATCTGGCAAACTGCTGGAAGAGTGTCATATAAGTCCTCGGCTCTTCTGCAGGTAGAGGCAGGCAAAGGGGCAGACCGGGCAACAGACAGGCTGGAGGACGAGCCATTAAGAAAGCAGTCAAACCTCTCCTTGACAACATCAAGGTGGGGTACAAAATGGCTCACCCAAGGTCCCTCTTTAAACCATTTCTGCAGTATGGCGATCTTGTCCAGGATTGGAGAATGCGGGCTAGGTTCGGACTTTCCACAGTCTGGTCGAACTTTGACAGCTTCTCTTTAAACAAGCGCCTCCCTGGTGGGTCCTTTTGGGTCAGATCATTCGGCTGTTCCCAAATGCAGAGAACAGGCAGGCAGGAGAAGTCTGAGTAGGATGATTTATTTATTCCAAAAAACAAAGTACAACTAAACAAAGGGAGTCTTGAGAGGTGCAGGTCAAAAAACAAGGAAACAGAATAAAATACAAAACAAAACCAAAAATTACACGATCACAAGGAGACAAAACATAGAACCCAAATACTGAACAGAACAGAAAACAAAGCAAAATAATGAAACCATAACAAAGAAAAACTAAATACTAAACATACAGTACATGTCTTTCAATCAATAATTGTCAATTATTTAAATAAGGATTTCCATGTCCAAAAAGGAGTAGGACAAGGTTAAAAAAACATTTCTAACCCTAACCCATCTTTCTTTTTTCCTACTTTAGTTTTTAATTTAATTCTTCTCTTATTTATACATGTACACCTACAAATATATGCATATATACTGTACCTACTTACAGGCTCATATACACATGCATACACACATAAACATACACAAATTAGCCCTTTACATCCCAAACACATTCACATAGTGTGTACATTATTATTTTCAATCACCTTTAGCTTAATTTACCTTAACTGAACAACATTGGAGTCACTAAAATGGTTGTTCGATTTTTTTCGAGTTGAATGGTAGTCATCTCGCCCCCCCCCCCCTGCGTCTGTGAGCAGATAAACCACCCTTGCAACTTTTGGCCAACTCTTGGACGTAACTAATTGCTTCATTGCACGGCACACACGCGCTCATTCAGGAACCGGCTAACAAGGTAACGATGGAGTTTTTCCCACTATCATCATGGCTGAACCATCCAAAAAGAAACAAAAACTAAGGAAGGAACAGAGAAATAGCAAAAGGCAGATTGACCGAGCAAGAAGTCAGACACAAGTAAACATCAGAGCTGCCGAATATCAATTCTGAAGCTGTAGCTGAGCTCTATAGAGAAACCAGCAAGAAAACAGCAAGGAAATGGCAAAAACTGCATAGCGCCCCTTTAAAGCACAACTAAAGAACTGTTCCCGCTTCGGTTCCCCTACAGGTTGGCGGCTCCATAGTTCTAATGAGACATCATGACAGTGGTAATGGACAATTCTGCTTCCAACCTGTAGGGGGACCGAAGTGGGAAAAGTGCTTTAGCGTTACTTTGATGGACAAAGGACCCAATTGGATTTCTCCATCAGTGTCTTTCTGGCAGAACACAAGCAGTTAAAGTAAATCAAAGGGTGGCAATTAGTAACTAGCCAACATCTGGACAATGGTACCACTTGTTGCTGAAAAACATCACTCCCGTACCTCACTGCATGTTTAATGAAAGCTTGCACTGTCTCACTGACCATCAGAGGTGGTTGCAAGTTCCCGAAAAAAAGCTTTTAAGTGGGCCTTTAGGTATCAAACTTTAAATTATCCACAACATGCCGAGTCCCATTTGTGAACACGTCTTAAATTCAGATATTTTATTGTCATTTGCCAATGACATTTGCCTTAGGTAGAATAAATAGTAAATATGTATAACGGGTAATAAATAGAATACATGGTTTAAAAAAACCGAGTAGCAACACAATAGTGCAGTCTGAAGCCTAAATTAAGTACTTAGGCTTTGTAAATTCAGTTGTTTATTTTTCAAAAAGAAGAGGAATAACAATCAGGGATCCAATCTTAGTTAAGTTGATCATTAAAAACAAGTGAAAATTGGAGAACATAAATCCATAATAGAAAGATCTGGGTGAAAATCGGATTTCTAAATGTGCAGCACAAACACTGCACAGATTTCTAATCGTCATTGTTGTTTTTACTTTTCACTCAGCTGCTCATTTGTATTTTCTCCCCATTTACTGAGCTGTTAACCAAGAGTGCCTGTCATGCAGCAGAAAATGTGAGTGGACTTAAAAGGTGGAAATCTATTTAAATATATATGCTCCTTTTAAATTACATAGGTGTTTTCTGGTTTAAATTGGTATGAAAACAAAACATTACTAGATCAAAATTTCCTAACATAGGAGTAGGAAGAGGTTAAAAAAAATGTTTCTAGCCCTATCCTGTTTTTCTACTTTAGTTATATACAAACTACTACTACTACTACTACTATACTGTGCCTACTTACAGGCACATATGCACATGCATACACACATACAAATACACAAAATTAGCCCTTTACATCCCAAACACATTCAAATAGTTTGTACAGTCCCTGACAAAAGTCTTGTCGCTTATCTATTTTGTAGAAACACCTGCTATTAACCTGACTTTTAATTAATCAATTGGTGTAAGAAATAGCTCATATGAAAAGCTAAAACCCTCCCAAATGATGTTCAATGCACTGAAATAAATTAGTTTCACTAAAAAAAGATTTCTTATTTAAACAAGACAGAAAGGTCAAATTTTGGCAAGACAAAAGTTTTGTCGCCTATACAGAAATTGAACAAATTTACTACAAATACTAAAATATGTCAGCAAATTAAATAGTGGTGCTGTGAGATTCAAATTTAATATGTTGTACGACTACCATGAGCTTGAAGGACTGCATCCATGTGGTTTGGCAAGGATTCATACAATGTATTGATGAAGTCATCAGGAATAGCTAGGAAAGCAGTCTTGCATGCCTCCCAGAGTTCATCAATGTTCTTTGGTTTGGTCTTCCATGCTTCCTCTTTCATCCTACCCCACATATGCTCAATGATGTTCATGTCTGGTGACTGGGCCGGCCAATCCTGGAGCATCTTGATCTTCTTTGCCTTGAGGAACTTTGAAGTGGAGATGGAAGTATGCGATGAGCACCATCCTGCTGGAGAATTTGGCCTCTTTTATGGTTGTGAATATAAGAGGTAGCTAAGATTTCTTGGTATTTGAGACTATTGATGTTGCCTTCCACCCTGCAGATCTATGCACACCCCATACTGGATGTAACCCCAGACCATGATTTTTCCGCCACCAAACTTCAATGTTTTCTGGGTGAATCTTGGATCCATGCGGGCTCCAGTAGGTCTCCTGCAATATTTGTGGCAACTGTGGTGTAATTCAACAGAAGATTCATCTGAAAAATCCACTTTCTTCCACTTCTCCAGCGTCCATCCTTTTAGCAGGCTGTAGGCCTTGGTAAATGCCACACGGTTTTTCAATTGTCTTTTGTTTAGTGCTGGCTTCTGGTCACTGATTCGACCATGGAGGCCATTTCGAGACAGAATCCGACAAACCGTTCTGGTTGTCACACGGACTTCAGGGGACCAGGTCTGGTGG
The DNA here is from genome assembly GCF_008692095.1 of Etheostoma spectabile. Taxonomy (NCBI): domain Eukaryota; kingdom Metazoa; phylum Chordata; class Actinopteri; order Perciformes; family Percidae; genus Etheostoma; species Etheostoma spectabile. Next base: position 22,727,603 of record NC_045740.1, on the reverse strand, counting down.
AGCTCTGCTGCAGTGGAAAATGGGCTGGCCTTGGATTTTCGAGCCAACAAACGGTCCTCTCGAGCAGTTGTCTTGTGGGGTCTGCCTGACCTGGGCTTGTCAAAAACATCTCCAGTGTCTTCAATTGTTTTTTTAATCCTCTGTACTTGACGCTGAGACACATTGAAGGTGTCTGCCACATCAGCAGTGGATCTGGTCTTCAGCCTCTTGATAATCAAAACTTTAGTCTCAGGGTGAATCGTAGGCCTGTTTGCAGATGTCTAGTTGCAGTTGATGTGAAGGTCTAGTGTACTGGGGTGGTTTTTATACACACCTGAGACCTAATTGATCCATTATTAGTCCCAGGTGAAGCTCATATGACAAGGCGACAACACTTATGTCTTTGCAAAAATTGACTCAATGGGCTTGACCAAGCTGTGAATATTAGAATACTTTTTGACAGTTTCTTTTTGCACTGAAACATTATTACAAAAGCTGTTGGGATTAAAATTAGCCATTTATTGTAAATAAATCTTGATTAGAAATATATTTCAGCGGCACTTCCTGTCAATTTGTACACAAGCGACAAGACTTTTGTCAGGGACTGTATATTAACTGTATTTTCAATCACCTTTCGGACATTAAAGGGGAACTATGCAGTTTTTTTTTAGCTTAATTTGCCTTAACTGAACAACTTGGAAGTCATTGGTTACATGACTTTTGCACTTTACACTTGTGCAAAACACAAAATTCAAAGGGCAAGACATAAAAGTGTAGGTTGTCTGCCTGCTCTATTTGCAATTGCTTGTTCATGTAAAAATACAGCAACACACACACACAATGTGAACCATACCACTCACAGTTGGTAAGAAGGGAGGTGGGCTATAGTATAGAAACGTATAGGCAGTGACACGATGTTTTGGAATAAAGAAAAGGGTTATTGCCCAAACAATTAAGTTTATATACAATTTATTTGCAACAGCTTATTGTTAGCCCTGAACAGCCCTTGGTTAAGGTTAGGGTGAGATTGTGGTCTTGGTTTAATTTAAGAGTCAAAAGTGACCGAAAATAAATAAAACCACAAGCTTTTCCCTAGTTCAACCAAAGTGTTTTTTATTGCGTAAATCTAGCCACATGTGGGACTCAAGATGTGAACTCCTTAAGTCTCCTTTAAAACTCCTTTGTTTCTCAGCCTTCCTATAAACTGTGTGTGGTACATAAATGTAGCAAATGCAGAATGTAGAAATATTAATCAGTGAGCATATTCCAGGCTACAACATATCCTTACAAAATCTAATTGGTCAAAGAAATTAAAAGCATCAACATGTAATTATTAGGTGGTAGAGTATTGCGGCAGAACAAAACTCAGCTCTGGACTAAGCCAACCTGATGAGGACAGATTAAGGAGGACCAGACAGGTTAAGGAGGTCCTTTGTTCCCAGTGCCATTCTGCTCTTCAACACAACACGAGGGGGGAGGGGAGAAATTGACTTTCCAGCATGAGCCTGCCTCTCTCAGCCCCTCCCATCATATCACTTGTCTGCTGTACAACTCTCTTATTGGCTATATTAGCCCTCATACATAATCTGGATTGTGGTCATGACATCTACATCTTACATCTTTTAACTTATTCCCTGTTACATACTGTTTTTACTCTTATTCAGTCAGACAGTTTATAGGTTATTATGTTTATATTTTATTGTCATAGTTCATATTTAATCAGGATCTACTGCACCGTTCAATCCCTGCACTGTTCACTTTTTCACTTTTTCACTATCATCATTACACACAGTCTACAATAATATCTCACCTTATCATGGTCAGTGCATTTCTGTGAGTGATTTTAATTTTAATTTTTATTCTTATGTATGTGTAATATATGTGTGTATGTGTATATGTTTGTTGTGTTACGGTTGTCTTGGTACTGGATGCCTAAAACGTCCTTCGGCATGAATAAAGTATCTATCTATCTATCTATCTATCTGTCTGTCTGTCTGTCTGTCTGTCTGTCTGTCTGTCTGTCTGTCTGTCTGTCTGTCTATCTATCTATCTATCTATCTATATCTATCTATCTATCTATCTATCTATCTATCTATCTATCTATCTGATGAAACAAAACATAGCATGTGTTCATTTCTCTTCCATATGCAGAAGATTTTAGATAAATATCAAGACAATTTCAGTTTTGTTGTGCGACGAGCCCTTTATTCAGTTTGATTCTTTCGTATACCCTGCGTTTGAACAGCACCCTATTACATTATACTGTGCTGTGGATTATCTGATATTACTTCTTCCCTCCATCTTTCTGCCACTGTCCATCTCTTATTACACTTTTGCCAGATTCTTCCTTTTCTGTGCTTCTCATTTCTTTGACTGTCTTTTTTATACTTTCTCTCCATTTATCTTTTTTTATTCTCTCTTCCTTTCTGTATCTCCTTCTTTGTGCTCCCTCTCTCTCTCTTTCACTGCCTATGCTAAGTATTGGTAATTACATTATCAGGAGCTACCATATGAAATATAGTTTCAGTGACACCAAGTGTGTGTGTGTGTGTGTGTGTGTGTGTGTGTGTGTGTGTGTGTGTGGGGTGTTGATGATGGAGAGGCTGTCTGCGTTTTTAATAAGCACAACACTGCAGCGCCCAACACGCTAACTGCCTTAGCATCGAACTTTACGTACACACACACACACACACACACACACACATACATAAGTACACACAAAAACACAGACACACACATACACACACACAAACACAGAGGCATCTGCCAAGACTAGGCTCAAACTTGCAGGAAATTTATGTACAAATAATTACTTTTTAATAGCCAGTAATGTGATTTCCTGCCAAAGAAATATTCAAATGCATCTCAGGCAGTCCAGTATATTATCTGCCTGGAGCTACGGATGCGACTTAGGGGAGACAGCACAGGAAAGACAGATTATTGTTTGTGTGATAATAATTATTTTACCCTTGTCATTTGCAGATGAATATAGGAGATAATGCCTTTGTCTCTATGTCTTCTTCATTCACTCTCTTTTCTCTTCCTTTTTCTCCAACTCTTGTTTTCACACATTCAGTCAAGACTCCATCAGGGTAACCTGAACTTTTCTCTCGGTGCAGAGGGCAAAACACAGACATTGGACTTTTTGAAAAGGTAATGTGAGTCTCAGGGTCTTAAATTAAAAAAGGGGGCCTTCACTGTTGAGTTCTATTTGTCAAACATTGCAATCTAGTCTTTGAGGTATTAACAGCATCCCACTCTGGAATCCTGCTAATAGGTGGTGTGGTGGCAACTGTGGGTGAAGGATTTGCTGATTTGCTTATCTGTAGCTTCAGGAAGGTTGTCACCTCCCTGCAAGTTACTGCCTTTACCACTCTACTTCATAGCACCGCTTGGCATTTGTTGTTGCTGTGCATCCACACTATGTCAAAGTTCTTGGCTATGATTCAGCCACACATCAGCCTTGTCAAGTGGCGCAGCACCGATGTGCGTATTGGTCAACTAGGCAATGGCCTAGAGCGGCACTTTGGCAAGGCGGCAAAATGTGGTCCAATAAAAAATGGTAACCCTCATCTTGTCGCCTATTGTAGTGGTTAGGAATGTGTGTCTGTCAATCAAAATCACCAAGCATCTCCCATCACCATAACCCGCCCCTTATCACCAGTTCTCACAAGGTCAGAGGTCGGAACACCACGTACAGTACGCTGTATAACCCTTTGACTGGAACTATACGAAAAAGTACAACAAAGAAAAATAGCAAAGGAGCAAGATCTCCAAAAACAAAGAATTCTTTATTGAAATGTATTAATGCCGTTAGGAGTAAGGACCATGATGCCGTTAGGAGTAAGGGTCGTGATGTAGTTAGGAGTAAGGGTCATGATGCCGTTAGGAGTAAGGGTCATGATGCCGTTAGGAGTAAGGGTCATGATGCCGTTAGGAGTAAGGGTCATGATGTAGTTAGGAGTAAGGGTCATGATGTAGTTAGGAGTAAGGGTCATGATGTAGTTAGGAGTAAGGGTCGTGATGTAGTTAGGAGTAAGGGTCATGATGTAGTTAGGAGTAAGGGTCATGATGTAATTAGGAGTAAGGGTCATGATCCCGTTAGGAGTAAGGGTCTTGATGTAGTTAGGAGTAAGGATCATGCTGGCCTTTCCAGATCCACAAACGCTAGCGTCATGTAAACAGGTCTGCAGTCCTGGTGGTTGGAGAGTTGTGTGTTGGCAACCGTAAACTCAACCTACAAGCTAAAAGAATGTGACTGCACGCATTACAGGAGTTTCTGCAAATCTTTTTCCAATGCTGTGTTTTTATTGGCTGAACTGTGAAAGGCTGATGCAAAACCATTGCTCATCTTCTCTCTAAGCTGCTCTGCTGAAAAGATTCAGGCTCAAAAACACAATATGGTGCTTCCAACCCATCTTACCATAACTTGTGTACAGAGGAATCCTCTCGCAGTTTCAAATAATCAACTTGTCCGTCAAGATCTGTGTGATAGTCAGTCCCTACAGGATGTGGCAATGTTGCGATTGCGCCAATTCACGCAATTTCAACCAATTACTGCGACTTTGGTGCAACCCGCCAATCACCGCAAATTTGACCAATAATCAGTTTCCGGCAACTTCAACCCATCCCAGCAGTTCCATGTGCCAGACTTTGTATCAGTATAAGACTCTGAGAGCCAATGACCAAGCGGGAGGGAGTGTTGTTGTCACATGTACCTTGCCAAATTTATGTTCTTGTTTCTGATATGAAGACGAGACATGTGTGACTCGAACATCTCACATTTACCAACAAAATGTACAGCGAAAGACAAAAGATTTCAGACCGTCCAGCCAACCTGTATACATTTTCACATCAATGTACGGTGTAATGATTTTTCACTGTGATCTCGCTGAAGCGGCTGCTGTTTCAATCCTGTCGGCTCTCTGCAGCGGGCGGGGCTGCTCCGTTCCCTGTGCAACGCACTCACACAAACACACGGTAGATGCAGGAAAAAACAGAGGGGACTGAATAGTAGTAGATTATGGCCAGTCTATAATACATGGTTATTTGTGAAAAACAAATGCAAATTGCAACGGCCATCTCTCTATTTTTCCGTCCTAGTTTCTTCTGTCACACACTCTCACAGACACCAGGGTTCACGGTGTCCCAGGTAGGTGACGGCGCATGTAATGTCTAGAATTCATTTTTTGCATTAACAGCTTTCCCTTAGCAGGTTCAAGTGACTAACACCGTGTAGATGTGTGAAAGTGTGTGTGTTTTCAAATTTTAATATGAGCGGATTTTGTGTTTTTGTGTTTGTGTGTGTGTGTGTGTGTGTGTGTGTGAGAGTGTTTTGAGCACCAGCTAACACAGTGCGGTTTAATCCACACAAACAAATCAGAGCTTAGTGCACTGTCCCACTGGAACATCCCGCAGCCAACTTACAGAGAGAAGAGAAAGACTGAATATATGGGTGAATGAAATATAAAGAAATGGAGAGGACGGTTCATTTATTTAGATTTCCTTTTTTTGTCTTTGTGTTTCCAACAGCTTCTCTCATATTTTCACATACTCCCTCCTTCGTTTAGTTCCTTTTCCTGCATTTCTCTTCTCTCTGCACTATATTTTATGTATACTCACTGCCTTTGTCTGTGTGTATGTGTGTTAAGGTGTCAATGGACAGATTACTATTTCATTCCCTTTGTGGCAGAGGTGTGCTGTGTGTGTGTTGTGTGTGTGTGTGTGTGTGTGTGTGTGTGTGTGTGTGTGTGTCCAGTGGTAGAAGTGAATGTGCATGACAGTCTGATAATAGGACTCACTGCGGGCTACCTATCTGGAAACAGTTCTTTTGTGCCTCTGATGAACGCACACACACACTCACATTCACACATACGCATACACACATACACACACACACACAACACAAATCGTTTTATATCTTATCACAATGACAGTCTAGCACAGAGAAGTCAGATCACGTACAGTGACAACACACAGGTCAAGCATGCACACGCGCTCGCGCGCACACACACACACACACACACACACACACACACACACACACACATACTAGTAGTGCTTGGTCATGTCTGTGATGTCAACGGCTCCCAATCTCCCTTCTGCCTCAGTGCCGTTCTCAAACATGGTACCCTCTGCAAGTCTTATATGGCCCAGTTCATGTAAAATGTCTACCCTCAACTTTAACTAATCTTATTGTATTGTATGTAATATGCACTAAAATAACAAATGTGGATTTTCTCTGTTTACCGGCCCGGTAGTTAGCTAAACCTGTTTAAGTGCAATGGGAATAAAAGTAATTATAATATTTAAAGACACCCTGTGGAATTTGTAATGCAACAATGTTTTTATGAGTGGGTTGCTGTATTATTTTCGAAAAGAAGTCGGATTACACAGACCTCTACGACGAAATGATCCTTCTCACTGGATTTATTAGCTCAGTAAAAATATTCCCAACAAGTTTATAGTCTCAATTGCTTCTTCGAAGTCTTCTTCAATACAGCATGATGTTCATTTTGTAAATGATGGTCTCATTTATTTTAAAATATATGATAAAGCAATGCGTGCTTTAGGGGTGTGGCTACACGCCGACCGGTCAATCATGATAAAGGCTTAGTATTACTAACCATGGCACTGTGTATATTAAAATAGCTGTGGACTATTTGTCCATGTTTTCCAATTACACTTTGACCCTCTCACTGTGTGTTTTCACTTCATCAAAGGTAAAAATGTCTTGTTCGGCATGCAGTAGCACCTTGTCAACCCAGCTAGATATCTAGTGCTAGCGTAACTTAAGGAAAAAGTCTGCCGATTTTCAACCAGCTCTGTGTTCTGTTGTAACGTTTCACTACTGGGATTGTTCAAGGGCTGCCGGAAATTCCGCCAGATGTCTTTCATTTCGTCCGGATGTCCGTCACCTTTGATTTCTGAGGACTATGGTTAACTGTTCCTCAGATCTCTGCAGGGTAAACCCAGACAGCTAGCTATACTATCTATATTTTGCAGAGGAACCGTACCCAAATCCAGCGCTAAGCGCTGTTCAAGAGAATTGTGATTTATATAAATGCCAATAAACCAGAGCCCGTTTTTCTCCTATTCCGGTATGATGTATGGACTAGCCAGACCCGCTAGCGCCAAGAGATCCACAATTACCCATGTCTGTGCAAGCATGCAGGCAACTCAAATCTTATTCCTACATAAAGTTACTTCATGAAGAAGGCAGTGAAATTCACTGAGCTGTGTGCTCGTCCGGATTATGTCATGAATATCCGTATCTCAAACTTCCACAACAGGTACAAAGCAGCAATAGTGGTTATGGCCATGGTTGATGATGGAAAGAAAACGTTCCTGGTGCACCGGCACGATCACTGCGAGAAAACACAAAGCGACACAAAGCAAATTCTCCCAGCTGGTGTGAACACCGCCTTACACCTGCAGCTATCAACCAACCCGTTCTCACTCCGAACACGTTTGGGCAGTGGCTGTCTGCGTCTGATGCAACGAAAAAGGCACCCTTCGACGTGTGTGTAGAACGTACTGGGGAGAGCAGCATCTAGACAGGGTTTAGCGAGTAGTATGTTAGGGGGAAATTTCGCATAGTGAGGTTGGTTGGGTTGGTGGATGGGTGAAAAACAGGACTTTCACCCAGGAAAGCAGGGTCCATGTCCCGTGTGTGTCCTTAACTGTCCTGTTATTTCCACATGTCAGGGAAGGCGCTTTCTTCTTTCACCGGTCTGTTATTCCTGCGTGTCATGTCACCGTGCGTCCACACACAACCTTTTCTTAACCTAACAAGGTCAAAAGGGACGCCAATAGTCCCAACTAAGTGCGTTAAATGACGCTAAAGGAGACGACCAAGCATGTGTTACATGACTCTAAAGGAGACCTTTAGCGTCAATATCAACAACAAAGGCACCTGACCAAGCATTTTACGAGATGGGATCGAGAATGTGTAGCATTTAACCCATAAGTGTGAGATTATCAGGTTATTGTTCCACATAATGATAATTTATTTAGTCATTGTTCTTACATTTATGATGCAATTTAGGCTTTCTGCCTTTCATTGTCCTTTTGAGGTATTTTCTTAATTTCCTCTTTCCACTTTAACCGTGTCCATCACTGCATCTCTCCAAACCTTTCTCTTTGCCTTTTCCTCAAACCCTTTTTTTAGAAGTTCCTCTGCTCTTCTTCAATAACTCCACATTGTAGTTCAATTTCTATATTTACTTTTTTTTACTGTTCTCTTAACAATTTTTAATTTTCTTTTTCATCTTTTGCTCTGTGCCTGTCTTCATCAACATCTTTCATCAAACGGTTTCTTCCCTCCTGTCTCTTTGTCTCTTTATCTCTAATGAATCAGGTTGAAGCTGGCCTTCATACACTGCTGATGGAAGCCCTGTGGCATGCACACATATTGCATACATTCATCACTGCTACAATAGAAGTTAGACTTTGCAAGCAAACACACACATAATTATAAATCCACTTGCTCATTCATATGTTTGTATATAAAAGTGGAGATACATGTGGGGCGGCTGTGGCTCAGTGGTAGAGCGGTTGCCTGCCAATCGGAAGGTTGGTGGTTCGATCCCTGCCCCTGCAGTCATTGTCGAAGTGTCCTTGGGCAAGACACTGAACCCCGAGTTGCCCCTGGTGCTGCGCATCGGAGTGTGAATGTGTATGAATGTTTATCTGATGAGCAGGTGGCACCTTGTACGGCAGCCCCGGCCACAGTGTATGAATGTGTGTGAATGGTGAATGTTACCTGTAGATGTAAAAGCGCTTTGAGCAGTTGTTAAGACTGGAAAAGCGCTATATAAATACAGCACATTTACATTTACATGTGATGGAACCCATTATGTAATGTACAATGTGATTGAATACAGTTGTCACAGACTCAGGACACAGAATAACATCCAAATGTCTTTAATAGAGGTTGTTGACAGGGCAACAAAAGTCAAAACTACAGAAAAACTCAAGAGACATTTAGTGATTAACAACTATGGACTGGAGAGGGTTTTTGTAGATGACTTAACTAGCTTAAACAGGCAACAGGTGAGGAGTGCTAATAGGCTGGGGATAGTGATGGAGTGGAGAATGGGTAGTGGGCGTGGCTGAGGGAGAGCCCAGTGCCGGTGTGACATTGGGCTCGTCCGAGATGAACTGCGCCTCGCCTGTAAAGTGGACGAGCAGGCAGCAACAGCCGGGGGCGGGGAAAACAATCTGCGGTAAAGTCGGACAGTTTCCATCTGATTCCTGCAGCCTTCAGGCTGAACAGGAAGTGACAGAAACGCTGTGGTCCGATCCCGATTTAATAAAATGTTATCAGACCCATATACCAGCTTGTACACAGTCTCCAGTTGTTTTAATTATGACAGAGTAGCTCTCAAAATGATCTACATGGGATCTGTTGCTGATCACCGACTGCATATGATCCATGATCTGAACGGATATAGTCTCTCTGATTTCTGACTGCATGTGACACAACATGTGTTCTGTACAGAAAGAACCTTTAAATCAGACAAATAGCAGTTAAAATCCCTCTGATTTAAAAACAATAAAAACTTTGTATGAAACGTCATCATGTTAAGTCAATTCTGAACCAATCAGCTGTTAAATCAGCCGAGAGGCCGGTGTTTCCCAGCATGCTCTGGGTCCGCCTGGTTCTTGCGGTCAGTGAAAAGCAATTGCGCCACCTGCATATCAGAACTGCGGCCGCCTTGATCTTGTGAGATTATCGTCTACGTCGTCTACGTGTGCATGACGTCAGCGCAAGTCGGGGTCAAGTCAGACACAAATCTAACCGGCATGCAACGATCGGCCATTGCCGGTGATCCATTCTGCACAGACCTAGCTCATCTCAAACGAGCCTGTTACCCTGATGCTAACTGTGCTGATGACCATGGCAGAAGGTCTGAAGGAACCAACCGATCTCCTGGATCTACCTCTCTGATTGCTCGTTTGTGTGTGGGGGGGGTAACCGGAGGAGAGACACACCTAGGAGAGAGCAGAATGTCTGCCAGAACCTGGAGATGAAGTGGGGCCCACAATTAGAAACAATGTCCTCTTGAATACCAAAGTTCTGGAAGACCATGTTGAAGAGGGCCTGGGCGGTGTCCTTGGCTGTTGGAATGCCTTTGAATGGAATAAGTTTACGGAATTTGGAAAACCTGTCGCGAGTACCAGAATGCATGTATACCCTCTGATGATGGGAGATCCGGGATGAAGTCTACTCCTAGGTGTGACCATGAACGTTTGGGAATGGGCAAAGGGAGGAGCTTTCCTGCTGGGAGGTGGTGTGGTAGAGCCGGGACAGGGCATCAGCCTTCACATTTTTCGGTCCTGGACGATAAGAGATGGAAAAGTTGAAGAGGGTAAAGAAGAGAGACCACGTGGTTTTTCTGGGTCTTAGATGCCTGTCCTCTCAGAGGTACTCTAGGTTGCAAACACCAGGAATAGGTGTTAAGCCACCTCTAACCAGTCCTCCAGTCCAGTGCCAGTGGGACTATATTTCCAAGTGATACAATGTTTCTATAAAACAGTTTCTCCTTGGTGAGATTTGTCAATACAATGACCCGGTTTACTTAAACTTAAACTAGAATTTAGGGCTGTATCTAATGTATATGTTTTTTTACATTGGAAGTTTCTAATAAGATTATATCAGTTGTCATATATTAAAACCCTATATTATCACACTAAAACACTAAAAATCCTCATTTTAAATACAGGATACTTAGGATTAATTTGTGGTGGTCCGCTATGATATCAACATTGACTGGCACGTATTGATTTGCTATTTATTTACTATTTAAATCTTAATCTTACTCCGTTGTAGAGCTGTGTGCAGTGCATTGAACCGTTCAGCCCTCATGCACCACTCTTGCTCTATCTCTCTGTTTATCAGACCACAAATAAGACAAAACAGCTTGCTAGGTAGGTCACATACCCTCTGCGTTACTCCCTGCCACTAGGAGACAATTCAAATTCAGCCAGCGCAAAACCCCAGCACCAGGAGTCACAGCAGGCTGGTTGTTCGCTGGGTCTAACCAGCAAAATAAAGTTTCCTTTTTCAGCATGGAGTCAGTAAAAGGTGAAAAAAAGTTTGCAGTCTATACAGCCTGTTGTTGTATTATGATACCTATAATAAGTAAACAACCCAACTTGATTGGTTGATGTCTTTATTCGTGCTGCGAATGCGCTGAAAAAATTTACATTGGCTGGGAAAATCACAGACTACTATGCTTTAAGCCCATGCTGGCTTAAACCTTAAATCCAGTCTCAAAGGTTAACCTGTTACACTTAAGTCTGAATATTGGCTCAGGATGGAAATCATGCCTTACAGCATTATGAATTTCCTTGGAGATCAGGCAGCACAACGATGATGTTTTTATCCAAAATTCACATTTTGTTTACACACGTTGACAACTTGAGTGAATGTAACATAAAAGTAACAGGTTTCAGCACAGAAAGAGAAAAAAAAACTCCAGAAAGAAATAAAGTTTTTTAATCTGTTTGTTTGTGTGCACAAGAGAAAGAAGGACACATAGACACAAACTGTTGAGACAAACCAATTTTAACCACAGATCATTGGCCAGCTTACAGCAGCCGTCTGTGACATCATCACCGAAGGACAGGTCAATACTAATGAGGTCAGGAAGAGGAGATGAAATCTGATTATGGTCTCCAGTTCATAAACAATATATTTCTATTAAAATCTAGCTTGTTCACAAGGAGAGAATGCCAGTGAGACGGGCGGGAGGGGGGGTATGAGAAAGAGTAAAGATGGGGAGGGAATTAGATGAAAGAGAAAAAAAGAAAACTAATGTTGTGTAAAACCAAGGTATAGAGGGAAATGTATGACTATACAGTAGCAAAGAAAGTTGCAAAAGTGTTTATTAATGACTCTGTAGCTTAACGCATGCAGGGCCATACTGACTGATCAGATATTAGGAATTAAAACACTGGATCACTGTCCCCATCAGCCCTGCTATAATTAACCCCCCCTCCCTACCTTGTCTTCAGGCAATTATGTTTTTTTTTTAAAGTAACAGATACAAGTGTGAAAATTAACCAGATGCTTTATTGGTTTAAAAGTACAAGCATGAATCACAGGTGCATCACACACACAGATGATGTTCCCACTGTAACACCACCATACACAGTTATTTCAAGATTTTGGACATCTGTTCATTCAAATTAAATAATAGCTATTACAATCTGCTATTTTAGCTCATTCTTTTGTATTTATAATGCTGTACTAAGGCAATGGATAGACGTTGTAAAGCAAAAGGTTTAGGCGCTTTTAAAACAAGAAGGCCCTAAAAAGGCTTTAAAATTGATAGAAAAATGTGTAAATGTCATTACAACATGGTAGCCTGGAGAAAGCCTGATTCTTAGGTCGGGCAAATGACAAAACGCACACTGCACTTCAGAGTTGGAAAATAATTAATCACACAACTCACTGTAACACACATTATTTGTTTGATTGTTCCTTGATATTGATGGCATTTTTGAAAAGTCAGTGTAAACATGAATAGGACCAGAACTACTAACTAACTTAAATTAACTATACGTCTTTCTAACAAATGTCAATCATGAATGCCTATCTCCAAAATGCATTGTATATGTAAGTTTGCATGCAATTACACCCTGGCGTCCATCTCTTCATTTAACCAACTCACTATGGCTGTTCCATTCCTCTCTTGCAATATTTAAAATGCCCTCATCTTTATTGTAGATCTATTTGTATGCACTGACCTCATTGTTGCATTTCCTGTTGCTCCTTCATAACATAAGCCTGGAAAGCATTACAAAGGGGCTAAAACTGCACCAAAAGAGATAATAAAAATATGTTAAAATCTAGCTTCTCTCTGGCCATCTGCACGACCCTAGAAAAGAGTGAGAGACTGTCATGACCTGGTCTTGGTCCCATGGAATATATTTATTATGTCGCAACATATTTTTAGAAAGCTAAAGGATAATAAAAGTCCTTTTATTCAAAGAGATTCTAGTACTGCCTTTCCAAAATGAAACATTGGCTTGTGCATCTTGAACATTTACCCAGGTCTGGATCCCAGAAAGGCTGCAACACACTTCTATTCGTCTGTACACATTCAGTGTGCAATCTGCTCCAAGGAAACACATTAGATAAATGACAACAAAATAAGGAAATCAGTACCGCAAATCAGGGTCTACAAACAAGTGAGAAATCAAACACAAACAAAAACACACATGTGAATGTAGTTACACACCAATGTACAAAGACACGCATCCGACACACATACACTATATATTCTCACACAAACAAACACACACACACACACACCACACAGACACACTCACATAACACACAGCCTGTGGCAGCAGCAACTGCGGCATCTGTTGCCCACTGAGCCAGTCTGCTGAGCCGGAGTCAATTATAAACACATTAGACTCTGTTTTGCATAACACACAATGATAGAAATACCTATACGTAATCGTATACATATACAGTAAACAAAGTTTTGTATACACATACACACACACACGCCACACACACAGCAGCAGAAGCAGTGATTTATGTGTGTTGGGTATAAGATTGCGTTATTTGATCCTGGGATGATGTTGGGACCCAGTCTTAAGCAGGGTGGTGTGACGACCCCCAATGTGTCCTGTGTTTGCTGTGATAGTCACCTGTCTCTCTGCTGACTCCGTAAGTGGATCTGTTTCAGCTCTCCATTCTACATAAGCAAACCCAAATCATCAGAGTATTGACTTTGGTTTTCCTTATATTGCTTTAGTTCAATTATCTTATCGACCAGGCCTCCAGAAAGTGCTCTGGGCTTTGAAGCCAATTTGCCATAGTGGCCAAACAGTGGGATTACATCTTTCAAGTCCGTCACTTTGGGTCCAAAAAAAACTTTTACCTATTGAATTACATCGCAAAAGAGACTTCTATAAATCAGTGGATGCATTTTTTTTAACGGCACAACCCTTGCAAAATGATTTGATTCCCGAATAGAATTTGGTCCATTCTGTCTGATAACATTTAAAAAGATCAACACAAATAAATAATTTAATCCCCATTCAAGTTAACGGAGCACTGAACCTCAAGCAGCCAGCTCTGCCAGCCGAGGTCTCTAATATGCCTGCTCTATGGGACCCATAGTGGTAATTTTTTTATATGGAAGCTTCATGCACCACTGAGCAATTTTCATAAAAATAAACAGGGCTTTTTATATTTTTGTAAAACGTTATCATGGTGTGTCTGCAAGGAAACTCCTGCATACTGTCTAACTTGCAGAACATATCTGACCATCTGAGAAGCCATCTTTTGTAGGAGATGCCTGTTTTTGTGCACCGATGGGGTTGATTGGTGCACAAAAACAGTCACCTACTAAAAAAGATGGCTTCTCAGGATGCAACACCATTTGCCTAAAGATGGTCTAGTACCAAAACATTGCCTACTATTACCGACTTGAGCTGCAAAAAAGCTCTGGCCGCCCCGCCAAGGACGCTTGTCAAAAAGTACGGGGAAGCTTAGTGACGCTTTAGCCGCTCTGACGTGGCGGCGTTTTCTGTTCGACCGGGAGAAGCTCACGCAGCCACGGCCAATACACTGACACTAGAAACCTTTATAAATTACATATATAATGACAGAAGTTGTATAATTGGTCGCAACGGAGTCTGTTAGCAGTTAGCTCGCTCGTTAGCCGCTGAGCCATAGAGGCGTGCAGGCAGAGCGAGCAGCCGCCGGACTAACCTAGTGACCCGTGCCGGACTTCACTGTGAGCGGATGAGACCGGCAGGTAACGTTAACTTGTCCCTATGAACAAACAACGTTATATTATAAACGAAAGGTAACCCAGCAACAGCGATTATGAGCTTGTCCTCAGAATTAATGTTTTGGTAGGACCAAAAGATTACATCGTATGTTTCTCCAGGACCAGCCAGCGTGAAGGACGTCTATATTCCGATTGGCGGCTGGCGTTAGCCGCTGCTTGCCGCTGAACGGCGTCATAGCTCATTACCATAAAGTTGAAATATTTCAACTTTCTGATTGACGCTCAACACGCTCAAAATGCCCAAAACGCGACGCCGACAGATTTGCCGCTCCTTGCAGCTGAGAGAAGCAGGCTTCCATTGAAAATGAATGACTTCCGGTAACTTTAGACGCTCAAGTCGGTGGCGGTGTGAACGTACGGTTAAACTACACAGGAGTTTCTTTGCAACTTTTGACCTGCTTGTCCTCCTTCAACACACCTGTCTCACATTGTAGATATGCAAAGTATTTTTCTATACTATCATGGTGTGTCTAACATTTGTTGTAGCCTTAGAGCTGGGTCATAACACAGATGATCGCAGTAGAAAGATGTTAAGAAAGTGTTAGCAATTCAAAATGTACAAATAAAAGTGGGGAGTTGTTATACTTTAGGTGAGCCGATCTTCAGAAATAATCCAATCTCTCCCAATACACGGGGGGCGGGCGTACTTTTCACATTTGATAAGAATAAAGATTGACTTCGAAACTGAGACAATCATAAACAGAATATCTTCAGCCTAGTCATCTTATAAAACTCAATTTGTTGAAGAACCCACTTGAAAAATCACAGGCATGGATCAAATTCCCAGCAGACCCCTAAATGCTAAAAGTGTCTGCACCCTCAAAGACGGCGGCTTCGGATTAAACGTAGCTGACAGACTGAATAGAAAAGAATATCTCTGTCTTTCTGTGGGGTTTCTTCCATTAGCATGCACGCCATCACAAGCCATCACGGAGGAGGTACATGGAGGCGTATGCTGTAAAACTTGAGTATATTTGAATACATGTGTGTCTTTGTAATGAATGTGAGTGTGTGCCTCTCTGACACACCTATATATGTGTGTGTGTGTGTCAGAGAGAACACTTCTTTCCAGGGCAGACCTTGCATTTGTTCTGTGTGTGTGCATGTGTGTGTCTGACAGCTGACAAATAAGCATTACTTTTTTTTGAATCTGACTGACAGGACTCTGAGGGAGAAAGAATAGAGAATGAACACACACACACACAGATTCCAGAGATACAGGTACATAAAGAGACAGTTGTTATACCTGTTACAGAGTGTTGAAATCCTTCACATACAGATTCAAAAAAGAGAGAGTCTGTAAAAAATCAGAGGAGATGCGAGCATGCGTATGTGCACCAGAAAAATGTGCAAATGTGCAAATGTGCACAGAAATCCACAAAAATCCTCTACTGCATGCACACACAGTACACATAGCTGGCAGCATACTGGGTGGATATGGCGGCCTGACGAATTTAAGAAGGCTTTATGATCACTCTGCTGTCAGCCAGTGTGTGTGATAAAGGTTGAATGATCTGATAGTATCCCGTCAGTCAAAACTGCCTCAACACAGATAAGCTGGAGGGCCCTCCAGCATCTCTGCATGTATGAGTGTTTATTTCTGACCATGCCAGTGTTTGTTCACTTAGTTTTTGTCAATCTCTAGTGAACATCCCGCTTTAGCAGGTAATTCAGTCATAAACGGCCACATCTCACCATGAAACCAGTTTGAACCCAACCTGACACTTTAACTGTGGCCGGTGCTCAAGTCAAGTAGGTCAAATTGAGGCTGGAATTTACCAGCATATCATCTTTTTACTCTAATTATCCTTCATCTTTTCTATGGCCTTCCTTAACATCCCCAATGTCAGACAGAGCTACAAACACATTCCACCAAAGGTTGACAAACTAACAAACAAGGCCCATATAGTAGCTGTTGTGGAGCTTTGATCATATCATGCGATCTGTATTGTACACATTTGAGGAACTTCACGTGAGTCTTATCCTTTCAAGCCACTTTCTACTTCTACTCCACTACATTTCAGAGAGAAACATTGCACTTTTTACTCCACTACAATAATCTAAACAGCTTTACTTATAAGTTACTTTACAAATTAAGACAAAACACATGTAGTTTATAAAATTCAATGTTTAATTATAAACTAAACTACCCAAGATTATACAAGACGATAAGTTTTGCTCAAACGTTTAGCCCATTAAACACTTAGTTGATTGCCAGAACTGTTTTGATTGTTTCAAATTGTGACTAAAATGGGAGCATATTTCCGCATTGAGTACTTTAACTGTTAATACTTTAATTTAATTTCCAGATAATACTTGCCTATTTTAACTTTAATTTAATAATTTAAGAGCACAAGTAACACTTTCACAGAGCATTTATTTTTTCACAGAGCTAGAGCCACATGCGAATATTAAGCACAACTGAGCACCAACACCCCCATAGGTCTGGTTCAAAAGACTAACAATACACATACAGTATAATAAACACTTTCAAACAAGTAGGTTTGTGATTCATTGTTAATTATCTTGCAACACTGAATTATAATATAGAGTACATTTTAAAAGCCAACAAATACAAACTTGGCAGGGTAAAACTAACCTGTCTCACAATGGTCTAAACCCAGCTCACGAATTTGGCCCACCATTGAGAGAGAGACATCATGGCTTTTGTTAATTTCGTCAGACGAGATGAGACTAAATATGTTTGTCAACAACCTTTTTTTCCACGACAAAGACGAGACAATGACGAGACTATACCAATGTCCAAAAATGCTGACTAAGACTAAATGAAGATTAACATTATTGTTGATAAAAAAGACAAGACTAAAATGTTTTGCATTAAATAAAAACAAAGCTAAAAACTCTCTTCATTTTTGTTGTCTCTACTCTAAAGAAATGTATGCAACTGCTGGCAACAAACAACGTGGTGTCGATCCCAGGAGCTTATCTAACGTGTATTTTGTTGGGTAATTATGACATTTAACCAATATTTGAGTTTTTTGAAAAGCTGACTGAAATGGTTATCAGAAATAATTTATTGAAAAAAAGACTAAAATGTTTTGACTAAATCTTGACTAAGGTACCTGAGTTCTCTTTTGACTAAAACTAGACAAAAATTACGAGACTAAGATTTGACTAACAAAAAAACATATGTGAATGACTAAGTAGGACTAAAACTAACAAGAACATTTGGCACAAGACTTAGACAAAGACTAAATTAAAAATAGGTGACAAAATTAACTCTAAAACTATCGCGGTACAATGGTGGACTCAAACGCACGACTCGGACAGGGAATCCAGGTAAGGAGATTTGTTGTTCCAAGAACAATGCAGGCAAAGGTACAACAGGAGCAGGCAATAATCATCGTCATGAAACAGGCAAAAGTCCAATAATAACGGGAAAACCAACACGAGGGAAAACACTGGAGAGAGTGACATAACGTACAACTACAATCTGGCAATGGTGAGTGGGAATGGTGAGTATTTCAACATTGGGAAATGGGGAAGCTGAAAACAAACAGGAGAATCAAATTGGGGCGGAGATGGTAATCATACGGGTGGGAAAGCAGACAAAGAGAGGAAAACAAGAGAAATGAGAGCGGATGATTATTACAAAATAAAACCGGACAAACTGATGAAATACAAATGAAACATAGAATAAAAGCCCCCCTAAGGCCAAAAACTGGACGGCCCATGCACCTCAGGATGAAGCAGGTAGAAATCCAGTGTCAGGCTCGGGTCCAGGAGAGACCCAGGATCTCTCCTCCGGCCCGTAACCCTCCCAGTCCACCAACAAATGACGTCCATGACCCAGTTTCTGAACAGCCATGAGACGTTGAACGGTTTAAACAGATCCACAGACTTGAGTTCATGCAACTGAGCTGCAACTCGGCTAAAGTTCCTGATGAACTTGTGATAGCAGTTGGCAAAACCAAGAAACCGCTGCACCTGCTTGCGGTTGGTAGGAGTGGGCCACTCAACTACTGTCTCAACCATCTCCAAGTCCATGCGAAACTCTCCTTCATAATGTTGGGTTCAAAGCCTCAAGAAAATAATACTCATGGACAAAGGGGAATGAGCACTGAAAATCCTTCAGCCGTCTTTATAAAGCACTCCTCCCCTGTTCTGCCGTTTTATTGAGTGGGTGTGAACAGAAAGTTGATTTACATAAATGGGTGTAGTATATAGTTGTTTTACATAAATTTGGGTTAGTATATCATTGTTTTACATAAATGTGGGTTAGTATATCATAACTTTGCTTTATCATTGGTTGAGCTGTAGCTGGGTGTATTAGGCAATTTTAGGGTTTAACTTAGTTCACCAAAGTTGAATAAAGAAACAATGTGCTCCTTTCACACAGTCACATCTTACTCTGCTGGCCAAACACTCCTGTGACTAGCTTCCCTCGTCTCAAAGCTTTTCTTCATTCCTCAAGGTTTCAAATATTCACATGATAACTACTTCACAATATAGTTTTGTTCGGTTCCCACAAGACACCACAAAACCAAGGAAGGAAACACTAGAAATGTGGAACTCGCATTTTTCAACCTAAACATAGAGTTGATCGTCCATCAGCCGTTGTATCACCTTTCTCACATGCTGTGTGTGTGTGTCTGTAATTCAGGAGAGAAGATGAGAATGTCATACAAATAAACAAACGTTCAACATATCTCTCAGTGCGTCATTTACGAATGCTTGGAAAACAGCGGGAGCGTTGGTGAGACCAAAAGGCATGACGAGAGACTCGTAATGTCCAGTAGGAGTGTTGAATGCCATCTTCCACTCATCACCACTTCTGATCCTCACTAGGTGGTGAGCGCTGCGAAGGTCTTTGGTGAAATTCTTGGCCCCCTGCAGACGTTCCAAAGGGGTGGCAATAAGGCGCAGAGATGGGAAGTAACTAAGTACAAATACTTTGTTACTGTACTTTTTTATGTTTTTCAGATATTTTTACTTTACTATACTATTTATTTTTTGGCGACTTTTTACTTTTACTTCTTACATTTTAACACGAATATCGGTTCTTTCTACTCCTTACATTTTTCTAAATTGGCTCATTACTTTAGTTTTGTACAACAGGTCGTCTATCAGGTGTGACTGTGAGTGCATGCCAGAGAACAGCGCGGACACGTGCCGCACACCGCGAGCTGGGGCGCACGCCACGGAGAAGAAAGTGAGAGAAAAGAAAGAGACTAGCTCTCTGGAGGATTGCGTGTGTGTGTCTCTGAGAACTGTAAATCATATAACTTACAACATGTTGTCAGTTCATTTGAGTCTGTTGTTGTATTGGTCTATAGTTCTTGCACATTTAAAAGTTAGCTTGTTTGTGTTCTTCACCTGTTACCCAGGTTACACCTGTTAGCTAGGTTACACCTGTTAGCTAAGTTTTACCTGTTACCTAGGTTACACCTGGCTGTTGGTTCGATATAATGACGATTGTTGCCTTGCTCATTAAGATAATGTTATTAATAGTGGGTTTATTTTTATCATTTACTAGCAGATATGATTCCTATGCATTGTGTATGGTGGCCCTTACAATGTTATTTATTTCTTTTATTACCACACACACACAGCCATAGCAGAGCTACCCCCTCCTCCCCCCCATGTTTATACTGATGCTTGATTGTAATAAAGCATCAACAGAGAGAAGTTGTCTCCGTCCGTGTTTTAACAGACACACCTGGGGCCAAGTTGGAAACCCGAATCAGCTTTAAATCCAGTCCCAATCTAGTCCTCACTAAGTTTAAAATAATTTCACTGAAGTTATTATTTTTGCGTTATCAATACCAAGTTGAATTGCTGAACAGATCGCTGCTCCACCTGGAGGACAGCGGGAGCACTGTGAGAGTCATGTTTTTTGACTTCTCCAGTGCTTTTAACACCATCCAGCCTTCGCTGCTCAAAGTGAAGATGGAGAGTGCCGGAGTGGACCAACATCTGGCTGCATGGACTACGGACTACCTCACCAACAGACCACAGTATGTGAGGCTCCATCACTGTGTGTCTGACGTGGTGCACTGCAGCACAGGTGCCCCTCAGGGTACGGTGCTCTCCCCCTTCCTTTTCACCCTCTACACCTCGGACTTCACACACAACACCACCCACTGCCACATCCAGAAGTTCTCCGATGACACAGCCGTTGTTGGTTGTGTCTCTGAGGGGAACGATCTGGAATACAGGTTGGTTATCAAGGACTTTGTCAGCTGGTGTGAGCTCAACCAGCTTCAGCTCAACACCAGCAAGACAAAGGAGATGATAGTCGACTTCAGGAGGAAAACATCCCCTTTCTCACCAGTGAGCATCCAGGGATCGGACATTGATGTAGTGGAGAGCTACAAATTCCTGGGTGTTCACCTGAACAATAAACTGAACTGGACTGATAACACCAATGCACTCTACAAGAAGTGCCAGAGTCGCCTCCATCTGCTGAGGAGACTCAGGTCCTTTGGAGTGTGCAGGACTCTCCTCAGGACCTTCTATGACTCTGTGGTGGCCTCTGCCATCCTCTATGCTGTGGTCTGCTGGAGGGGGGGCAGCTCGGACCAGGACAGGAGCACACTCAATAGACTGATCAGGAGAGCGAGCTCTGTCCTGGACTGTCCTCTGGACCCCATAGAGAAAGTAGGGGAGAGGAGGATGTTAGCCAAGCTGACATCCATCATGGACAACACCTCTCACCCCCTACATGACACTGTGGGGTCCCTGAGCAGCTCCTTCAGCAGCAGACTGATACACCCACGGTGTAAGAAGGAGAGGTACCGCAGGTCATTCATCCCGGCCGCTGTCAGACTCTACAACGCCTGCACTACTTGATAGTGTTGTAGTTTCTGTTCCTGTTTTTCTCCCATCTACATCACACACTTTCTGTTTATCTTTAATATTGGTATTTATATTATTTTATTACAAGTACTTACTTTTCAATATTTATGGTCTCAGGTTAATATAATTTAAATTATGCTACCGACTCTTGCTTCTTTGCTCTAATTACACATTCAACTTAATTTTTAACGTCACTTACACCGCAATATTGTTTCTCTTATCATGGCAACCGCACTTTAAAATTCCTTTTGTTTGACGCCATTTTACTTACTCAGTCTACCATATTTTCATTGTCTGTTTCTTGCCTGTATTTCTTGCCTTGTATTTCTTTCGTGCTTACTTGTTTGTGTGTTATTGTTTTTTGCTGTTATTGAAAAATGCTGCTACTGTAACGAAAGAATTTCCCCATCGTGGGATGAATAAAGTATAATCTAATCTAATCTAATCTGAATCTAATTGGATGTGAATATACACAGACCTCTCACAAAATCACAACTGAATTTATATCTTGCCACTCGGTCAGAATCTTATTAACCTGGAGTCCCAGTTACAATAAACAGGCTATATGTTTTAGGCCTATTGGCAGACATCCATTTATAATGTAGGCAATGACATATAAAGAGCCTTTTCTCCATGTCCACTGAAGTTTCTCAGCTCTAGTAACATCTGTCTGGTCCAGGTAGCTCTGTCCTTAGCAAGGCCACTTTTACTTTTATACTTTAAGTAAGTTTCCAAGCCTGTACTTTGTTACTTTTACTTGAGTAAAGAAGTTAAATCAGTAATTCTACTTTTACCAGAGCATTATTTAACACAATTATCTGTACTTCTACTTGAGTATGGGCAGTGAGTACCTTTGCCATCTCTGATAAGGGGTAATGGGTAGCAGTTCTTAACAATAATGTCAATGAGACCTCTGTAATCAATACAGGGTCGCAGAGATTTTAACAATGTGTGTGTGTCAGTCAATCGTAGCGGTCTACGTTTGCGTAATCTGTGCAGCCAGCGTTACATGCGCTGGGTGGAAATGTTTGCGTATTTCAAAAGTGGAGATTCCGTTCAAAAATGTAAGTCTCCTTTATCAGCTCATGAACAACACATGGACTGACGAGAAGAACCGCATGACCATTCTCACCTTAAAGGCGCTACTCGACACACGGGACAATTTTGCTGACACCTGTGCGCAATTTCCCAGTATGCTTTCAGCCAACAAATTGATTCTTGAGCAAATTCACTCCTCTTACAAATATACGGAATTGATGTTTTCAATAGGGAGGCTATCTGCTCTATCAAATGAGATTACATTTGTGTGTGTGTGTGTGGTGTGTGTGTGTGTGTTGTTGATTAGAATAACACTGATAACACTTTACTACTAACGCCCTGCAACTTATGAAGACACATGCAAATAGACAAAACACAAGGAGATTAAGAAAACACCTTAATTAATTTGAGAACACATGAGCAGCATTCAGCAAACACACAAATACACACAACACAATCAAATACATAAACGGGCTGCAAATATAGAAACGATGCAAAAAGAAAAGCACACAAACATTGACGTGTGTTTAAGCCAAATTACAAGAGAGGGTTTCATTTTGAAAGTGTTGGCCTCCTCAAGTGGAATATTGTGATTATAACAACGGTCAACAACAAAATAAGTGATCATTCTGTATTCATATTGTGCAGCAATTCACTCTTGAAATTAAAAAAAAGATTTCTATTCCCTCCCTGTAAACCAGTCATTGAGCTACAGCTTTGTAGAAACCATGGGATTTAACAAACTGACTAAATCCTGCCCGCATATCTAAACACAAAACGGCTAACTCCATCGTGTTGTAAGGCATATGCTTAAAAAGTTATTGGATTTTATTAGCATGATTGCACACTATTTATTTCACAAACATCCAAAACACCAAAGTACAAAGACATAGCGGACCAGACGCAAGCTTTTATTCTGAAAAGTTAAAGCTCGGGGATGGCACCAGTGGGGAGACATGAGACGGGAACATAGACTATATATATTACACTCACCTAAAGGATTATTAGGAACACCTGTTCAATTTCTCATTAATAAAATTATCTAATCAACCAATCACCTGGCAGTTGCTTCAATGCATTTAGGGGTGTGGTCCTGGTCAAGACCATCTCCTGAACTCCAAACTGAATGTCAGAATGGGAAGGAAAGGTGATTTAAGCAATTTTGAGCATGGCATGGTTGTTGGTGACAGACGGGCCGACTGATTCAAGCTGTTAGAAGAGCAACTTTGACTGAAATAACCACTCGTTACAACTGAGGTATGCAGCAAAGCATTTGTAAAGCTTTGCTGCATACCTCGGTTGTAACGAGTTTGACGTTGTTTGGATTAGAAATGCAAAAGACATCGTTAAATATATCGGTAACAGAAGCACACTTTGGCTTTTGCGGCTGGCCACTCCCCCCTCTCACCCTGAGGACCAGAGACAGAGAGCAGCGGAGCATTGGCAGCTAATATGTGAAATACACCTCAGACCCACAAAAATGAGCAAAGTAGCACTACTTTAGACTGTCTTTGACTTTGAATAAACAAACGACAAATTCCAAATTTCAGAACGTTTCAGAATCCCACACATGGAAAACACAACCAGAGAACAAGTGCAGACAGAGCGTGATGCCACTTACAGGCAGGCTTTTTATCTTATAAAGCCAGATGGATCTGTATACATCTGTCTCCGTTTTTGGGGAGAAGGTAACCTGCACATCACACGCAGATGCCACATGCAGAAGCGGGGGGGGACTCTTTTGTTTTTGTATTAAATTGCTGTGAGGTGGCAGACCATTATGTAACCTAATCTCGGAGATTATTCCTTCAGGGCGCTATGCAATGAGAGAAAATCTCAGAGTTGAACCAGGCAGATACATCCGTTTTCATCAGACTCACCCTGGGTTTCTCTTTCTCTCTCTCTCTCCCTCTGCGCACACACGGTCCGGTTCTGGTGTTTGATGATGGACACGTGTGCTCATTAGCTCTCATAACAGGACAGGTGGGTAACGCACTGCCATGAGTCCATGAGGCTAATGTCTCATAACTCCACATTGTCATTGTTAGATTTTGTGATTAACTTCTGAATCTTTGGTGTTCTCTATAGGTAAATACAGTAGTACAACGTCTTCCTCTTATGTAGACGTAGCCTACACTTTAAGTCAGTGGTAGGCTATTCAGAGTTGGAGTTGCATATTAAGTGGTTTGGGGTCCTTCTGTAAGTCATTTTGATGTAAAATTTGGTTTTGATGAATTCTACAAGCAACAATACCACAGGCCAAGTAAGCGCCCGTTCCAAACAGGCACATTTTCAACAGGCACTGCACTAGTATCAATAATAATTCTTTTAATATAGAGTCTATGGACGGGAGGTCTCCAGGCTGCAGCCATACCCAACTAATAAAAGCGCTCAAACTCCACGGAGAGAGCGCTCTCTCTCCATATTAGTGTTTGTCTGCTTTTCTTTTTGCATCACTTCTATATTTGGGCAGCTGTGGCTCAGTGGTAGAGCGGTTGCCTGCCAATCGGAAGGTTGGTGGTTCGATCCCCGCCCCTGCAGTCTTTGTCGAAGTGTTCTTGGGCAAGACACAGAACCCCGAGTTACCCCCAGTGCTGCGCATCGGAGTGTGAATGTGTGTGAGTGTTTATCTAATGAGCAGGTGGCACCTTGTACGGCAGCCCCGGCCGCAGTGTATGAATGTGGGTGAATGGTGAATGTTTCCTGTAGATGTAAAAGCGCTTTGAGCAGTTGTTAAGACTGGAAAAGCGCTATATAAATACAGCACATTTGCAGTGCGTTTCTGTATTTGGTTGTGTTGTGTGTATTTGCTGCGTGTTTGCTGAATTCAAATGAGTTGTCAAATTAATGAAGTTGTTTTCTTAATTTGCTTGTGTTTTGTCTGTTAGTATGTGTTTTCTTAAGTTTCAGAGTAACTCGCGGGAACGGGAGGGTTGGGTTTAGGGAAAGGTCGTGGGTGGGCTTACGGTTCACTGACACCCTGCAATAAGGGGATGGTTAAAAACACACGCGGGACACAACCCCCACTCCCCTGGGTGAAGGGTCCTGTGTTTGACCCATCCACCACCCAGACCAAACTCCCTATGCCAAATTTCCCCCTTATATACACATGTTAAAAAGCACAGGCGTGCAGGAACACTACAGTCACACGCAAAATGTCCCGGTTTTAGTTCCGGGAAATCTGGTCACCCTAAGTTTCAGGAAGCCAATGAACAATTCCGGAAGTGGAAGATGGCCAATATAGACTAACACACTGTTCCCCAACTACTTCCTGTAGCTTTGCTTTGGGCTGCAGCTCTCCCTTAAGGCGACCACACTCACTGAATCTTCTGTTCTCATAGCAATAATGCTAGCAGGAGCCCTGTGCCTTTTTTTAGCCACAGCCAAGGCAATCTTGTCTCATGTGAGGGGTCAGACTAATGACTCCTGTGATGTTGTCGAACACATCTGAGGAAACCTCACTCAGAGGAGGGACAGAGGACCACTTCCTCTAGATTGGCCTGGGGCGGGCAGAAGGAATATATACGTAGTTCAGTTTGTTATTTATTGTTTGAACTTACAATATACCTGAGTAATCTAAATCCATACATTTATTTATTGCTTTTTCAAAGATCTAATGATACAATATATTAGTTTGGTCTACAGTTTGTGTGTGTGTGTATGTGTTAGAGAGAAAGAGGGAGGCAACATGAATGAATAAGAATCCCTTTCTCCTTCTATTAGGTGTCCCAGGGTGCGGCAAAGTGCTGAAGAGAAAATATTTGTGTGTGTGTGTGTGTGTGTGTGTGTGTGTGTGTGTGTGTAAGAGAGGTCGTGAGTGTGATAAGTAATATGGCAGTGTCGTAGAGGCACTGTAACCTTTATACAGCTCTTTACTCTGTCACTTCCTATAAAAACACACCTCCATCACCGTGGAAGGGAAGAGGAAGGAGTGAGAGAAACATGGAGGGATGCTGAGAGAGGAGAAAAAGCAAAGTGTGAGGGTGGAGAGGGATAGAGGAGAGGTGGAGGCAATGCATTTAGGAGTCGAAAAAAAGAGATGGTGAAAATTAGAGCGAAGATAGATCTGGAGGGAGTAGTGTTGGGTGTTGTGTTGTGCTAAAACGATACTTTTAAAACGGTGTCGGTGCCTAAACGGGGCCTGAACCTGTGCCTGAGCCAAAATATATATAATATATTTATAATGTATGTAATATAAAATTTAAAAAAGGAATACAAAACGACAGTTGGAGCAATTAAAAAACAGCTTTTTCATTGCTAAGGCATATGGTCAAAATTTAATTATTGATGTATATAATAACAATAACTTATAACATTGACTTATTTTACCAATAAATTGCTGGTAAATGACAAAAACAAGCATCAGATGGGAAAAGGGTATTTCACAATAACTTAAAATGCACCAAAAGGCTGGCGTGTTTCAAGTAAACGCACCATCTCTACAGCTGCCTGCAGACTGTTACGGGGAAATACAGTCACTTTACACCGCTTAACATAAACTCTCCGCATTTTAACCATTGTGTTTAATCCAGCTACTAGCTAATGGTAACGTAGCGTCCCGTTCAATGATGCTTCTGAAAACAACAACAAGAACTCTGAACAAAAGTTAAATATAGCTTTAATTAGCTGCCTTTAAAAGGTTTAAAATACGGCTTTGATTGGACGTAAGTCAGACACGGAAATTTGGAACTGAAATTTTCATTTGTATTTGGTCTCGTTACTAACGTTTACGTACCTATTGGTACCGCGTATCGGTACCCAACCCTAGGAGGTAAGATGGTACAGAGATAAGGACAGAGAAATGAAGAAATGAAAAAGTGAGGTGGACAGATGGACGGACTTAAAATGACAAAAGGGTTACAAAAGAAGGAAGAATAGAATGGACATACAGAAGGAGGGTTGAGCGATTGATAGAGATGTTTCATGTTTTCACAAGGTCAAGTGTGGAAATGGGCTTCCTGTGCACTCTCCTGTCACCACGTGCTGTCAGCCAGCCTGCTGCCCAGGAAAAATGAAACAAGGGGACCGAAGGTAGAAGGGAGAGTAGTCTCGCATTGCCAGACCTTTCTTTACGGCGCTCAGGAGGAGGGTCTGGCCAGTCCACACATTATTCCAGGATGGGAGAAAAACATTCGCTGGTCTATTGGCATTTCTTTATACCAACCACAATCTTCTTGGGCGACGCCAGGCGCTGGACGGAGCAAAGGTGCCTCTGCAAAGTAGCCTCGGGAAGGAACTTGTTTTGAAAACTCCGATTGGACTGATAGTCTAGCTAGCTGTCTGGATTTACGCTGCAGAGATCTGAGGAGTTAACCACAGTCCTCATTATTCCACCAGAGTTTAAAATGCTAACACAAAGAATGTGAAAGGTGACGGACATCCGGCGTAAAATCAAGTACATCCGAAGGAATTTCCGGATACACCTGAACAATCCTGGAAATGAAACTTGTGGTGAAGGGGTGTAAGCAATGTCTGTCAAACAAGAGGAAGAAGGATGAAAGGAAAGGCAAAAATGCATACTCCTTGGAATTATAACTCAGTCAAATCTGAATATTTAGACAAGATAAAAGTTTTTAGTTCCAGCTTATTTTAAATATAGGGATAACCTTATCTCTGATCCGTCCATTGCAAATAAACACCATGAATCAGCTTAGAAATCAGTGAATAAATGATAAATTGAACAAATAATTCATAACTTTTCTTTAGTATCATTGCTATCCAGTTTCAGATTCTGAAAACATCTGGTTGGCTAAAATGTATTGTAATTATTTACTTGTATAACTCACACATACAGTACATTTAGAGTGTATGCACAATAACAGGTATCATGTTAAAAAAATAATAATGTGCCTGTCATTTTCCCAACACATCAGATACTATCAATTCTGTAAAGAAGAAAACACCCATAAACAAGTAGATTAGAACCATATTAGCATGCCAAACATGATGAAGTGACTATAACAGGTACTGTATGTGACATCTAAGTGACAAAGCAGCAATCATGTAAGAAGTGTGACCTCTTCTGTATGATCGCTACATCTGTAATCAATCTTGATTTCCCTTCAGACAGAGCGAGAGGATTGGATTTGAATTGACCTTTACCCCCCTGCACACACTGACATTCACTATGATCACAAACGTCAACACTACAGGGATATATAAGATAAGATATAAGATATAGGGATATGGCAACACTTTATACAACAAGTTTCTACTGCAGGTTTGCCTCACAGCTTCACTGACCCACAATCAGCCATGGCATGGTGTATTATTATTAGATTAATGATGTACTAAAGTTTCTTATTGCATTTTAAAGACAAGGAATGGAGACATGGTCAAGAAAAAGTTCAGTCAACGTTATTCTAATGGAAGTGTTGGGGACAAAATCCATAGCCCTCATCTCTGGAAAAATACATTACAAAGTTCAGCTGTAGGCAAAATGAGGCTTCAGCATTGGAACTGAATTAAGAAGGAATCTGTTCTTGGGCAGTATGGTGCAACCAAATAGGCATGTACATGTTTTAAAAATGTACAAATCAGAGTACTTTTTAATACTGTGTGATTGCATGCTCTCACAAGACACTATGACTACTGACTACTGTTTTTTCAGCAAACGGTATATGTATTGTGTAGGCTACCTTTTACCTCACTATACAGTAGTGTGTTTGTCCAAAATGATTTAGTGCATGACTAGAAAGAAGACAGAAAACTGAGAAACGTTTTGTTTGGCATCCCTCTAAACAGATAGACATTTGTGACATCCAAAAAAATAAATAATAAAAATGTTTTTAAAACATGGGTGTGGTTCTAGGTCAAGAGGCGTGGCCACTCAGACCTGCTCCATCCCCTGCTGATTCCCAGTCACCTGCACAGCTGATTCCCAGTCACCTGTACAGCTGATTCACATTCCATGATTCACCTTTGTCTAAATCCAGTTTGTGCAGATCCCGTTGTTTTCCTGTTGTTCCTGTGTTTGCTGTGCTGCTCGCCATTCTCCTCTCAGACCTACCACGTACTATGCCCGGATACTACGGTGGAAAAAGATTGTTGCTACTGGTCCTCTCTTTCTCTAGAGTAACGTTCATTAAAACTTGAACTATCTATCTGTGTCCTGTGCTGTATCTCTGTGTTCTGGGTCAAATTACAACGTTAACACTGAGGCTGGCCAAATTAAACCTGGTTGCTATGCTCGCCTCCTGTGATGGCAACCACCAGTCCCACTGTATTTTACAGCACTTTTGTAGTCTAAATGACTACTCAAAGCACGTTAACATAGTCCAGGAGCCATTTACCATTCAGACACATACGCTGTGGCTGAGGCTGCCATACAAGGTGCCATCTGCTCATCAGATAAACATTCACACACCAATAGCGCGGCATCAGGAGCCATTTGAGGTTCAGAGTTTTGCCCAAGGAAACTTCAACATAGGACTGCAGGACCAGGGATTGCACCACCAATCTTCCGAATGGTAGGCGACTGCTCTACCACCTGAGCCACATGCATAATGATAATCCTTAATTCAAACAGGTGAATTATATTAAAAACCGCCGCCCTACCCCATAGTTGTCATAAATGGGGAAATTATCTATAGAGACCAAAACCAGACAAGAACCATGTTTATTCAGCTGTAAAGTCAGTCCATAGACAGAGACCAGGGAAGGATATTAGAACCAATTTTCCAGTGATAGCTGAGCGGTACTGCGCAGCTTCCAAGAAGATGTAGCTTGAAGACGTAGATGTGAAGTGAGCAACCTTTCTGAAAGTTGTAAGTCTTCTGGTAGCTGTGCCGAAGAAATCTCCAATCATTCCCAATCAGCAGAAACGGACAGACGTAGGTTTATGTTGGGAGATAACATAGGCACGGGCTAATTATTGCTAACTAAAATGCTAGTTAACATTAGTAATTAAACCTAATCAGCTAGCAATGTAAGTCAAAACTGTCTACGAGCTTATACTGTACTGTTAAGTAATTTCTTTACTATGCAACTGTAAGTCGCTTGGTTATAACACAATCGTTAGCCTAGTTTTACAAAAACGTCTGCTACAGAGCCATACAAGGTAATGGAGCCTTTTATACATTGTTATGTTTCTTCAGAAATAAACAATGGACAAATACAGTCTTTAAACACTTCAGATGTAAAGTTATTTGTTGTCAAAGTGACGTCAAAATGAATGGCAGTCAATGGAATGCTAACAGCGGTTGACTGCTTGATAGCATCAAAATGGCGCCATAGGAGGTATGCTTTGTAGACGCCCGCTTTATAGGGATTGGCTTACTTTTGGAGCAGGCCACAAGTGGCCATTTGAGGAACTACAGTTTTGGCACCTCCGTATATACATCTCAGCCACTTGGTTTGATCAAAAAAAGACAATTTTGAAAAAAAAGACATTTTGCTCATAAGAAACTAAAAAGTTAGCTTTGACATTTCCTTTATGTTAGGCAATTATTTATTTGTCCATCAAGGAGACCTCACATGTTCCCACAAACAGCACTGTAGACCCTTGTGTGGCTGTCACTCTTCCTGTCTACAGGATGGAAAGATAGCACTACATAAAATGACATCCAACGGAGCTTGGCTGTGTGATCTTCGTTACAGCTGAATGATCAAAGCCCTGGCAATGCAGGAACACAGAAACTCTGCATGTACAAGGTGTCGGTTAAATTCAGCACTTAAAAAAACTGGCACCCTCTGTGCACCCTGCTAATCCAATATCTTTTGAGGATCTTTTGAAAGACAGCCTATTAAGAGCATTACACTGTGAATATAATGTTCATCATGTTTTATGTTCTGATAGACATAGGACAAAATGATGAGTCTAAAGAAATGTCAAAATCCATCTTGATGTCGTGCCTCCTGTTCCATGCAGAGGTTGAATGTTGGAGTCAGCACAGTGTCAAGAGTAAGCACCACTTCACTGCACTTCAGCCTCAGCCATGAATGGGGAAGATAAGGCACACCTCCATTCACTAACATTTGCTGACAGTAAGAAAAGACCTTCCGCAAGCTCAGACACGTAGTTTTGCCGTACAGAGGTCAGTAGTAGTTTTGGCGCTGTGGCAGACGGCTGCCTCTCCAGTAGCTCTCCAGTTTTTAGCTCTTTTTACTTATTTAAACCTCTTTTTTGTATCTCTTTTTAACTCTTCTTGCGAAGATAGTGTGTTTCTATATATCCTATGGATATTTCCAATCGTATAATTCAACCAGGAGCCAGCTTTCTCACTTACTCAAGAGAGGAATTGCTGGCTCTGCACACAAAGGGACGCGCCGGGACACGGCACCCTATCCCGACGGAGCTGAGGAGGAGACCCAGGGGCTGCAAGGCCGGGGCGAAGCTAAAGGCCGAGCTAGCGGAGAATCGGAGGCGCTACAAGCCGTCGATTCCCTCCGTTATCATGGGGAACGTGAACTCGCTGCCGAACAAGATCGACGAGCTGTCCGCGCTGAACAACCAGCGGACTTACCGTGAGACCAGCTTGTTCATCTTTACGGAGACATGGCTAAACCACCTCGTACCAGATGCTAACGTGGACCTGCTTGGATTCACTGCCGTGAGAGCCGACAGAGACACACAGGCAAGTGGAAAAAGCAAAGGTGGGGGACTCATCATGTATGTCAACGACCGCTGGTGTAACCCAGGACATGTCTCCGTAAAGACAGCCTCATGTTGCCGGGACCTCGAGCTGCTAGCCGTTAGCATGAGGCCATATTATTTACCCAGGGAGTTTAGCCATGTGGTTACTCTCTGTGTTTACATCCCTCCGAGAGCGGACGCAGCCGCTGCCTGTGAGAAGATTCACTCCGTCACAGCAGCGCTGCAGACACAGCACCCTGAGGCCTTCATGATCATCTCTGGGGACTTTAACCATGCTACTTTGGACTCTACTTTGGCTGTTTTTCACCAGGTTGTAGACTGTCCGACCAGAAACAACAGGACAATTGATCTCCTGTATGCTAATGTGAGGGATGCATACAGAGCGACTCCCCTCCCCCCACTGGGGAAGTCTGATCACAACCTGGTTCATCTACAGCCACTGTACACCCCCCTGGTCCAAAAACAGCCGGTGACAACTCGCAACAGCAGGAGGTGGTCCCCTGAGATGGAAAGTGCCCTGAGAGACTGTTTCAACACCACAGACTGGGATGTGCTGATCGACCCGCATGGTGAGGACATAGAGGGGATGACACACTGTCTGACGGACTACCTGAACTTTTGTGCAGACGTGGTCTCCCCTATCAAGACCGTCCGATGTTACCCTAACAACAAGCCATGGGTAACACAGGAGGTTAAGGCTGTCCTCAACAGGAAGAAGGCTGCCTTCAGGAGCAGGGACAGGGAGGCCATGAAGGCAGCACAGCGGGAGGTGAAACACTGTGTGAGGGAAGCTAAGGACAGCTACAGGAGGAAGGTGGAGCAGAAGCTGAGGGAAAACAACATGAGGGAGGTCTGGGAAGGTGTGAGGACCATCACAGGTCACAACACAAAGACCAGAACTACAGGGGGGACAATGGAGAGGGCCAAGGAGCTGAATAACTTTTTCAACAGGTTTAACCCAGCCCTTGCCCCCCCACCCCCACCCTCACCGCAGCAATGTTCCCTTCCCTCCACACACCTCCCCCTGACACCACCACATCCCAGTCTACACACCTCCCCCCAACACCGCAATACCCCCCTCTTCACACCTCCCCCCAACACCGCAATACCCCCTCTTCACACCTCCCCCCAACACCACAATACCCCCCTACTCCTCAATACAACCCCCGCCCCACATCACCACAGACCAAGTCAGAGGACAGCTAAGGAGGCTCCGGCCCAGGAAAGCAGCAGGCCCGGATAAAGTGTGTCCGAGACTGCTGAAGACCTGCGCAGCAGAACTGGGGGAGCCGCTCCAACGGATCTTCAACCTTAGCCTGCAGCTAGGGAGAGTGCCCACCCTTTGGAAGACATCCTGCATCGTTCCAGTTCCCAAGAAGAACAGGCCCAGCGAGCTGAATGACTTCCGACCGGTGGCACTCACTTCACACCTGATGAAGACGTTGGAGCGGCTCTTCCTCTGCCTCCTCAGACCTCAGGTACAGCACGCCCAGGACCGCCTACAGTTTGCGTACCAGCCAGACGTTGGTGTGGAGGACGCCATCCTCTACCTGCTACACCGGGTCCACTCCCATCTGGATAAGGGGAATGGCACAGTGAGGGTCCTCTTCTTGGACTTCTCCAGTGCCTTTAATACCATTGCGCCCCCTATACTCCAGGACAAATTGATCAGGATGGGAGTGGACCCCTATCTGGTGGACTGGATCAGAGACTACCTCACCGACAGGCCACAGTACGTAAGGCTAAAGGACATCATGTCTGACACTGTGGTCAGCAGCACTGGAGCCCCCAGGGCACAGTGCTGGCCCCTCTTCTTCACCCTGTACACCTCGGACTTCTGCTACAACTCGGAGCTGTGTCACATACAGAAGTACGCAGATGACACAGCCATCGTTGGGTGTATTAGCGGTGACAGGGAGGAGGAGTATCGGAGTCTGGTGGGGGACTTTGCTCTCTGGTGTCGCACTAACTGCCTACAGCTCAACACCTCTAAGACGAAGGAGCTGGTCATTGACTTTGGGAGGTCCAGACCAAGACCACGACCGGTCCTGCTAGAGGGAGTTGAGGTGGAGGCAGTTCAGTCGTACAAATACCTCGGGCTGTGGCTGGACAGCAAACTGGACTGGACAACACACAGCAGCCACCTGTACAGGAAGACACAGAGCCGGCTGTACTTCCTGAGGAGGCTGCGCTCCTTTAACATCTGCAGCAAACTGCTGTGGATGTTCTACCAGTCTGTGGTCACGAGTGTCCTCTTCTACACTGTGGTGTGCTGGGGGGGCAGCATATCAAAGAAGGACACCCACAGGCTGGATAAACTGATCAGGCGGGCCGGCTCTGTGGTCGGCATGAAGCTG
This sequence comes from Etheostoma spectabile, assembly GCF_008692095.1. Taxonomy (NCBI): domain Eukaryota; kingdom Metazoa; phylum Chordata; class Actinopteri; order Perciformes; family Percidae; genus Etheostoma; species Etheostoma spectabile. The sequence goes on along the minus strand of NC_045740.1, from coordinate 22,692,993 downwards.
GACTCACTGGTGACGGTGGCAGAGAGGAGGACATTGGACAAACTGCTGGACATTACTGACAATGCCAGCCACCCCCTGCACACCGTCATCAGCACCCAGAGGAGCCGGTTCAGTGGAAGGCTGCTCCTTCCCAAGTGCCGGACCAACAGACTCAAGGACTCCTTTGTCCCTCATGCCATCCGACTATACAACTCCTCACTAGGGGGGAGGAGGAAATAGGGCAGAGAGGACAATACTACATACATATACATACATACATACATACATACATACATACATACATACATACATACATACATACATACACACATACATACATACATGCACACCTGGACTTAAATTCACACCTGGTCAATTTATTTATAATCATTTTTAACACTGGACTAAACACTGACACTTTAATAATAATTTATGGTCTTTTCTTTGTTTATTTGACAAATGTTCTTATAGTTGTTATAATTTTTATTGGTATTTTGTTGATTTTGTTGTCTTTATACTGTCTTTTTATCTATTTTTTATTTCTTTGTTCTTGCTAAAAACTGCTGCTGGAACTTTCAATTTCCTGCGGGAGTCATCCCAAAGGATCAATAAAGAGAAGTCTAAGTCTAAGTCTAAGTCTATTGTCTTTTTCCTGTCATTTGCCTTCAATTGACAAGTGTACAATAATGTTTTGGTAAGCCTTTTCCATAGCATGACAGTGCATTTTCTTTTATTAATACTTCAGACAGAACAGAAAGGATTGGCTCTAAGGTGACCCTTCATGATCACCCACATGACAGGACATTCAAGATGGTGGGCTTTGGAAAGATTTAGCCCCTCAACTAGGATAAAAATACACACAAGTAGTCGACATTAATCGGCTACCATTGACATGCCTTTGTCTATGGAGTGTTGGCCAAGAAATATCATTTTACGTTCCAGTAAAATAGTTCACATATGACAATAAATGGGTTATTATTGTGGTTTTCTTAAGGCCTATACACACAAGAGAAGTAGTACCTGGGGACATGTAGTGTCAAGTAAAAAATTCTGCCGCAAATTACCGACTATAGTATTTAACAAAACACAGAGTTTGTGTAGAAATATTGATCCTGTGCAAATCCGCCTCTCTGGGATTTAGGGTCGTTTTGACTGTGTATGCAATTATAAATAAAAGTTTTGACAGAGCTTTGATATCACATGTGGGGGATAATGTCAGTATATTTGAGTAAATATCCTCTGTGAATGCGCCGTACGCAACACAGACATATGGGGGTCATATCTTAATCACTTCAGCTCCCCTGGTAATACTGGTCATGTAAGAATAGGACGTAAGAAAAAAACTACAACCCTCTCCCCCACAACAGTTGATAATATAAAATAAGGTGTTAAATTAGTCCAAATTGTTTAATCATGTACCCCATTTCAGTATTTAAAATCTTAATAGAACTTCTAATATGTAACACCAATGTACACCAATGTAGCCCCATGACGTGGTGCTCTTTGGATGCTTTTATATAAACCTTAGTGGTCCTCTAATACCATATCTTAAGTCTCTTTCCCAAAATTCAGAATTAACGCCACTAGAGCCAGTCCAACAATGAGCTTTCCTTAGTATTTGCAATTTCTGAGTCTGTAGCTTTTGAGGAGGAGAGAGAGGGGGGGGGCAAGGTGGAGGCTGGGGGTGTGGCCTTGACCAACTGCCACTTTACTTGTTTGAAAGCCATGATGTCTCTATGTCATGGGTGGGCCAAATTCTCTGGGCGGGCAAAGCAGAGAAAGTGGAGGTAACCTTGCCCCTTATGACCTCATAAGGGGCAAGATTGCAAGCCCATCTGAGCTTTCATTTTCTCAAAGGCGGAGCAGGATACCCAGGGCTCAGTTTACACCTATGGCCATTTCTAGCCACTGGGGGACCATAGGCAGGCTGGAGGAACACATATTAATGTCAAAACCTGACACTGAGACTAAATGCTAATGTCAGTGTGCCAACATGCTCAAAATGACTTAACACGCTGATGTTTAGAAGGTTGTTTATTTATCATGTTAACCACTGCAGTTTAACACTTTAGCATGTCAACATTTTCAAATCAGCATTAAACACAAAATATATAAGTGATTATTGGTCATCCTGTGGGGGCCATAGAAAATTAAATTTTAATCCTGTCAAATATTTAGCTGAGACATATCACTCAAAATCCCCAATATAAACCTCATGGTTGTGCAAGAGGAAAAAACTCAGATTACTGAAGTCATTAAGCGTCCTCCTCTGGAAACCATGAATGTACGTGCACAATGTTGTTTAATGTAAAAAAAGTAAGGCACACCAAGGTTTGCGGTGAGGTGCTAATCACTGGAAGCAGACTTAATATAGGGTGACCAAATGTCCTCTTTTGCCCGGACATCCACTTTTTACATACTGTCCGGAGCGTCCGGGGGGGGGGTTCATAAATTCATGAAAATTTCCGGTTCTACCTGTTTTTCATGGGACCATTAAGTGTGTACTTAAATTGACTAGCGCTTTGCACACAATACTACGGTACTTTGTTGCTTGACGTAATTCCCGAGAGGCTGCCTCTGCGGCACGCACATAGAGGGAGCAGATCAGACAGCGCAGCTAAAGCGTAGGTGTAGCTTCACACTTGAATTGCAATTTTTTTTTTTTCCTGTTTCAGGGTGTAATAAAGGCGCTGAGATCTCAGAGCTCACATACACACCGACAAACCTTATCTTATTACATTGTAAAGGTTTTTAGAGTTCTTTAGTTAAAGCTGGATTTTTAAGTTGACACAGAAAAGGTCACATTTAGATCATTATTTCAGCATTATTTATTTGTTTGTAAAGAGAGTTTTTTATTTTGTTACATGTTGTTAAAGACTTTAATACAAGTTATTTCTGTACCATAGAGGTATAATAAAGCATGTTCATTGACCATTGAGAAGCCTGTCTGAATTTGTATCTAGAGGGTGGCCGAGTGTCCTCTTTTTTGGAAATATATGGTCACCCTAACTTAAAAGCAATTTAAAAATAATGTTGCACATTCTGGCTCTATTTGCATTTCTTTCACAGTTCAAAATTTTCCAATCCATAGGGAGGAATCATTAAAAGTCATTAAGATTCATCATCTGGGTACCATGAAATGGTAGAGGAGATAATCCTGATTTTAGATTTTTTTCTTGATTTTAAGTGTTTTTGCTGAGACAAGGCAACGGGGAAATTAGGCTAATAGTGGTTATTAGACCAGTGGTTCTCAAACACTTTGAAGGGAAGCAAGATCAAGAGTTCTATGGGATTTTTATATTATATTATATTTAGTAGAATATTAAAGTACAGTCCTTGACAAAAGTCTTGTCGCTTATTTTGTAGAAACACCTGCTATTAACATGACTTTTAATTAATTAATTGGTGTAAGAAATAGCTCATATGAAAAGCTAAAACCCTCCCAAATGATGTTCAATGCACTGAAATAAATTAGTTTCACTAAAAAAAGATTTATTATTTAAACAAGACAGAAAGGTCAAATTTTGGCAAGACAAAAGTTTTGTCGCCTATACATAAATTGAACAAATTTACAACAAATACTAAAATATGTCAGCAAATTAAATAGCGGTGCTGTGAGATTCAAATTTAATATCTTGTATGACTTCCATGAGCTTGAAGGACTGCATCCATGCAGTTTGGCAAGGATTCATACAATGTATTGATGAAGTCATCAGGAATAGCTAGGAAAGCAGTCTCGCATGCCTCCCAGAGTTCATCAATATTCTTTGGTTTGGTCTTCCATGCTTCCTCTTTCATCCTACCCCACATATGCTCCATGATGTTCATGTCTGGTGACTGGGCTGGCCAATCCTGGAGCATCTTGATATTCTTCGCCTTGAGGAACTCTGAAGTGGAGATTGAAGTATGCGATGGAGCACCATCCTGCTGGAGAATTTGGCCTCTTTTATGGTTGTGAATATAAGAGGTAGCTAAGATTTCTTGGTATTTGAGACTATTGATGTTGCCTTCCACCCTGCAGATCTATGCACACCCCCATACTGGATGTAACCCCAGACCATGATTTTTCCGCCACCAAACTTCACTGTTTTCTGGGTGAATCTTGGATCCATGCGGGCTCCAGTAGGTCTCCTGCAATATTTGCGGCAACTGTGGTGTAATTCAACAGAAGATTCATCTGAAAAATCCACTTTCTTCCACTTCTCCAGCGTCCATCCTTTTAGCAGGCTGTAGGCCTTGGCAAATGCCACACGGTTTTTCCAATTGTCTTTTGTCTAGTGCTGGCTTCTGGGCACTGATTCGACCATGGAGGCCATTTCGAGACAGAATCCGACAAACCGTTCTGGTTGACACAGGGACTTCAGGGGACCAGGTCTGGTGGAGCTCTGCTGCAGTGGAAAATGGGCTGGCCTTGGATTTTCGAGCCAACAAACGGTCCTCTCGATCAGTTGTCTTGCGGGGTCTGCCTGACCTGGGCTTGTCAAAAACATCTCCAGTGTCTTCAAATGTTTTTTTAATCCTCTGTACTTGACGCTGAGACACATTGAAGGTGTCTGCCACATCAGCAGTGGATCTGGTCTTCAGCCTCTTGATAATCAAAACTTTAGTCTCAGGGTGAATCTTAGGCATGTTTGCAGATGTCTAGTTGCAGTTGATGTGAAGGTCTAGTGTACTGGGGTGGTTTTTATACACACCTGAGACCTAATTGATCTATTATTAGTCACAGGTGAAGCTCATATGACAAGGCGACAACACTTATGTCTTTGCAAAAATTGACTCAATGGGCTTTCCCAAGCTGTGAATATTAGATTCCTGTTTTGACAGTTTCGTTTTGCACTGAAACATTATTACAAAAACCGTTTGGGATTAAAATTAGCCATTTATTGTAAATAAATCTTGATTAGAAATATAGTTCAGCGGCACTTCAGGTCAATTTGTACACAAGCAACAAAACCTTTGTCAGGGACATTATATAAAAAAAAAATCACCTGCTCTGTGTGTATGTCACCCACCTGTTGTTTCCACCTCTAGACATCCCTTTGCCACACAAGTCAAACATTTCTATAACCCCCTCTACAAGTAGTAGAGATGGTGACGGACAGACCAGAGGCCCACAGCAATAAAACCCGACACTTCAGAGCCTTGGGCCTTGGTAACTACGAACTGAGTGGACCTGTGTAAATGCAAACACACACAGCTCTTGATTTAATCAGGAATGTGGTGGTAATTGCAAAAAGGGGATTACTTGGGAATTCTTTGTCCAGAGCTGTCTCTGTGACTCTAGGGTTTTGTTAGTTGGGATATCATCTTGACCAAAAGTACTTTGAAAGTGTCTACAAAGAAGAAAGAAAGAATAAACTGTTGCTTTTACCACACTACCCTACTTCTTCCTTACTGATAATTTTTAGATTAGATTCAACTTTATTGTCATTGCACATGTACAGGTACAATGTAACGAAATACAGTTTAAAGAGTTTAGAGAGCCTCTGAGCCGCAGCTATTGAAAGCGCCGCCACACACACTCTGAAGAGGATATATGCACGTAGCTAGATAATACAAGACATAACAACATAATGCACAAGGCTGCATACATGAAGGAATATTTGGTGTATGGTGTCTGTGGATGTGAGTGTGTGTGTGTATATGGGAAGTATGAGACACAAACTGTATGGGTTGTTGAAAAACAGCTCAGTTCAGATAATACAGCTACAACGTTGTAAAAGAGAAGCTAACAGGAGCTGGATATTTATGAATCCAGATGATAATGACAAAGGTGCACACTCAATATGTTTCAATATGAAATATTATTTAAGATCAGCTTCTGATGAGGGAACCACAATGGATATTTTTGCCAGCTTCTGTCACATTTTTCCAGTTGGCCAGACGTATACACCGAGGAATATAAATACTGCAAAACATGTCTGATCTCAAGCAAGCACAAGGTCAAGACTCTCTCAGTTATTGATGTGCCATTCTCCAGGATAGGGATGGACATTGTTGGCCCCCTTTAGCACACACAGGTAGGCCACCAATATATACTGGTAATTTGGGATTACGCCACCCTCTACCCCAAAGCTTTTCCTCTCTGAAAGGTCACAGCTGGAACCATTGCCACTGTACTAATACAGTTCTTCTCCAGGGTAGGGATTCCCCAGGAGATTCAAACTGATCAGGGAACAGTTTTTCATTCAATCACGATGAAGCAAGTGTATGGGTTGTTGGGTATTAAGGGTATTAGGACCACTCCTTACCACCCCCAGACTGACAGACTCGTAGAAAGGTACAACCAGACCTTGAAGGGCATGCTGAGAAGGTTTGTGGTTCCCAAGACCAAGGACTGGGACTGTTGGCTCCCCTACCTCATGTTTGCCTACAGGGTTCCCCCCATTCAAACTCCTGTTTGGTAGACAGGTGAGGGGCCCTCTTGATCTCCTCAGAGATGCCTGGGAGTCATTAAAGCCTACCACCACCACCATCCTCACCTATGCCATCACCATGAGGGAGAAGATGGAGGAGATGACCAACCTGGTGAAGGAGAACCACACCCAGATCAGCTGGTACGACCCAGATTAGAGGCAGCAAACCTACCAGCCGGGGCAGAAAGTTTTTCTAGACTTGGAGTGATTGAGCGGTCGGAGAGTGCCTGGAACAGCCCTGTCGTCATGGTTTCAAAGAAGGATGGCAGCATGCACTTTTGCTTTGATTTTTGGAAGGTAACTGCTCAATCACACTTTGATGCATATCCCATGCCCAGGTTGTAAGACCTTATCAAGTGCCTTGGGAAGGCCTACTTCAGATCTACCTTGGACCTGTGTAATGGCTACTGGCAGGTGCCAATGGCTAAGGAGGCCAGGCCCTGCACAGTCTTCAGAACACCCCAGTGTCTGTTCCAGTTTAAGGTGATGCCGTTTGGTGTGCCGGGGGCGCCAGCCACGTTCCAGCAGTTGACGGACCGTGTGCGGATGGGACTGGAGCCTTCGAGGGTGCATACTTAGGCATCTTGCGGAGGAGCTACGGTGCATACATCAGGCAGGACTGTCTGCTCAGCCCCAGAAATGTGCCTCGGCCCAGCAGGAGGGGTGGTACTTGGGACATGTCCTAAATCGGGGGGTAATCAGACCCTAGAAGGACAAAATTAAGGCTATCCGCGACTGCCTGCAGCCTCAGACCAAGAAGGATATCCATTCCTTTTTTGGACCTTGCTGGGTGGTACCGGCAGTTTGTGCCTAACTTTGCAAGCAGAGCTGCGGCCCTCACTGACCTGACCAGAAAGTCTGACCCCGGTGAAGGTCAGGGGGGAGGAGCAGCATGAGAAGGCCTTCAAGGACTTAAAAGATGCTATGTGCAGTGATTCTGTGATGTAGAGCCCAGACTTTACCCAGCCATGGACTGTACAGACGGATGCTTCTGGAGTGGGTCTGGGGGCAGTACTACTCACCTCATGACAATGGCTAGTTTTATTCCCTGATTGTGAAAGGGTAAAGTGTTGATTTGAGCGGGGGAAGCTATTGTAGCAATACATCAATTGGTTGTATTTCAAGTTAAGTATTATTTAATTTTAGGAAAGGAAAGAATAATGTTATTATATACATAGCAAAACACCCTATAACATTGGTTTTGATCAATTAGCTTAATTGAAGGGCTTTATTTAAAGCGAGGGTTTTCTGCCCTCGAGGCTGAGTCTGGAGAGTGTCGACTTGCTGAGAGATTGTATACAGAGAATTATTGAGATAGAGAATTTTTGCTTGTGCTAGTTAATAAAATCTGCACTTTTCACTGCAATCCACGTTTGCTGGTTGCTGTGTCTTCACCCCATCACCACCCAACCTCAGTTTGTCCTTGTCGCCACCATCTTGTGTGGCTGTGGGCTGTAAGGCCAAATTTTTCACAACTGGGGAAACACAAAGAACTCTAGATAACAAAGCGTTTGTGATAATGTTAAAAAGAAAAAAGACAAAATGTCCCTAAAATCAAATCAGTATTTGTCATTTCACATAACAAAACCCTTAACATGCATGTGCTTACATAGCGTCAGTGTTGTGCTGACACACATGTTACCAGCACATATTTGTTCTCTTTAGTGTGGCCTTTGCTGCGAGCTGTTGCCATGCCATCAGCACACATTAACTATAAACACACATTTTATCTATCTAGCTATGGAAACCTTGGCCAATACCAGATCCACTTTCTTTATTAACTTAATCAAAATTATCAAATGAGACTGTGAAAAAGGAGGAATGCTGTCCTCCCTCCTGCCTCCTCCCTGCTTGAATATTGTCGTATACACACTGACAAGAAGAGGTGTTTGCTGCAATGCAGGTGGAATGGAAGAAGAGGACAGGGACTAAGATATCTACAAATAAAGATGGCCTGAATTTATTTACTCTTCTATTCCATTGTTCTACCATTGAGAGTTAATGAATTCCTCAGTACATTTGTAGAGTAATTATTTGTTCCAGGGACATACATAATGTATCTCTACAGGCTTAAAAAGGTCAACCATGTAACCTGTATGGAACAACTGCAAATATAATAATGCTGCTTACTTTTAGGCATTATATTTCCCCAGCAGAAGGTTAGAACCCTCCCGAAAGAGAGACATGGCTATACAACCCATTTGAAGAACAGGTAATCCTCTGAAACATTTCAATCAACATAAGAGCTACTGAGGTAGTTAGCTCACAGCGGAAAGACCCCCAACGCCAAAGCGCTGTGAATGCCGCGAAACACCAGGAAGTGGAGCTCTTTTTATTTCCGCACCCATGTTAACCAATCTGTCTGTTCATACCATGCTGCTATCGGAAGCAGATGGCCCTGCGTGCTGCAGCAATTGTTTTGGGGTCTCTTCTATTTCTCAGGTGAGGCGCCAGGTAGGTAATCACTTACAGGAAGGCCACAGTGTAGCCAGGTACTTTACAAAAATAAAACAATTTACAAAATAAAACACCTAGGTGTAAGGTGATTTTGGCTGTTTTGACTTCTAAGCTGTGTCTAGAGCAGGATTGTCTACTGTGACGATTCGTCACACAGAGCGAGATGGACGGACACACACCACACACACACACACACACCATACACCCAAAATGGGGACAGAGAGAGAGAGCTGTTCTGTAGAGTGAAAAACAATTTCAACCAACCTTTAAAAATGTCCTGAAGATCTTTGTGACCGATGTGTCTCCTCCTTATGTTCCTGAACCTCTAATGGTGAATGTAGCATGAACATCTAGTGCAGAACAGAGTTATAGCTTAGCAGGTCAGTAGAATCCTGGACAGACATTTGTGTTTTGCAAGAGCATGTGTTAGATGCACAAGATCTAACACACAGGCCTTTGGAAATGTTCCCCATCCTGCAGATGTCTGTCTCCTCCATAGCCAACTGTAAAACCTGCAGCCTTGACTTATTTTAGTTCACTGTTTTGGTGTCCTGTTTGGTGATTTAATGGTTTTATTTAATTTGAATAATGTTGCAATTTTTGGTTGAAAAAAATTTGTGAGACAGACTTTGAACCATTTTTGACCATTTGAGAATTGATAAAAATAATTCATAAATTTGAAATCTGCTGATCAGCTGTATGAGCTCCGTAAAAAGTGAAAGTGCAACATTATTCAAGCAGTGTTACGGGAGCCTAAGCTAACCTGTGCTAGAACTTCTAATGCTTTGCTTTTAAAGCCTGTAGCTCGTAACATTATATTGTCTCCTCCCTGCGTGTTTCCATTTAATGTGAAAGTGAGACCTGAGCTGGTCAGGAAGAGTGTATACTGTCCTACCTAAGAGGGGTTGTGCTGTGTTAAACTGACCCAGCCGCTGTTTCAATTTGCTGTCGAAAGATGGCTTCTGGCCTTGATCTCTCCTGCCAACACGCCCCTCCCATGTGTCACATGTAAGGACTGACCCTATTGGCGTGAACCGTGTTTACTGAAAGACTTATCGTAACGGCAGAATATCATAGCAAATTAAGTTCTGTTGTTAAACCTGTTTCAGGACCTATTTTTCTGCCTACCTTGCCACCCACATTTCCCTCTGCCATCTGAATGACAAGTGAACTGTTCTCCACAGCTACAAAGACGCGTGTCTCAGTCATTATTTGAATTATTAAGACTGAGAAGAGTCATGTAAATGTCCACTGATGTGCTGCTGAGCCCCAACCCCTGCCCCATTTAACCCCTGATTATTACTCCATACATAGACACATTACTGCATGAAACCTATCCTAAGGAGAGAGCTCATACATTGAAAACAAGCGGAGAAATTGTGGAAGATCCAGGTGCGAACAGCCAGGCGCCCAATCGGGCACGAACCTACAGTTAATGTTGCTAGCGTAATGGTGAGCACAGCTACTTTGCTACATTAAGTTTACGATGTTTTGTTCATTCACATTACTTTTTGGAATTTAAAAACATGCATAAAAACAAATGTATGGTCCACTATTACTACTACTACTACTACTAGTAGTAGTAGTAGTAGTAGTATAGTAGTAGTAGTACAATCAAATATTAGACATGTCATGTTTTTATTACCGAAAAAAATACCAAATGAGATAAATCCACACAGAAAAATCCCCAACGCCAGGTGTATCTGTTAAATCATTTAGCAAGTATACACTGTTTGTTATTCAAACTAAAGTGGCATTACAATTTAGTTCAGACAAAATGAAAAAAGCTTTATTTGAAAAGTTGTAGATTATAATTCATTATGTCAAGATAAATACCTTAACGTGTAAAAAAGAAATGTACCAACAATGTAATCAGTGGAAACTGAGGTTTTGCATTACCATTGGTGGCTTATAAAGGTCAAAGGTCATATAGAAGACATATTACTGCTGCTGTGTGTCCATTGGGTGATCAACCGGTACAGTTTGTCAACCATTGACAGTGACATTGACTCTGAGTTTGTGACAATATAATGAGAGTGTTTCCAGCTGTGACAAGAACAAACACTAACATGCATGTAAAACAACTTACACTGAGATTGTGGTTAAAAAAAACTCAGCAGCCATCCATGAAAAGGTTAAGATCTTTTTATTACCACTCCCATGTGGTGACATGTGAGCAAAAGTCATAATGTGCACACACACTAATACACATGGGTGCCAATGCAAAGATCCCAGAAATTAATATGACGTCTGTGTGTGTGTGTGTGTGTGTGTGGGGGGTGGGGGGGGGGGGGGGTGGAGACCCAGGGGGACTTTGAGTACAGCAGATATGAAACAGGCATTAATTGAGCTTCAAACTGAAAGGAATAGAGGGAGCAGGGGAGGGGGCATAGTGAGTAAAGTGGTTGTGTGTGTGTGGTGTGTGTGTTGTGTGTGAGAGAGAGAGAGAGAGAGAGAGAGAGAGAGAGAGAGAGAGAGGGATGATGTGAGTAAGAAAAGAGAAATGCAGACAGACGGATGCAGAGAGAGACAGAGAATCATGCTGAAGGGAATAACAGTGAGTGATGCTCATTAAAACTGATTATTAAAGCAGCAACACTAAAGAGTTGCATTCAGGCATATAGCCACAACATCCCAGACGTGTTTGTGTGTGTATGTGTGTGTGTGTGTTGTTATTGTAAACAGATAGCCACTGAAGTATTACATTTGTGGAGTCCTTAAAACATAAAGCTGTTTTTCATAAATTAAATATCATCCTGCTCTCATTTGCTTTCCGAGAGTTAGCCGAGACAATGGCTACAATTGTTTTGTCTCTGTGTTAAAAATACAAAGCTGGAAGGTGATTGGCATAGACTAGTATGAGGCCTGGAAGCAGGTAGAGTACTGTGCACCTTACCTTAAGACACTGTCACCGCTGGCTGCTCTCTCCATCTTTATATGCCGTCTTCATGGAAGCACTTGCTGCCTCTGCCGTTAGAGAAAACAGTGGAATAAAAGAAATTTACACCACCAATTCATAACACAAAATCAGCCTTTATGCAGATGACATCTTACAACACATAACTCTTAAGTCTACAAATTATGTTTTGTTTTGTTTTTACATTTGAGTATGGATTACAGAAATATTCAACTGATTATTTGGTTTTAGATGTGTATTCAACTTTTGATAGAGCTCGGCTATTTATTTTGCCCTGCTTTCAGATTTTCCAAACAGTATGAACCTCGTTCAGGTCTAAAGCTTCAACCCTATTGAAAGAGTGGAGGACACATATTTTCATTTCCGTAACGTGAAAGTGTAATTCCCAAAATGTTGATTCAATATTTCAAATGTTACCTAGAGGTGAACTTCATTTTATCTGATTGTTGCTGGCTTTGGTACAAATCATTGACGACACATCAATTTCTTTTACTTTTTTTAATTTGTTTTTTACAGTTTTGTTTAAAAAAAAAAAAACAATTAACAAAAAAACATGTACTGGGGACAAACACTTTTGCGAGATCTTGACTTTGTTTTGCGAGATCTTGAGTTTCATTTGCAAGATCTTGCAAATCCAACAAACAATAAGGCTAACCTAGCTAGTATCTAGGTAGTATCTAGCTAGCTAGTAGCACGACATGATTACATCTCCTTGGTTGTCTAAATACATCCAACGTTTATTTTAATAGCATAACTATTTACTACATGCCAAAGTGAAGCGTCACAATGAAGACTGTTGTTGACTGTTGTATCAATGACTGCAGGCTAACCTTAGTAGCTAACTAGTATCTAGCTAGTAGCATGACATGACTATTTCTCCTTGGTTGTCAAAATACATTCATTGTTTATTTTGATACACATGTAAACGATCATGAACAATGGAAACACAGCGTTTACCGTTAGTGGGTATTTTATTAAATGAAACGGCGAGTTCATGAATTCGCCACATGGCTAGCTAGCTATACCATGGATGTATTAAGAGAATGAACTAGCTTTACTTGTGAGAGACATGAAAAAGAAGCTCATGAATGATCATGTTGCTACAACAACACAAACTAGCGCTATTGACAACAGTCAACGACCATAATTGTATAATAATAATTGCCATTATAACATTTCACTTTGGCATGTTTTAATTAAAATTACTAATTAGTAATGCTTATCAAAATAAATGATGGATGTATTTAGACAACCAAGAAGATGATATCATGTCGTGCTACTAGCTAGCTAGCTAGGTTAGCCTTGTTGTTTGTTCGATTTGCGAGATCTTGCAAATAAAACTCGATATCTCGCAAAAGTGTTTCTTAACAGTACATGTTATTTTGTTCATTTTTTTCCCCCTCCATGTCACCTCCGGGGCTCTGTAAAGAACAAATGAGTTTGTTGAAATGCATTGTTTATTGGTGCAGATTTTCTTTTCCAAAGTTTGGACTGACGTGACTAGAATGAGCATGTTAATTACAGGTACACCGATGGCAACACTCTTCCTCGTTCTTCAGCCTCACCATTCACCAAAGTCACCGAGATGAGGCATTCTGTTTCAAAGTCTCTCACTCAGACAACAAAATATTGCTCTTGCTGAAATAATGTTCTCCAAGGAATGAGCTTTTTTCGGTGGCCAGTATTCATTACTTTTATTAAATAATGTCTAATTTTTACTCTAGTTAAGAGGAGATAATTTAGTTTAGATGGCACTAGTCCACACACAGTAGTTCATCACTGTAGTTCAACATTGCAAGCTGTCTTTTTTTTAACAACCTTCCTGCAGGCTGGGACAGAAACGTGTTGGTCTGAAATAATGTTAAGTGTCCAAGTGTGACGAATCCACTGTCCTTTAGTCCTTGTTATCACAGGGAAGTGACATCCCATCACACTTAAAACAGTTTCATAGGTAGTACTGATATTGTCGAACCAGTGGCGGCTGCTGGTCTTTCAAAGAGCGGAAGCTTGTTTTCTGCCTACATCATAATAAATTGTCCATTTATTTATAATAGTGTAATAATATATGATATGATAATAATGTAATTATTATACTAATTTATAATATCCCTGAGATGGTTTCATCGCGGGGGGCTTGCCGTTCAAGTTAACAACAGATGGTGTAATCCCGGTCACATTACGGTTAAACAGCGTATTGTAGCCCGGACATTGAACTGCTCGCTGTGGGACTCCGGCCATATTATCTGCCACGTGAAATCTCACATGCCATCGCCGTTGCTGTTTACATTCCGCCCTCTGCCAACCAGACGTTGGCGTGTAACGTCACCCACACCGCCATTGCCCAACTCCAGACTCTCATTGTGATCTCGGGTGACTTCAACCATGTCACCATGACCACCACACTAACAAACTTCACCCAGTACGTGAGCTGCCATACCAGAGAGGAGAGGACCCTGGACCTGCTGTATGCTAATGTCAGGGACGCATACAGCTCTTCCCCCCTCCCCCCACTGGGCAGATCCGACCACAACCTGGTTCACATCAACCCCTGCTATGTGCCTCTGGTGAAAAGGCAACCTCTGACCTCAAGGACAGTGAGGAGATGGTCGGAGGAGGCCTATGAGACACTTCAGGGATGTTTTGAGGTGACAAACTGGGATGCACTCTGTGAGCCACATGGAGAGGACATAGATGGGCTGACTGAGTGTATCTCAGATTACATAAACTTCTGTGTGGACTGCACTGTCCCAGCAAAGACTGTTCAGTGTTACCCAAACAACAAACCGTGGGTAACAAAGGACATCAAGAACATCCTGAATGCTAAGAGGAGGGCTTTCAGAGCTGGGAATAGGGAGGAGGTGAGGGCCATTCAGGGGGACCTGAAGGTGAAGATCAGGGAGGCTAAGGAGAAGTACAGGAGGAAGCTGGAGCGTAAACTCCAGCAGAACAACATGAGGGAGGTCTGGAGCGGAATGAGGACCATCACTGGCTTCAGACCAACTGGCAGCAGAGGAGTTGAAGGCAGCTTGGACAGGGCCAACGAACTCAATCTGTTCTTTAACAGATTTGATGCTCCTGCTCCTGCCCATCCCCCCATTAACACAACTGCTGTCTTAACCCCAACCCCACTACTTCCCCCTCCCCCCCTCACTGTCCCTTGTCCTTCTCCCGGGAGAGCCCTACCTCCCCCTCCTCTAGCCCTCCGGTTAACACCTCTCTCCAGCCTGACTCCCCCTCCCCCTACCCCACCTGTGACCTCTGTGTGCCTCACTGCTGACCAGGTGAGAAGACAGCTGACCAGACTCCACTCTAATAAGGCTGCAGGCCCTGATGGTATCCATCCTGGGGTGCTCAAAGCCTGTGCCTCTCAGCTATGTGGAGTCTTTCACCATGTCTTCAACCTGAGCCTTAGTCTCCAAAGGGTCCCCATGCTGTGGAAGACATCTTGCCTCGTTCCTGTGCCAAAGACGCCACGTCCCAGTGACGCCAAGGACTACAGACCCGTGGCACTGACCTCCCACATTATGAAGACCCTGGAGAGACTGGTTCTGGAATATCTGCGGCCCATGGTGAGGCCTCTCCTGGACCCCCTCCAGTTCGCCTACCAGCCCCGGTTGGGAGTTGAGGATGCCATCATCTTCCTGCTCAACCGCATCTACGCCCACCTGGACAGGCCGGCAAGCACGGTGAGGGTCATGTTTTTTGACTTCTCCAGTGCTTTCAACACCATCCGGCCGGCCCTGCTGGGTGAGAAGCTGACAGCGATGAAGGTGGATAACCCCCTCGTGTCCTGGATTGTTGACTACCTGACTGGCAGACCACAGTATGTGCGCCTGCAACACTGTGTATCAGACAGAGTGGTCAGCAACACCGGGGCCCCGCAGGGGACTGTCCTCTCTCCCTTCCTCTTCACCATCTACACCACAGACTTCAACTACCACACAGAGTCCTGCCATCTTCAGAAGTTTTCTGATGACTCTGCTGTGGTTGGATGTATCAGCGAGGGGGACGAGGCTGAGTACAGAGCTGTGGTGGGGGACTTTGTCACATGGAGTGAGCAGAACCATCTCCAGCTCAATGTGACAAAGACCAAGGAGCTGGTGGTGGATCTAAGGAGAGCCAAGGCAGCAGTGAGCCCTGTTTCCATCCAGGGGGTCAGTGTGGACATTGTGGAGGACTACAAATACCTGGGAGTGCACTTGGACAATAAACTGGACTGGGCCAAGAACACTCAAGCCCTCTACAGGAAGGGCCAAAGCCGTCTCTATTTTTTGAGGAGGCTGAGGTCCTTTAACATCTGCAGGACAATGCTGAAGATGTTTTATGAGTCTGTGGTGGCCAGTGCTATCCTCTTTGCTGTTGCATGCTGGGGCAGCAGGCTGAGGGTAGCGGATGACAACAGACTCAACAAACTGATTCGCAAGGCCAGTGACGTCGTGGGGGTGGATCTGGACTCTCTGTCGGGTGTGTCAGATAGGAGGATGCTGTCCAAACTACATGCCATCTTGGACAATGTCTCGCACCCACTCCATGGCTTGCTGCTCAATCACAGGAGCACTTTCAGTGACAGACTAATTCTCCCAAAATGCACCACAGAGCGCCACAGGAAGTCATTCCTGCCTGTGGCCATCAAACTTTTTAACTCCTCCCTCTAAGTGTCTGACACACACACTTAGAGAGGTTGAAACTGGACAATATTATCTGTATTATCTGTTTTGTGCAATAACACTGGCCTGACATGTGTGCAATTTCAAATACTACAATTATTATTATTATTATTATTATTTAACTTTTCACCATTCCAAATCCTTAATTATGTTAATTATGTAAATAATGTATAATAACATTCCTTTATGTAAATACCGTACCAATTCCTTATATTTCTTTATTTCTTGTATTTCTACTCTATTTATAATATTTGTGCAACTACAACACAGAGTTTCCCTTCGGGGATCAATAAAGTATTTCTGATTCTGATTTCTGATCAAGAGGCATGGCCAGCAGTACATTTTCTTTGTCACAGCACTTCCAGTCAGCCTAATTTTATCATACCAGGAGAGTTGAAAATACCTGTTACTTTGCTCTATCTTTTGCACTAAATCAATCTTAAATAAATTAATCTTAGGTGTTAATAAATCCATTTTAGGTGTTTATATGCCCTGCTGTTTAATTTTTTTTTCTCCTTGTAATGAAGACTTTCAATGGCTTTGCCAAAATCCGGTCGACAATATTAGTATTGTCTGTCATCGTGGGCAGTTTGCTAGCTAGCTAGTTCACCCCTACAACTCTAGCCTAGATTACTTTATGAATGAATTAATGAATAAATGAACAAACGATCTAGCAAAACAATATGAAACTCGAAGGATGAAATGTGGGAATTAGGTTAAACTGAAACAAGGAATGTGGTGTATAATTGTATGATGAAAATTGGCTAGCAATTTCCCCATGCAAATATCAAGAAATAGGTTGCAGCAGTTCGTCTTTTAATAACACTTGCAAATTACAGAGAATATAAATCTCAGTCAAGTTCGAGGTGGTTAACCACGGTGGCCGCCAGGGGAAAACGCACTGCACACGCAATTAGACAAAACACAAGCAAATTAGGAACATACCATCATAAATTTGACAACACATGCGCAGCATTTAGTAGAGGCGCTGCAAATACACACAACACACCCAAATATACAAACGTGCTGCAAATACAGAAACAATGCAAAAAGAAAAGCAGACAATCTCCGAAAACAAATGCAACAAAAAACCTTCAACCCCACGGGGAGAGAGTCCTTTACCACTTTATAACCACGAGTTCACAGACTCGTCTCTGCTGATTGAGTATCACCTGTGACCTGAGCCAACAAACTGGAGACACACATACCAAATAAGAGAAAACATGTCACAAACCGACCTAATATTTACAGTCTATGATCTCAAAGTAGTTGCACACCGTTTCACAGAGTCGCACACCGTTCGGAGATTGAACGTGCCCAGGCTCTTTCTATCTCTCTAAGGGGATTGAGTGCTTTTCTTTTTGCATCGTTTCTGTATTTACAGCATGTTTGTACATGTGGTTGTGTTGTGTGTGTTGGCAGCATGTTTGCTAAATGCTGCGCATGTGTTGTCAAATTAATGTTTTCTTAATATGCTTGGGATTTGTCTTTTTGGGTGTGTTTCATTAGGATGCACTACGTTTGCCCCTGTCTGCCACCAAAGTTAGTCAGCTGTGTGCGTTGTCATGGCTGTTGTACACAAACCAACAAGCCAACAGTTTGCGAGGCTACAGTAGAGATGCATGTCCAAAAGAAAAGAAGGAGCACCTTTTAAACATTATGAAAGACTTGGATATCAACAGGTTGTATATGCACAAACATCGCTTTGTAGACCTTTTTAGAGAAAGTGGTTACAGGAATTAAAGAGAGAGGCTGTGTTCACACGATCCAACAAGTCCACCACCAGTGGAAAACTTCCAATTTTGCACGGCTACATGTAAACGGGATTATAATGGAATATTCATTACCCATAGCCATGTAAACAACTTAGTCGGAATATTCTTTTTTTAAATAAGAGCAAAAATCTGAATATTATGTGCATGTAAACATAGTAAGTGTCTGTGTGTGTGACTAATAGTTTGTGAGTGACTGCAAAACATGTCTTGAAAGATTACAAATTTTCCGTGTAGATGTAAAGTTGTTGGGATTAATTGACTTCCCCTAACTTTTTAATTATTTTCCTCATTAACCAAAACTCTTTTTACCCATCAGACTCTAGCAGACTGTAATGTAGCCTCCTGGCATTCTCATCCATCCATCCAACCACAACTAACAGGTGTAACATCTTCCTAACTGAAGAGCATGCTGTATTCCCCCTTCGCTCTGTGCAAGCACGTTTCCCCATTGGCTGTTGCCATGCAAGGGGAGTGGGGTGGGACTCCTCTGTATCGCAGGGAATATGAGGCTGAATATTTGTGTCTTGCCATTGTTGAGGGGAATGTGCGCGTGCGCGTGTATGTGTGTGTGTGTGTGTGTGTGTTTGTGTTCTTGTTTAACTATATTCGTGGGGTCCATAAACCGGGAATACAGCATACTTGTGGGGTCCGGAGAGCTTTGTGGGGCCATAATGCTGGACCCTGAAACTTTAAAGAGCTGTTTAAGGGTTAAGACTTAGTTTTAAGATTAGGGTTAGAATTAGTTTATGGTTAGGGTGAAGGTAAAGGTTAGGGTTAGGCATTTAGTTGTGATGGTTAAGGATAGGGTAAAGGGCTGGGGAATGCATTATGTCAATGACGGTTCCCCACAAAGATATTGAGACGCACTGTGTGTGTGTGTGTGTGTGTGTGTGTGTGTGTGTGTGTGTGTGTGTGTGTGTGGTGTGTGTTGTGTGAGCAACATGTTTTAAAAGAAAGTTAGTACACACTGCTGCCACAGGTGTATATCTACTGTAACTGTCATAATGTTACGGTTGTAGACCTGGGAAGTGCAAAAAACGTTTAGACCTTTTGCATAAACCGGGCTCTTTGCAATGTCATTACTACTTTTACTCTGTTTACGCTGTACTTAAGTATGGAGGATTAATGATGACAATGACAGAATTGATGTGTTTGCTAATGATGAACCAGTCAACAGTGTTGAGTGGCATAAAAAGTATGAAATCAATCAAATTGTAAAAAAGCCTTTGTTACTGTAATACTAATCGAGAGTGAATATGTATACACGAACAAGATAGTTTATGCTGTTGTGAAAGGTGAAGTGGGCCCAAACCAGTATGGCTGTAGCAGCTTATTTACTGCTTAACTTTCAAATGCAAAGTGACGCAAAATAATTATAATGAAATCAATGCAAATTCATCCGTGCATCATTACAATTAGTTAATTAACCAGGATGCAGTTTGTATTAATGTATCGTCCTCTACTCTTCCCTATTTCTGACCCCCCTACTTCTGGCACTTCTGGGTTATTTTACAACTGCGTTATGTTGATTGCACAAATATGGTGATTCTGGGCTAATCCAATGCATAGTATAATTTGCTTGGGTCACTACAGTGTAGGCATAATACACAGCAAGTAACAGCGTCTGTGGTAAATCTCAAGCGATGTGATTGCTTGAAAAAATACACTTTCTTCACAACTATTTTTGTTGTATAGGGTAAAGTGTCCTACTCGTAAATTTCCCTCCCCGAGCTTCGTAATTTGTTTTTTCCTACAATTGCCCTGATACTCCGTCGTAGTTTTCTCCACGAAGGGACAGAGGTAGAGAGAGATACACGATGCAATCAGCTGTTTTTTCATGAAGTGACGTCAACAAGAAAGAGAGAGAGAGAGAGAGATGCAAGCTCATATCACCCGAATGGAATGAGTCTTTGTTTCAAAACCACATTTTCCAGTCGTTGTGATGATTTCACTTTGAGATTGGCAGTCATATCAGGCTTTTTTACATTGAATTGTTGAATTGTCGCCTGTTCTGGGTCACCCCTACAGTCTTTATATTAACAATTATTTGGCAATGATCAAGTATAAAATGTGTGCTTCCTGTGTATCTTTCATGACAGGTTACAGTAGCTTTTGATAAGTGTGTGATCTGTCTGCACTCCAGCATCTTCTTCTCTTTTATTAACAGCCAAAGATATCAGCCCCGCATCATTATTCATCACCAAATCATATTAATCATCTTCCCTCATGTGTACACAGGCCCATTCCACTAATGTCCTTTACTCTTCATAAACTATTCACTCCATTCCTCCTCTTACCTTTTCTCTATTCCAATTGACCCTTTTTTCATGTTTTAATCCCCAGTGATAGTTGTTAACTTGGACAAATCATTACAGCACCCAAGGAATTGATAGGAAGCTTATGATAATTGCTGTTACATTATTGGCTTAGATAGAGGAATGGCTGATGGACAGTACATGTACTGTTTTGGATTAAGTCCACTGGAAGAATCACAGAATAATGAGATGTATACCTACCAAATGGAAAAGAAATAGAAATCACTCATCTGCAGTTCAGTTGAGTGATGCATTAAAGAACATATTTGGATCAAATGTTACGTATGATGTGGCTCTATGGATGGTAATCTTGGTCCCCCAACATACCTTGGCAACAGTTGAGTGGATTGTTATGAAACTATGTACTACTGTGTGGTTTCAGAAGATGTATCCTCATAACATTGGTCATCCCTCAACCTTTCTTTTAGTGCTATCATGGGGTTTATGTTTGTGGTTTTGGAGGCTCTAATTGAATGGATTGCCAAGAAATATGGTAGGGAAACATTTGTCTTCCTCAGGAGGATTTGTATTAACTGTGGTTTTCCAACATGTTTAAATTGCCCACTACCTTGCTAAATGATCAAATAATTCCAACTTGTTTAGCCGGTGCTGTTATTTGTCTTTAGTACTAATTAGCAAATGTTGCATATACAAATATGTTAAAATAAAATGGTGAACATTTTACCAGCTTCACATCAGTGAGGTAACATTGCAAGCATGTTAGCATGCTGATGTTAGCATTTAGCACCAAAGCCTGTCCTTAAGCTGCGTTTAAATGCAGTCCCACCGAGCTGCTAAAATGGCTGAAGACTCTTCTATCTGTATTTATTTAGCATGGCTAAAGTGTTGACACAGCCATCCATATGACAACAACTCCTTAACGTTTTTCAGACCTGCTACTCCTCTTAATAGTGTATGGTTAAGATTTTGCTTCATTAGCAAGGACACC
Organism: Etheostoma spectabile; assembly: GCF_008692095.1. Taxonomy (NCBI): domain Eukaryota; kingdom Metazoa; phylum Chordata; class Actinopteri; order Perciformes; family Percidae; genus Etheostoma; species Etheostoma spectabile. The sequence goes on along the minus strand of NC_045740.1, from coordinate 22,671,518 downwards.
ACCTCAATGGTGCCATACCATTGTTCAATTCTGTTCATAATTCGTAAGTCCCAATCGTCTAAAAATGTCCCGTTGGTGCCAAAGTCCTCTCCCAAACAGAAAGCACGTGGCTAATTATTATACACAATGACAATGACAAGTTGCTTAAGTTGAGGTAGTTGAGTACTAGCCAATTAGAGGCAGAATAGGATTGGTAATGCCTTCGCCATTCTGCATATTAAAAAGCCATGTGCTTCTATTTGGGAGAGTTTGTAGTGTATTTTCAGAGAAAGTGTCCTTCACGGTAATGGACGTTTGTTTTCAGGATAACGGGGCTGTTGGACAAAAGGCCCTTTCAGACTGTTGGGGCTTCCAAATTATCACCGTCGGGGATGGGAGTGGGAAGTTTTGTCTTGTTGTTTCTAGACGAGCAGAAATTACAAAAACTTAAATGATTCTAACACTAACACTGACAAACCTTTATTTAAATAATGAACTACCTGATTCAAGATCACAAACTGAACATCCAACGGATGTCAGGGTTCAGCACTTGATCATTTTCATTTTAGTTGGTACCAAGAAAGTGTAGAGGTTCAATACAAAGCCCTAGAGAATGTTGCTGGGTAGGCCCTACTAGGACAGAAAAAGTGGACGGATGAATAGTGTTTTGTAAAGAAATAAAGAAAAAGAAAGGGTTGCCAAGTCTTGACAGATGAGACAAACAGGAAAGTTATGTCAATAATTGAATATGTTACATTGATGGAAGTGGTTAAGTTTAGGTAATAATGGCCTTTATAGCTTCATCTCACACAAGGCTAATTGTCTTTAAACTGTCAACATTGTCATGTTAAGCGTGTCAGTATACTGACCAATGCGTTCATTTTTCTGATATGGATAGATCTGATAGGAACTAAATGGAAACCAATGAACTTGATTTGAAACCTGATTTTAAATGTGGGTGCCCATTGTCCTATTTTCTTTTTTTTATTATCAGTTTTTGACTGAATACCACAAGACACAAACACACTCACGCATGTGCGCGCACACACACACACACACACACACACACACACACACACCACACACACACACACACACACACAGATGTAAAATGCCAAATAAAAAAGACGGCAACAGCAACAAAAGGTTTTTGTGGAGAGCTGAGCACAATATGATGGTGAAAGGAATAGAAAACAGGAATGCCATGCCCCCACCCTCTATTCCAACTGAGTCTCTTCCTCTCATCTGTCCATCCCCTCTCCTCCTTTTCTCTTTCCCGCTTCCATCCCCATCTCTCTGCTCAAAAGGTTAGTAAATGTCAGATGGGAGTTGTCATCATCTTCAATGGTGTCATCTTTCTTCATAGAAACACTGTCTATCCGTGTGTGTGCGCGTGTGTGTGTGTGTTAAAGTTGAAGGGAATACAATTGAACAGAAAGAAATAGAACAATATATTGAAAATGGGATATTACTGCTTGCATCAATAGGGCGAACACACACTCGTGCAGAGCAAACACACTCGTGCAGGAAGACTTGAAATAAAGCTGAGGGTGTATCCTTGATGCTGCAAAGCTCCGTCCCTGTTTCCCCCTTTTCTCTCCCCTTTAGTCTCTCTGTGTTTATCAAAAAGAAACCACAAAACTTACGACAACTTAGCATCAGTGTTACTGCCTCTGACACACACACACACAAACACACACACGCACACAGCTTTTTTTCTCAGTCCGTCTTACTGCTGCGTCTTCATCACAGCCTGTGTTTGCCTCTCTATATATTTTATGACTAATAGAAGGAGCAGGCCTTTGTGGTGATGACAAATCCCCACACTCAGACAGTTTTACAGCCCCTAAAGAGCCCTTTGACAAACGACTGGGCTGTAAACCTAATATTCTTATTGTAATGGCGTATGTGTGCATGAGTGAATATTTAGGAGATGTTAAGTATTCCTTATCTCCGACTATTATAAAAGTACTTTAGCATCCAAAAACAAATCACAGTGCAGACACACACATACAAGCACACACACACAAAGAGTGGTTTATATACTGAGGACATGTCTGTGCTATTATCCATGTGTTATATAACACAGAATGTGAAATAAACACATTCTGTATGCATGTGCACCAGAGCCCGACCGATTTTTAAGGCCGATACCGATATGAATATTTGGTTATTTAAAAATCCGATATTCCGATATATTGGCCAAAATAAATATCCAGAAATGTGTACCAAGACAAACAGATTTCCCTAACATTAGTTATTTGTAGTTATTTATGCGTTCTAACTAAAATAATCTGATAATAATAAAAGAATTTGTTTTATTTTCACAACAGAACAGAGGAACATCCAAATATATTAAAGTTTTGATAAATAAAATGTATAAAAATACAAACTTAAGATATGACTTAAAGTCCTTAGAACAAAAACACAATAACAAACAAAAAAAATAATCAGTGTTGCCAACAGGGATGTTGTAGCGCGCCTTCTGGTGGACAAACTGTGCAACACCAACACTCATAACATGGTTTACCATCCGTTTTTATTTTTATTTTTTTTAAATATTCTTTTATCAGAATCATTTATTTGTCATTATGAATTATTCTGATGAATGAATATTTTATCGGCCATTATTAAAGCCAATAGATTGGGAAATGCTTAATATTGGCCAATAATGCACACACAAGGACTCACACATGTACACTCGTATGAATGAAAATGTTAGCTAGCTTCCTCCTGTATGAGGAAGAGAAGTCTAAATGTGGAAACTTTGTACAAATGTACAAAATATATTCATCCAATGGTAAAATCCCGGAAAAAGATACTGAGGGCTCTGATTTCATGAAATGTGTTGCAAGTGCAAATGGGGACTCGTGTTTGTCCCCAGACTAAAGCTTCAGCAAATCGATCAGTATTATGTCTTGTGCACATAGTTTTGTGTACTGAAGTGGTTTAATTTGCATTCATTTGTGGGCTAAATTTAAATACCAATATTGTCACAATATTATCACAATGTTAAATGAAGAAATAATCGGTTTTAGCTGTTAAATAATCTTAGAGCGCTGTATAAATATCCATTTCTTTGTGACAGAACAGAATATTTCAATTAAAGACCAGAGGTTTGTGCACCTTTTGTTAAGAGTCATGACACCACCTTTAGAAGATTTAATTAAAGCACTATTAATTGACTTTCTCTACAGAGGATGAGAAAGCGTGTTGCTGTAGCAAACAGTTGCCTAATTACTCATCAAGCAGACGCACAGCAACATTACCATTCATTTGGAGTCTGGTTTTAGGAACCTAATGAAGTCAAGGAAGTCCAATATTCACTAGTCCAATTTAGCTGTGTTTAGACCCCCACCAACTCCTACAGGAAATATCATTTGCAGCTGCCAAATGCTCCGCTATGTCAACCAGCTAAATGCTTACTTTGTCCGTTTGGCATTTGGTGCAGGTAGCATACAGTTGGTTTATCAGAGATTATTCTATTGCCAGTTGCGCTGGGAAATGCACATTGAGAGTGGCGAGAGTGAACCAAAACAGGAAAGTTGTGGGCTGTAAAACCCCAACAATGAGCTGAAATGGGCTAAAAAGCTATGTAGAGTCTCTGTGGGTTTGACCCTTTACGATCGCACATTTGATTCATTGTCAATAAGAAAATATGGATTGGTGCAGCTTTAGGGTACCTACAATGCCTATGTTTACAGAATGCAGTGCTTCCGTCGAATTAGAGACATCTCTCCCTGTCCTGTATGACACTACGGATATTTCATCAGCTAAAAGGAAGGAGCAGCAGTTGTGGATGACAGTGCCGGTAAGGATCACCCAGTTATTTTAACTCTTCATTGCAATTTGTAAATGCATGGTAATACAACATATGTATCCAAGCAAAACTGGCAAATCTACAGATATCTCATAAGAGGTATATATGATTTTGGAGCGTTGTGTATGTGTCCCTTCCACATAGTAAACAGCTTTGCCCAGGGAAGATTGCCCGATGAAAATGCCATAAAATGCAGTCAAAATTATGCGTGTGCACTCCATTTAATCCATCCTAATCACTGAGGAGGAGGTGGATTTGAGAAAAGCAGACAAGTGAGAACATTCTAGGCAATAATAGAGTATAAACAGGGATTGACATGAAAGAGGTTGATTCAGGAAGACATGCAGTGTCTTCCCTAACCACTGTAATCCCTGTCAATCACAGGTTGTAGAGTGGTTGTCCACCAATCGGATGGTCGGGGGTTTGATCCCTGGTCCTGCAGTCCTGTGTCAAAGTGTCCTTAGGCACTGAACCCACAATTGCTCTATTAGTGTGTGAATGTTTAACTGATGAGCAGGTGGCACTTTGCATGGCAGCCTTGGCCACCGTTTATGAATGTGTGTGAATGGTGAGTGGTTTTATATTAATGAACGTCCGTTACATTCAAGCCGTTGCCAAATGATCTGCTATGAAGCTAATTAGGAATGTCAGCTCCACAAAACTCCTTCTGTATTTTTCAGATTGCTCGCAGAACCTGGGGTGAAGATAATTACCTCTTCTGAAGATGTTCACCATGTTTTTTTTAAATTCTCTGTGTTGTCCTTGGAAAGCTCAGATGGGCCAATCTGGAATCTTGCTCCTCACGAGGTTACCTCCCCTTTTTCTGTATTGCCCGCCCAGAGAATTTGGCCCGCACATGAGAGAGACTGCATGGCTTTCAAACGAGCAAAGTGGCAGTTGGTCCAGGTCACACCCCTAGCCTCCACCTTGCCCCCCCCCCTTTCCTCTTCAAGAGCTACAGACTCAGAAATGGCACATACTAAGGAAAGCTCATTGTGGGACTGGCTCTAGTGGCTGTAATTCTGCACAAAGGCTGAATTTTGGGAAAGAAACTTATGTTATGTTATGATTTGGTATTAGGGGACCACTAAGGTCTATATAAAAGCATCCAAAGAGCACCATGCCATGGGACCTTTAAGTCTAGAAAAGTGCTATGTAAAACAGTCCATTTACTAACATACAGGAGAATGATTTGATCTGATCCCAACATACAATTAATTGAAATACATGTATAAGTGCTCTCTTGTCCATCACAGAGCATTACGTCATGTCTAACTTCACTCCGACATAAATTGCACAGTTACGTATGATACAAGTATGATTGAACCTACGTGAAAATGGTGTCCACATGACTTACCCTTCAGTAATGACAAAACATTTTTATTTGGGCTGAAATGTGAATTGGCTCAGTCACGTTAAGACTTGATAAATCATGAAAACCGCCAGTATGTCGATAAAGCCTCAGAGCCCACCCCCTCAATCCCCTACTCATGTAGAGTCACATTGCATATGTCTCAACACTTTTCCTTCCTTTTCTCGTCCACAATTCCCCAATGGCTACTCTCTGTTATTTCCCCAGAGGGCCGGTGAGCCGAGCATCGCTGTGGGAACACATTAAATTCAAGAGTTGTTGACGCACGCTTAAAGGAAAGCAATAACCTGTGTTGGGTCATTCACCCCCCCCCCCCCCTCCCCTTTTCCTTTCATTTTCTGAGGTCAGACAGAATTGCGTTTCAGTGCTAGTGTGATTATGTTCCGTTTAACATGGGAATTATGAGAATTACACGTATAGGTGTAGTGCAGCATACCTCGACAAGATTGGAAACAGCTGCACTGGGAGGGAGAAAGACACCAAGATGAGACGAGAGGGAAGGAAGGAAACACCCAACAAGATAGACATGCAGCTTTACAGTTTTAATAATATCTAGCCTTAAACTTTTTAAAGGATGTTATATATATTTCAGGATTGTAATCATTGATCCTGTGTGGGTTACATTTCCTGACTGCAGCCATGAATTCAAGACAGTGACCACCAGCTATTTCAAATAGCGAACAAAGCCCTTAAAGCTAAAAGCCCACCATTAAACATGTTCAGATTTATTCTCAGAATAATTTGCCTCAAGTCTGTTGTTGGGAACCTATATTTTATATTAACAAGATAATAACCTGCTTTTCCTGGCCACCTGCTGCCAGCACCTGCTAAACACTCCTGGCATGGCAGACATTGTATTAAGGGAAATAAGCTGGATTGTTTGTGTGTGACACGCTTAAAGGCCCACCCAGGAATTTGGCAATTTGAAGACCCAATTTGTGACTTGCCCTTTCTACCGAATCATCATTAAACATGGGAATGACCCGCTTGTTACCATATTGTGAGACCCTGCCTGGAGGAAATCACTCAGTGAAAGACTGGAAGGCCAAACAGGCATCAGTGAGGGGGGGGGGGGGGGATCCCTGGCGACATTACCCAGAAAGGCATAAGCCGTGTCCCTTCTGGGCCTCAACAGGGAGCAGCTAAATTAAATGGTGGGTGAAAATGAGTGTAACAAACCTCACTCACCTCAATCTGATTTGGACTAACTTAATTATCAGAATCAGAACAGGAGCCGCTGGCACAAGACAGTTCATTAAAGACAAGCTACTGCTTCGTTACCCCAGCAACTCCCAGGGATCGATGCGTAATGCGCTTTTTGTTTATGGAGATGGAAGGAAAAGGAAAGGGGGGAAGGGGGGACTAATTGAGCTCTTCCAATTATTATCCAATAGCCTGGTGGCCTGTTTGATGGGGAGCCGGCACAGCAGCGAGATCCTAGATACTGTAAGTATTTCTAAGTGTATTTCCGACTCAAAACTGTCACTGTTGTGATTGTATGTATATACACACTCGCAGGCAACTCCACCTCTTGTCTGTGTCAAAATAAAATCTCTTTTCTTTATCTCCTCTCCTCAATAGACAGCCAATAGTCTCTGATTGCAGGTATAATTGAATTTCACCATCTTCATACTCACACACACACACACATATGCTCACAAATAGCCTTCTCGGCTGTTAGCGTCCAAGTCAAAATAAACAGCACTAATATGGTGTCTCACACACAGTAATTACAAGCCAATCTGTTGTGCTACTCCTGTTTTCCCTTTAAATTGCTCATCCCTCTTTCTATCAATCCCTTCCTCTTTTTCCTCCTCCTCCTCCTCCTCCTCCTGCTCCGCTGCCCTCCCTCCCTCCCTGTCTGTTGCCCCTCACCATAATGCATTTGAAAGAATTAGCTGCGCTAAGGCAGGCCCTAATTGGCTGTCAATGTGTGCCCGAAAATGTGAATCCTTTCCCTCGATATAATCATGTTTACACACGAGCGCCGGGTGCCAGGCTGCTGGCCTTGTCTCTATCGAGCTTGTTTAGGGAGTAATTTACTGTAAAATTGGCTATGATAGTCAGTCACAGAGAGAAAGAGAGAAAGAGAGAGAGAGGGAGAGAGAGACAGAGAGAGAGAGAGAGAGGGAGAGAAAGAGAGAGATAGGAACTAGCTCAGCGTAAAATGGGTGCTGTTTAGACAGACTGACTTCCTCAGTGTGCAGGTTACTAGATTTTTTTCTTGCTGTTGATTTGGAGGAGGCGGGTCATCATCTAGCATCAACCCAGGTGAGCCTCATTATCGCCACATTATCTGAATCAGTTGAATAAAGTAAAACAGACTCAACGGCGTTACGACAACTAAGTAATCCCATTAAGATGGATAACAGGCCGAGCAGTTCTCGAAACAGGCGACACAATCATTTTTACTGCACATTTGTTTACACACGTTTTCTTTCTGCCGCTTCAATATATCACACTAATTGGAGGAGATAAAGCACAGTAATTTAAAAAAAATAACACATCAAGATACAACTTGAAAAAAAAGAAGAAGAAAAAAACAAGCCCATAATTCATCTGTCGCTGCACTTCCATTCGTTATAAAAGACCATGATGGCAAAACGATCAAATGGGTAACTTCAAACAGAACAGCCACACCTTATACTTCACTTCCAACAAGTGTCAAAAAGGGTATTTCACATTAAAAGCATCTTCATTTAGAAGCGTGGTGACTGGAGGGCAACTCTCCCAGGAACACATTCCTTATTTACCGGCCCTGTTAATTCCCATTCCCAGCACAGCGAGGGGGAGGGGGGGGGCACTTGAGAAGTCTGCACACTGTGAAGTAAACCTGACATTTTTCTCCTCTAATTGTGTTTTCTTCTCCCTTAGCTGGATTGCAGTGTGTGTGTGTGTGTGTGTGTGTGTGTGTGTGTGTGTGGTGTGTGTGGCGTGCGTGTGCATGTGTGCAGGCATACTTATTCATCTCTCTGTGTGTGTACAGCAACAATGTGTATGTTTTTTTTTGCCAATTAGGCACTCAATGACAGGACATGTGGTGAAGCAGCTAGCTGGGCTATTCATGGATCAGCAGTTATGGGAGGAAATTTCAAAGTACCAACTGGAAACACACACGCACACACACACACACACACACACACACACTCACACTCACACACACAGAGCCACAGAGCTCCAGTAATTTGGAATGTTCCGTGTATGAAGCTGATCTTAATGGCTCAGACAGCAGGATGCTGTCTGTCAATGCATCATGTGTTGACACAGTTGTCCTCCTTCTGTGTCAAGTTCACTTGTTCCTCGGGATTCGCACAATTCTAAAGTTTTGACAAGTGGTGTTAAACAGAGTTCTTATTAATTATCATTTTTATCTCGGTGCGTCTGCAATGTCTTTAGCTTGGTTTGGCACCTAGCTCGGTCAAAAGGGCAAAGTTCCCAAAAACTCTAAAAACATTAAAGTGATAATACATTTAATACCAAACAAGAATTTATACTGCCATGCTGAAGTATTTGTTTAATGTCTCGTTGCCCTCTATTTCAAATGCTCACTGTCAGTGTCTGGGCTGGATCCAGGCACCATGAATCATTGGCATTTTGTAACAGGGCCTATCTTCTCTCATGGCGGGACATACTGACAGGATTAGTCTGACATACTGGTCGGATGGTCATCAAACCTTTACCACACACAACATCATGTTGAAGATATTCATTCCTGCGAGTAACTTAGGGCACTTTTACACCTGCCTCTTTTAGTTAGGTTGAATCGCACTAAAAGTTTACTTTACCCCTTGGTGCGGTTCGTTTGCGCACGTGTGGATGCAGCAATCACACCCGGGTGTGCAACAAAAGCAACGCACACAACAATCAAGCTTGAACCACCCTAACTACTGGATGTGTACTCTGCAAGTCTGAGCTAATGTCTCCCGTATTCAGGTGTGCTTTGCAGTCTGCGAGGCGGCAGAGCACCAAACTGTAGCAGCTTGCAACGTTTCCCTTACAGAAATAGACTGCGGTCAAGCTCGCCGTCGCTCACATCTCTGGGCAGACGTCACTCGCTAAACAATTCCTGAAAAATTATTTAAATGAAATGAGCTGGTTTGACCATGGAGATGCAAGGAATATGCACTAGTCCACAACACAGGATCTCCCAAAAATGTCAGACACAGCACACAAACAGAATATACAAGAAATAATAATTGGATAGAATGTAAGAACAATTAATATAACACATATACAGGTCGGGGAAAGTAAAATAGAAATGTACAACTGTTATTGATAAAGCTGTAGATACACCTATTGTGCAAGGTGCAGCTGTGATGTCTGTGAGTCTTATCTACCACTCAGAGATGAGTTCTTTTAAAGTTCCTTTTTTCAACCAGACAGCAGCCAAATAAGTGTGTGTGTGTGTGTGTGTGTGTGTGTGTGTGTGTGTGTATATGTGTGTGTTGAAGTTACAATTGAACAAAAAGAAACAGAACTACATATGAAAAATGGGATATTACTGTTTGCATCAAAAGGGCAAACGCCCACTGTGTGTTTGATACTCACTTCTACAAGTCTTGTTTTAAAAGGTAAGGACAGGTTGAGCTTTGCTGATAAAAAATCTCCACACAATTATCAGTTATCATTTTGTAGTAAGAAGGCTGTCTTCCTTCTCTGTGTGTGTCTGAACACAAAGTGAGGAAAGCTCTTCTCTTCCAGAAAAGGTAAACTGATCTAAGAGCTTTGGCCGTGGGATCGGTGCATCCCTTTTAAATGTGGAAGAGAGAAAATGTTGGGCCAGGACATGAGAGAGGAGATGAGCAATTTATAAAAATCTGATGTGAGGGAAACAGAGCGGACGGATAAGGCATGACTCACATGAGAGGTATGAAACGAGAAAACGATGGAGTGGGTTGAACTGAATTACGATCACTACTCTTCACAGTTAGAATCTGTGGATTTAACAGAAGTACAATGTGTTTGGTACTCAGTATTTATTTTGAATATAGAACAATCCATCCCGTCCTGAGTGGACACTGTGTTGTAATGATCACCCTGTTAGCCCAGTGTGCACAAAGGCACCCCTTCCTCCATCAATCATCTCGGTCCTCGTCTCCTGAAGCGATGCCATATGGCGTCTCTACCTCTCTTCCCTCACTCATTTATTCCGTCCTGTGAAATTTCTCACCTTGTTGTCTTCTCTCTCCCTTTCCACTCTCTTCCTCTCATCTTGCCTCTTCGTCCCTTCTTCATCTAGTTACTCCACCTCAATCCCTTCATCTCAACTCTGTTCATGTCTCTTTCCCCTGAATTGCTGGAACACACACATGAACACACACACACTTCCCAGCCTGCCCTCCTGCCACCGATCTTTCAGGGCCAGATCAGTGCATGAGTGAGTGCATTGCCAGTGGGCACGACATCTCTCCTTCTTTCTCCTCCCTCCCTCCCTCCCTCCTATTCCCACTCCCATGTCTGCCTCTACTTCTTATTTCTCTTTCTCACCTGTCTCAGCTCTGTTCTATCTGCCTTATTGGGTCTTTGATCACTACAACAGCAGACTAAAAAAAAAGAAAACCACCAGTAATAATTATTTGTTTGTGCATTGTGTGTCTGTGCGGTATGCACTCAGGGTATAAAATGATCACCATCCACCAGTAAAATGCTAAATATGCATGTGGCGGGCGCCCGGATGGCTCAGTTGGTGGAACAGGCGCCCATGTGTGGAGGTTTGCTCCTTGGCATGGCGGGCCCGGTTTTGGCTCCGACCTGTCCGTTGTTGCGCATTGTTCCCCCCCTCTCTCTCCCGTTTCTCCCCTAGCTGTCCTATCAAAAGGCCCAAAATGCCCAGAAATTATCTTAAAAAATAAATTTAGAAAAATGCATGTGGTTGGTAGATTTGATTCACTTAGCAGGCAAAAATACCATGGTAATCTAAAGAGTGGCTGGTAAAATATGAGCATTCACTAGCTATTGGATAAAAAAGTGCACCTTAAGTCTGCATGTGCTCGGTAAAGGATATAGGTTAAAAACTTGGCATCCTAGTGCGGCTGGTGTGGCTACATGCAGAGTTAAAACAATATGAGAAGTGGAAGAAGCCACTGTATTGTGTAAATGTTTTGAAAATCAAACAACTATTGCTACTATCAAGAAACATAACTTTTTGAGAGTATTTAAGGGGAAATACAGAATATGTTGTGTCACGCAATGAAGAACGTCATCAGAGTACATGCTAATTCAAATTTCTTTTTATTATTGATCTCATTTGTCATACAGACAGTAGTCCCGCATTGCCACACCTACCGTGTCTCCACAGTTGTGGCTATACCACACATACATTCTGGTTGTATTTGTTTAAACCAACGATTGTCTTGTTATGCTCTTGTCGCAGCGACGGTGGCTCTGCAAAATATTCTTGGAAAGGAACTTGTTCTGGTGGAACATTTGCAACCAGCAAAAGAGAACGCAACTTACCCTGAGCTATTCAAATTAGCTGGATACATGGTTAAACGTCATTTGATTTTACCAGTGTATCGCTGAATTATTTCATCCATTGCAAATCCACGCCAACCGGTCCCAAAAGGTCCCAGTTAGAGAGTAAATGCGATGTTCTCTTTTGTATCTAGAAAATAACTCCACTGTTATATATTCCATATGAACGGAGACGATCCCCCTGAGGTCAGGTACGTGGATACTTCTTTAAGACACCGGCCACGCCCTATGCTATTTCCCATAAAGCTCCTGTGCTGGCGTGGAATCACTGATTAGGCTCGTTCGAGATGAACTGCGCCTCGCCTGTAAAGTGGACGAGAGCAGGCGGCAGCAGCGGGGGGCGGTGATAAAAAGCTGCGGTAAAGTCGGACAGATTCCAGCCGATTCCAGCTCCTTCAGGCTGGACAGGAAGTGATGAAAACACTGTGGTGCAATTCCGATTTAATAAAATATAATCAGACCCACATACCAGCTGGTACACAGTCTCCAGTTGTTTTGATTATGACAGAGTAGCTGTAGCTTGCTCTACATGCGACCTGTTGCTGATTTTAATGAACAACAGACTGGAGATGATCCGTGATCTGAACGGATTTATCTCTTTGACTTCTAAACTTAACTATCAGTCACACAACATGTGTTCTGGACAGAATAAGTCTTTAAATCAGACAAATAGCTATTAAAATCGCTCCGATTCAAAAACAATAAAAAGTTTATATAAAACGTCATCATGTTGTAAACCAATCAGGTGTTAAATCAGCTGAGAAGCCGGCGTTTCCCAGCATGCTCTGGGTCCGCCTGGGTCCGCCTGGCTCTTGCAGTCGGTGAAAAGCAACTGCGCCGCCTGCGTCTCAGAACTGCGGCCGCCTTGCTCTCGTGAGATTTCCGTTGCCCACGTGTGCATGACGTCAGAGCATGTCGGGATCAAGTCGGACACAAATCTAACCGGCATGCAACGGGCGCCGATCGCCGGTGATCGATTCTGCGCAGACCTGGCTCATCTCGAACGAGCCTAATGTTTGATCTCCACTTGAGGCAGTAGCATTTTTTTTGCATGGGGGTCACTTTGACTCAAGCAGAGAGGAGCTTTTTAAAACTTAAGTTGATCAAGTCAAACCTGAGGTCACTGGCTTTTTCATCAGTATCAATCACTCAATAGGGGAGGATATTTCATACTATAACATAATTGATGATTTTGCAAAAAAGGAAGGCCAGAAAGGTCAGGCTTTAGTTTGTATTTCTGTTCACATTTGTATGATGAAGGATTTGTGCTATTTAGAATATTTATTCTATATTTTATTTTCATGTTGGCACATTTATAAATATATATTATTAATTAACATAAATGAAAGAGAAAATATTTCTCAGTTGCACAAATCCTTCATTAGAACATTTGAAAAACACACTTAAGGGAATCCAGTTATTTAACAATTGCAATAACGACAGAAAACACAGTTTTTAAGGTGAACAATCTGAACTGAACTTATCCTGAAAAATGACAGTATAACTTATCAGAAGTTAAAATAAATACACTTTATAAAGTTATTCTGCCAAAAGTGGGCACTCGAAGTGGGTCTCGCCCTGGGTGTAATTGTAATGTAGAACCGCCACTGACCTGAGGAGTATGGTTACGTGCGTGCAGACAATCTAAGGGATAAAAACAGAAAGTTTGGTTTCTGTGGTTTGAATCTGCTTGCCTGTTAAGTTAGGAGCCTGTCTGTGGGCAGCCTCTGGGGATTGTTTGCCCCGTGTTGAAAACAAAGTACATGACAAAGGTTTTGACTCTCTCTGGGAGTCCGTTACAGCGGCTGCTCGTCCTCCTGTGTGTCTCCCTTTATTGGGGCATTGCTTGCGTCTTCGTGACCTGACGCGTCGTAGGGGTCTAGTCAGCGTAGGCTTTAAGTCGGCTATGAGACAAAACAGACACTTTCCTGCTTTCCTTTCTGTTATGTATTGCTTGCTGGGCTAGTCAGTTCATGCGCTCAGGGAAATACGCAGACACTTCGATACCTAACTGGCATCTCTCTGCCTTGGGGTAAAGCCCAGGTTGGTTGGATGCCAGGTCCTTTGGTCGGGCGTATTGCTGGCTTGGTTCACGCACCCAGGGAAAATATGTGTCTACATTCAAAGAAAATGACAATGTGACTGTCTCCAGGAGTCTGGTTGCCACGGCTGTTTGTCCTCCCGGCTGGCTGGTCAGATGCTGGAGTCCTTCAAATGGCTTCTCGGTTTGCACGCCCAGAACAAAATAAGTCCGATGATACCATCCTTTACATTTCCACGATATGAAAGTGAAGTGAAACAAAGTGAAGTTGAGAAAGCCGTTGCATAACTTTCATCACTGTTCAAGATAACAGGCCTGAGGTTCCACTAGTTGCGTGAGCGCAAAGCTATCCGTCACTCTGCTAACATTCAAGCTGTGAGTGACCGGTAACAACTACAACAATGTCCGTGTTGGTTGATGCCGTACACTGTTTCCTTCTTCTATTGAGAGCTTTGGGGAGAGTGACGTTGACAGAAAGGGAGAAGTGGCTGTTAGTTCTTACTACAAACATGAGCACAACTCCTCTCCCAGTTAAAACAAAGAAATGACGAGGGTGCAAAGGTGCGCTCCACACTGGTAGAATCCTGGTTCCGCAAACCTTGTGTGTCTCACCATCGGCCACTCACTAGGGAGCAGGTTGCCTGTGGGCCTCTCCCTCCGATGTATACAGCCCTCCCTTCTCTATTTCTCCCTCAGCTCAGTGAGACCTATTGTGAAAAGGGGGTGAGAAGGGACTTCGGGCTGAGCCTTTGTCCTGCCAGCGGCTACTGCTTATGAGGGCCCATGTGACCGACACTCAAGGTTGTTGTATGAGACCTGAAGGCCTCAGGCCCAAACATAAAGCTGTGTGAGGGCGCAATAAGACCCAGCACCGTAAATCTGTGCAATACGCTGCGTGATGACTTATTAACAATAATATTTTGCTGCACAACAAGCCACATAATAAGCTGCATAATGAATGATCTCCTGTGATGAGGTCTCCCACCTTTTCAAAAAAAGGTTCTATTCTGGATCTTAAGGGGCTCAAGTAATGTCACCCTCTGGGACGCAGTCTCAGGTCTGCCTTTGGCATTTCACTGGCTCCCCAGACTTCACTGCTGTATGGAGGCAGTTATTGCACTCATATCAATGGTTGGCGTTGATTAAGGGCCTCGGAGAGATGATGCGGCTTTGCCAGTTCAGGTTGACTGGTCGCTCTGCCTGCACATTACGGGATTAAGAATGTCCAGATAGTTCCCCTCACCCTCCTCTACTTGAGACCTGTGCACCGGACTATGATTGGTCTCAAAGAGGCACAGAGCCTTTTGCTGGTGGCTGACTTTGAAGCATAGCAATTAAGTGCGCTGTGACCAGTGGTTTACCACCGGCAGGTCTCCAACGATGTGCCCCAGGCAGGATGGGGTGATGTCCACAAAGGCTGCGTGGGTCAGCAGCCTTTGGTACAGCCTCTGGGTGACTCAGAATATCTCTGCCCTGGAACTAAATCTGTTCACCTAGCACTCCACCAGATCTTGCCCTCAACTGAGAGGTCATCATCTTTGTCAGGATTAACAGCACAGTGGTGGCAGTCAATGTGCAAACAGGCAACAAGGCTGTAGAATATCACCTCTTCTGCTCGCTCATAGTGATGCATATGTCAGGTTCCTAACTCAGCCGCAGACATTGTGTTGAGAGGGGGACCGCACCCTTGGGAGTGGAGGCCAAGAGGACAGACAGTGTCAACTTTTCTTCTTCCTAGGAATATCAGTCCGCTCCTGGATTGGGACGCTCTAGCATGAAAGTAAAGGAAGGTACCCTAGTGGCTCACCTGGATGAGTGTTTAACCTGTGTAAAGCTCAGTCCCTGCCGCAGTGGCCCAGAATCAATTCCTGTGGCCCTAAGCTGCCAACTATGGGTCTGCTTTTTCTCTTCTCTGAGAATCCAGGCTGACGGAGTGTGACTACATCTGGCGGCTCCTTTTTGGTTCCCCATCATGTGGTTTTAGGCTATTCCTCCCATCTTGAACAGGGCATCTTGGGGCCCCTGCCCCAGAGGGTCTTGCTGTGTGGAAACAGGTTCCGTCACCCCTTCCTGGCAAGGTGAAGGCTTGTGCCTGGCCCTTGAGTGTGGCTTTTGGCTTGCATTTGGGAGGGTGCGTGCCACATGTGTAAGTTTCTCAGAGGCTTCCTAAGGCTGGCAGACATAATTTTGGTTATCTGGGCATACCTTTGTCAGAGCCGTGGCTGTCCGACTGGGTTGTGGACGCTATTGAACAGGCGTCTACATTTTTAGGATGTGATGAGAAGAGACTTTTAGGATGAGAAGAGACTATCTCTCAGCTGTAGGCTGCTCAGAGACGTTTCCGATCAAACTATCCAGTATCCGTGATTCCACGCCAGTACAGATGCTTTATAGGAAATAGCATAGGGCGTGGCCGGGCAAGCTGGTGTGTCATAAAGAAGTATCTAAGTACCTGACCTCTGGGGGATCACCCTGTACATATGGCATATGTAACAGTGGAGAGATCTCTCTTCTCTCTTTACTCAAAGAACAAAGGTTACAACGTAACCAAGCGATATTCTTTACAAATCTTGTCAATCATTCACTGAAAGAAGCAAGCATGCCTTCCTTGTTGCACGATCCAAATTCTCTTCAAAACTTGGCATTTTCAGGGTGTAGCTTGCTAGGTGGAAGTTTGTTGTTGTTTCCCCAAGCAAATAGAATTGTGAGAACTGCAACACAGACAACGGAAAGCGAGGGACGTCATTATCCAGGAAATGTACTGTACTTCTGTTGATCCAGACTATACTGACATTAGTGTGCTTTTGCATTGACATTTTTGGATGCAAACAGTCATTGTCCATCAGTGTTCCTATATGTGTGGGGTTAGTGATTCTCTCTCTCTCTCTCTCTCCCAGAGTTAGCCGACCAGCCCTGGCGTCCGTCCAAGTAACACACCTGCTGGATGCTACAAAACACATTAGTCCAATATGAGAGCCTCTTACTGCAGCCCTCTTTTTCTCTCCTCTACACTACACTCTCCTCTCTCATTTCCTCTTTACTTCCTCTTTTTTTCTAATTTTTTTCGTCCAGTCTCAGTCTCAGGGAATTTTGTCTATTATCGCTGACTTTTCTTGTGGATGTTCTCTAAAGACTATCTCTCCATCCAGCTACATAGTCCACATGTATGTGGAATGTCTCCCCCTGACATAGAAAAGTATCTAAGACACACAGTTATATGAGCGACAGGTGTGGGTGATCGCTCTGATTTCTGATTTTTGTTTTTGTTTGTACAAAAAACGTAAAAGACAATTTGCGAGAATAATGCAGAGAAAAGAAAAGGATCCACTCATGACACGGACAGAAATGTATCCACTACCCAGGTGGAAATGTGAGGTGGCATTCCGCTCCTCTTTGGATTGCTGTCATCATCCTGAGAAAAAAAGAGAGAAAAAAGAAAAGTAGACTTTGGTAGCTCACCAAAGGCGTATTGCATGACGAGGTGCGCTGGCGCGCTAAGGTATAGCCCCGTTGTGGAATCTGACATTGTGGGTGTGAAGCAGCGGGGTGTGCTGAGTCTGCCTGCAGTGATTGAAGTGCAATATATCGGAGTATCGCATGGATGTGCCCACATCAGAGTACCTCCGTGGTTAAATCTGGTAGAACCTAATTTACACACAGTGTTACTATATGAATTGAGAAAGATAGATAGAGGAACGGCTGCGGTGATTGGCTGTGAGAGAACATTTTTCTAGATTCTAAATTTTGTATAGATTTGGGTACAAAAATGCAACACGGTTGGGGTTAAATATTTAGTATCATGGCTAACTTTAGTGTGTCATAACAAATTAAGGAACATATAGTAAAGTTCTTTGTGTATATTTGGTTATAAGTTTTGCATTATAAGTAATTTACTTAATTTGTTTATTTATGTACCGGGGGTCAATGACAGCATGCCAGTGATCCTATATTGACCCTTGAGGCTATGGGGAGGGGGGGCATGCTAGCTGTGTGTGTCTGCTTGCGCTAACCATATGCATAACTGTTTTTGAGGTGGTAGCGGATGTAGCATGGTTTGGAGCCACTGGGCACAGCATCCTGGACTTCGCGCTCTCTCTCTCTCTCTCTCTTTCTCTCTCTCTCTCTCTCTCTCTCCCCTGCCAGTAAAGGAACTATCGTCCACCCAGACTACCACGACGACATGTGTTCCTGTGGGATCCACCTGCTGCAGCAACACAGACGAGACGTTTTTCTTTGTACACTGATGGCCCTGCTCTCTGATGCGGCCATTGGCAGACACAAACCCAGGGCCGAGAGCTGTTAAACACAGGTGGGAGTCCTCACACACATGCCCACTGTCACACACGTACACATTCACCCTGCCCGCTCCCTCTGTCCAGTCTCCTCCATCTGTATATTGCTCACGTCTGCTCGGCTCTTCACACAAGGTTTCTGCCAGCTCTTCAGTTAGAGGAGCTGGCAGCTTGTTATTGATGATGCTGCCTACAGACTACAAAACCTAAAAATCCAGCACACTGTTAAGGCAGAAAGCCGGTTCAAATATATATTTCTAGACTTAGTTTGAAGAAGATGAAGAACAGCTAGAGACAGGGATCACACAGATTGTGTGTAATTGCCTAAGAGCGAGCTGTAACGTTCCAATCTCGGTTTTCAATTGTTTTCGCAGCATGGCTATCATGGTTCCAGCAAGAGGAAAGTTCAGGACGCTTTATTCTTCAATTAACAAACATCCCAAACCTGACGTGGTTACCGGTGACAGCAAATTAATTAATTAACTTAGGCCCCGCCTCAAACACACCTCCAATCACTGACCAGCCTTTAAATTCCAAGCCAACCTACTCAGTGCTGTTTGTCTCCGCATCCTCGACCCACCCTCCCTTCCCCTTTACCTCAACTTCTCACCTACTTCATCCCTTTATCCCCTCTTCCCTCCTACCATCATCCTTTCATCCATTCACTTCCCCCCCGATCTCTCCCTCGATTCATCCTTACCCACTCACCATCTCCTGCCCTCATCCCTTCACCCCTCACCCCTCCTACCCTCGTCCCTCCTTCCCTCATCCTTCATCCCCTCATCCCTCTCACCCTCATCCCTTCACCCCCTTGTCACTCCCACCCTTATCCCTTCATCCCCTCGTCCCTCCCACCCTTATCCCTTCATCCCCTCATCCCTCCTACCCTCATCCCTTCATCCCCTCATCCCTCCTACCCTCATCCCTTCATCCCCTCATCCCTCCTACCCACATACCTTCATCCCCTCATCCCTCCTACCATCATCCCTTCATCCCCTCGTCCCTCCCACTCTTATCCCTTCATCCCCTCATCCCTCCTACCATCATCCCTTCATCCCCTCATCCCTCCTACCCTCATCCCTTCATCCCCTCATCCCTCCTACCCACATCCCTTCATCCCCTCATTCCTCCTACCATCATCCCTTCATCCCCTCATCCCTCCCACCCTCATCCCTTCACCCCCTCATCCCTCCCACCC
Organism: Etheostoma spectabile; assembly: GCF_008692095.1. NCBI lineage: Eukaryota > Metazoa > Chordata > Actinopteri > Perciformes > Percidae > Etheostoma > Etheostoma spectabile. Next base: position 22,652,342 of record NC_045740.1, on the reverse strand, counting down.
TCATCCCTTCATTCCCTCGTCCCTCCTACCCACATCCCTTCATCCCCTCATCCCTCCTACCCTTCATCCATTTCTACTCAGTCCAGTGCATTCAGCTAAGGTAAAAGCACCTTACGCCACACTGACTCTCACTCCACCCGAACGCCAGTCCATCCTCCCGTACCAGCCAACCAGACGACATCTCTTTTCAATCTCACACCGCATCCAAATCTATTCTTATGCTTGTAACATTCAATATTATCAAGACTTCATTAAATCTTTAAATTACATATTGTTATGGCGTGGTCCTTGCAAAATTGGTGTTTTTATTTGGGTTGACATTATTTGGCCAAAACTCCGCTTGTAACCAGTCATTCATTCACTGACTGCGAGCTTCAGCTCTTCTTAGTTTTAGTGCGACATTTGTGTCTGCAAATGAAAACTTAAATACTGTACTATATTCAAAATGGTGCCTTAATGCAAATGGCCTCCAGGAACCTTATGAGACATGAGTATACCATTTTTATATGTATGTTGTAAATTATAATATTTAACATTTGTACCACTTCAAAATTCACTCATGGCTTTGGTGTAGTCGGTTGAATCGTTGGTTTTAATGGAAAAAAGACTAAATAACGCCTGTGCTACCCCTGAAGTGTAATTTTGCCATAAAATTGGCTTTTCTATGAAAGAACAAATTACAGTTGAAGTGAGTAACATGTTGATGCATTAGAGAGACAGTGCGTGTCTCACAAATTTGGGCTGATTGCACCGTTCAGACACACATACTCAGACGCATGCAAGCACACACACACACACCACACACACACACACACATTCACACAAAATCTAATTTGCTGCAATAGGTTTAGTGTGGTCTTACAGTTACATCTGCCTGGATCTGATAGGTATGTGACAGATTGTGTAGGGGAGTCATTTGACACGTGGCTTGGTCAGAATCAAGTATGACAACTTTTGTCTCATTAAAAACAAACCGGGAGCCCTTAGAGTTTTTGGAAGTTGTTGATACAGCATGTGTTCCTCTCTGAACATCACTGCTCAGATGCTGTCAGTGTTCATTCCAGCCTTTACTTTGCTCTGTGTTATGTGTCTATCTCTAACTCTGTGTTCTGCTCTCTCACCTGAACTCTCCCATCGCCTCGGCTCATAACACAAAACCAACACAGCCGGGTTCCACCAGCGACACTACAGCCACACTGTACTCTGTGAAGACTCCAGCATGTCACATTTGTCCATTTTCTCTCTCTGAATTATATAGCACCTGCCAGTGTATTGAATTTGAACTCAGTGTAGTCATTTTTTCATGACTGTGATTATAAAATGTCACGAAATAGCCATAAAAATAATCCACTCGTGACGATGGCACTGAGAGAGGGTGCACTGTGTCGCAGAATTGATTTCAGAATACTAATGTTGATTTATAAAGCACTAGTTTTTGCGTTGCCAGACCTTCCTCCACAGTCTGCGGAGGAAAGTCCACACTGCATTCCGGGATGGGAGAAAAACATGCTCTGGTTTAATGGCTTTTCTTAAAACCAATCACAATTGTCAATTGTCTTCCGCTGCAAAATAGCCTCGGGAAGGAACTTGTTTTGGTGGAACTAGTTGTTGTAGTAGTGGAACAGAAAACTCAGATTGGACAGATAGTCTAGCTAGCTGTCTGGATTTACCCTGCAGAGATCTGAGGAGCAGTTAACCCTGGTCCTCAGAAATCGACTGAATTTAAAATGTCAAAACAAACAAAACAGAAGGTAACGGACATCCGGCTGATAAGAGTGAATCCCAGTAAAAACAGTAACAGAGCAATCCGGAAGTGGAACATTGCGGATATAGACTAAAAAGCACTGATGTTCCACATATCTGGAACAAACTCCCAGAAAACTGTAGGTCCCCTACAACTCAGTTCTTTTAAATCACGGCTGGAGACTTTTCTTTTCTGATGCTGCCTTTTTTTAGGTAAATGTTAATTTCTTGCACTGCTCTGTAACTTTTACTCTTGTATTTAATTTCTGTCTATCCTTTTTTAGCGGTTTGTATATATATATATATATATACTTATATAAAGATTATATTTTGGGCACTTTCTACCTTTATTTTGACACACCACATGAAAAGGGGAATAACATGCAGAAAAGGGCCGCAGGTCGGACTCAAACCCAGGCCTGCTGCATTAAGGAGTGAATCTCTATATATGGCAGCCTGCTCTACCAACTGAGCTATCTGGGCACCCTGGTGTGTATAGTTTTGACAGTTTTTAACTTCTCTTTAATGTTTTACGTAAATCACTTTGCATTGCCTTATTGCTGAAATGTGCTGTACAAATAACGCTGCCTTCCAACATGACATCATAACTTTGTGTCAAACATACACGCCGACTTTCTTAAGCCAAGTGACGTGCTATCTGTACGCATTTTGAGCTATCCGTGTGTATGTCTACGCTGTGTAAAGCGGACGTGAATATAACAACACGTGGTTGGGTTTAGGAAAAGAAGAACGGGGTTGGCTTTAGTAAGAAAACAAACCGACGGTTGAGTTTAGGAAACGTGAAATGCGGGAAAAAAAAACCCTGTCTCTTTTACCCATTCACCCTCCCGACCAAATTCCCTACGCAGATTTTCGCCCTTTCATACTACTCGCTACGGCGTAAATTCACACGCTATTGCAAGGTGATGTAAGTCAAGGGAGGCCAAACGGCGTAGAATAACACGCTAAAAAGCGAGGATGCTTCTTGATAACACGCCATCAATTGCATAAGAAGAGGCATCTCATTTACACGCCATTTCATGAGATCGGTCGGATCCTTCAGTGTTAGTTGAGTATTTGTTAGAACTGTAATGCAGTCACATTGACTCATACAACTCTTTTGTATAAGCAGAAAAAATATAGCTGCAAATGTTGTATTTTATATATACAGCAAAACAATAAATGCATTGCTCTCAATGTTTTTCTATGATCAGCTGTGGTTCTCTCGCCACACAGTTATGCGCTATGACTCCATGCATCAAGAGCAAGTAAATCGTTATTTTAGGGCATCAACAGGAATAGTTTTGAGTCAGTCTATTTTGTGTTTCGGGAATGAGTTCAAAAACTATTCTACAACTTTGAAATGGAGAAGTCAAGTTCTGAGCATTACCGTAACAACTTGTTTTGAATCTTTCTGATTTATGACTGACAGGGGAGACCGAGGTGTGTGGATATTGCACTACAATCCAACATACAGTCACTTTTTTAATCCTAAATATGTAACTATTTGTGTATTAAGACGTAAAATACTCTGAAAAATATGTGCCTGGGATGATTTTTTCAAACACAAAAGAACACCCCAGGTCATAAGGGAAAACATAACTAATAGATTTCACCATGAAACTTCCCCAGTTACCTACTGACATTAAGACATACTGTATATCTTTTGTATTACAAGTTTTATTTGAAATTGTATGTTTATATTTGCAAATTACGCATCTTGTTTTATATACGCTAATTTGAATAAATAGAAATCTGAACAAGTTCAAAGGTCTTGTTTCATTTTGGTGACATATTATAGTCAAAGGTTTTCACAGAAGGAAATATTGGAAATCTCTTTTTAGTTTGTTTCACTCCAAATATCCGAATATAGAAAAGCCACAAAAAAATCAATTTTCGCTACGTTTTTGGGTACAAAATGTAACATTATTCAGGCTATGAGTGATATCTGATCAAACCCCTTTTGGAAAAACTTTCAGAATATAGATCGGAAAGTGGAAAGTTTGGTGTGTGTAAGTGCTACTGAAGTGGAGGTTTCTGGCTCAGAGTATGAGAAAAACACATTTTTAAAAAACAGCCTTTAAAGACATGGATCATTCCATTCCATACATCACAGTTTAAAAGGACACACAAATATTTACATGGAACTTCCCCAGTGGTTTACTTACATTAAGATATATATTTTTGTATTGCAAGTTCTAAGAAATGTTATGTTTAAATATGCAAATGCAGCATTATCTAATGCTCCCTCTTGGTGAATTTAGTCGAGTCAGCTTTATTGTCAATGACTTCACATATGCTAGACATGCAGAGGAATCGTTTCTCACCATCCCACGGTGAAAAAGGAAAACGCACAACAGATTAGACAAGACTTTACTGCCACAAGAGGAAAAAAACGTGCTCAACAGATCATTTTTCCTAACACTAAAACAATAAACAGCAACAATATCACAAGACAAGATCACAAGACAAAAACACAAGAATGGCAGTTTGTATGTGCTGTGGTAGAGCAGACAGATGTGCAAAATGCAACAGCAGCAACTTCAGAGTCCAAAGTTTTTGTGCAAAAAGATGCTATACACAAAAAGAATCAGTAACTTCCATATAGAGGGTTTTTCTTGGAGGATGGCAGAGAGAGGGCGTAGACAAAGTGTAGGAAGATAAACATCTAAATGTGTCTTGTGGATGTTTTTTTTTTCTGAAAGAAGACTACGCCGCAAAACCTCAAAATTGAAAAATGATGGTTTTGCCTGTAGTTTCTCCCGTTAATTGAATAAAACATTTTTAAAATGACAGTTCATCCTCAACATGTCCACCGGAGACTTGATGTTTCCACATCACGATTGGCTCTGAAACTAATTGTGATGTAACAAACCCTGCTGGGAGCCTCCTTACATGAGTTAACTGAGATTTACAGTGAACACAGAAAACTTTCAGCAGATTCTGTTAATGTGAAAACAGCCTCCACCCAAGAAAAGTAACACTGTGGTACAGTAGCATCTGAAGCTGCTTGTGTAAATTTGGATCGGGATTGTATTATATTTGGGATATTTGACCATAAATACTGTATGAGACTAAACAAACCCAGGTTGCTGGGTTCACCTTGACTCAGGGGCCAGTGTAAAAGGTTTTTCCATAAAATGTGTGTGTGGGATCCAATGTCCGATCATTTCATGGTGTAACTGTCCGCTCCGCTGGCCGCTGGCTGTGCTACATATTTGCCATGTCTATTTGCTGACACGCGTAATCTAGATTTCTGTCCCTCCCACCCACACTTGTAATAGAAGTCAAAAATGTACCAACATTTACACACACCCACACACACACACACAATAGACATGGAGACACACAAGTAACACTGCATGATAATATATCCTTTTTTTGTTGATTTGTTACAACTAATAGCCTACTAATGTTATAATTGATACAGTTTTCAGCCAGCGTGGGATTTTTACAATTTCTAGTTCTTTAAAGAGTCACTTGTCAGAATTGTGAAATGACATTTTTAAAAGATAGAATTCTGACTATTTTTTCTACGAATTCTGACTTTATTTTCACAACTCAAATTGATTTTTCACGCTGGCCCTAATCTTCTTCCCTACTATATGTGTTTTCGCTTTTCTGATATGAAACACAACATTTATTGAAACATTTACCCTAAAGAATTTGTTTGGTGTTTTTTTCTCTTTGAGTGACAAGGGGTGAGACAAAGGGCAGGGCCTTAGGGACTCGGTGTCAGATGATGTAAAAACAGTAGAGATCCAGCTACCATGGATGTGTCTGCGTTTGAGTGAGTGTGTGTGTGTGTGTGTGTGTGTATGTGTGTGTGTGTGTGTGTGTGTGTGTCCTGAGGAATGGGTGAGTTGGGTACAGGTCAAAGGTTATCTGTCACCGGGACAAGAACAATTGCCGCTCTGTTCGGTTTTTATTTGATCTCAGTTTGACTTGCTTTCTATTGGTCTGTCTTGTTGACTGTCTATCTGCCCTCATGTCCAACTGGCTGGAGTGAGATGGCAGGGGTCGGGAAGGGGGGGGGGGGGGGAGTGTGTATGGCAGCGGGAAGTATGTGTGGGCGTGCTCTTGGCAACTGTAAAAAAATAAGTGCGAGCACATTTCCATAGAGCTGAAAATATAATGCTGCATCAGACCCAACTGTCAGCTTTCTCTTGACATTGAGAGGAGAGACAGGAGAGGGAAGAGTAACACACACACACACACACACACACACACACACACACACACACACACACTTTGTCTGCTATGCGGTGACCTACTGCAGACAATTATGTCTCCCTCGCTCTGCCACAATCAGATTACCGCTAGAGGACAAGGCCTCTGGACCTGCTGCTGTGAGGGAACTCAACACACACAAACACAAATTTGCTCACACACACACACACACACATTCCATCATACACACATACACAAACACGTCGTGCCAATGAGTTATGGTAACAGATTTCCTTTTTTCAAAGAAACAAATGAAATATTTTGAAGAAAACACAACTAATAAACAATTAAATAATGCATGAATATGAAAAGAGCAGAAATTTTAAAACACATGTATCCTCGTTCTTTATGCAGCACTTCTTTTTAGATAAGACTTTTATTTTGCACCTTAATACCACCTTATATAAAAAGGCATAACAAATCATCCTGGTGTCACAGAAATCCGTGAAATGATCAAAAACACAGCATTACGTGGAGGTGGCACGGAGTGTGTGGTCACCACGGAAAACAATGCCAATGTAAAGTCAGTGAGAAGATGACGTAGCATTAGGAGCGACTACGGTAGCGAGTAGTATGAAAAACTGAAAATCCGCATAGGGAGTTTGGCGGGGGGGTGGATGGGTCAAACACGGGACTTTCACCGGGGACACTGAAGATTGTGTCGCTTTCTTCTTTTCAGATACCCACCCGTCTCGTTCTTTCCACGTGTCACAGAACGTAAGCCCACCCACGGCCTTTTCCTTAATTTAAGGGGCCGTGTTTATGTCTTCCCTGGGCCCGTCGCAGATTTTTTGGCGATTCCGTGAAACTGCCACAGATTTTAAGTTGAGGGGCCGTGTTTATTTCACGAAATTCTGAAAGATCAGGTGGATAAAATATATGCAAGTTCGATAGTATAAAGATTACGTGGCATGTTTTAATGTTTGTATTTTTGAAATGGTCACTGTGTCAGATTAGCGATCATAGAATCACGTTTTGGCTGTGACAGTTTCACAGTCAGTTCCCAGGGACCTACTCCACCCGACAAAGAATGTTTAGGCTTGTAACCATGGTTTACCAAATGAAACTATTCAGTCCCTCCGAGATTTTGCAATGTTGCCGCGACTTTCGACAATTTGACCAATACCCAAAGATTCCCGTGACCAATCCCATCAGCTCCAAGTGCGACACTTTGCATCAGTATGTGACTCTGAGAGCCAATGACCGAGCGGGAATGAGAACGGGTTGACACCACACGTAAGTCGGCAAATTTATTTCAATCACGAGACACTTTGTTGCAGATTTGCAAAGATTTATTGTTCGAATGCATGATATGACATCTACAGTCTGGAGATTAGACTCCATCATTATGAATGGTATATATATATATATATGTATATACATATACATATATATTTAGGGGGTTAGAAAGCCAGAAGTTGATCCCCCCGGGGGAGTCTAGACACTGATGGTGAACCCAAAGACCGAACCGAGGAGCCGACGGCAGCCCAGCGGGGGGGGGGAACCGGGAGCCAAGCATGACGAAGACCGGAGGAGCAAGGGGAGGAGAAGGCATCTTAGCCTGAAATGGCAGCTGGGCAGCAGAGAGAGACAGGTTTAAACAGGGATCTCATGCTGTGATTGGCTTGTGAATTTCAAGGCCGCTTCTAAATGATTAAAATAAAAGTCAACGCCTATACCAGCTGTTTTAGAAGAGAGAGAAATGTGATTAGTTAGGAAGTCTCCTGCAAGAATTGATGCTGAGCTCCATGTCCTTGTTTCTGCCAGAGCCTCTGGTTTCTGCTATGAAGATGAAACGTGTGTGATTTGAACATCTTACGTTTACCAACACAACGTACAGCGAAAGACCGTGAAAACATTTTAGACGTCCTACCTGAGTACATTTTAACATCTATGCTGTAACGCTGAAGTTTCAATCCTACCGGCTCTCTGCGCTGCTGCTTGACTGACACACACACACACACACAAACACACATGTTGGATGCTAAAAAACCGGAGATGAGACGTACAGGATGCTACGCTCGTTATTGTCAGTGCAATGATAAGTTAAAGGTCAATAAGTACTTTATCAAACCGTATGAATGTGTCCCAGGCCAGGATAGGAAACTAACTAACAATGTAAAGATCAACAAGCCACTGACACATACAGTATGTTCAAATTTGATTAATTCAATAAATGTTAAGCCATTTTCGTATTATACCTACATTTGCAGCATCCTGAGAAGTTTTGGTAACGTTACTAGAAAAACTCAGCGTAGGTTTTACTCTCCTCAAATCAAGTTTCCTTTTCATTTTTAAAGCTCCATTGTGTTCATGTTGAATTGATTCTTAGGCAAAACCCCTTTGTTTTTTCACAAATATGTGATCATGTATGGGTAATTACTTCCACAAACTACAAGTGTTCTTGTATGCGTAGAATCTGCCATTCAGAATCATTCAGAATACATACGAGCCACTCACTCGTATGTATTCTAGCATGTGGCACCTCCATTTTTAAAATGTGTTAGCCAAAGAGGGACATACCTCCATGTTTCACACTTTTACAAAAATCCAGCTACATTGTTGCAGCTGAAGCATCACGCCTATTCTCTGGGACATGTTATGGAGTCGCCAAGGAAGTTAAACAGATAATTAAAATGACAACGCGACAGGAAAAGCAACAAGACCAAAGTTAATATTGGGGTGGCTTTTCCCAGATGGAAAGAGCAAGGATTTTAAAAGGGGCCTGCTTTCTTCTCTAAAGGTAATTCTTCCTATTTGTGTAAATGTGTCTTATAGATGCTTGGCTAACGTGGCACGGTTGTACATAACGCTAGAATGACTTCTAGGATACTTCTCCTCGCGTCAATGAGGAAAAAGGATTGTCTACCTTACCTTACCTCTACAGAAACGTAATCATGTGTCGTGAATTTCCTGGCAGACAACTCACGTCACGTGCAGATGTAACACCAGCTACAGCTAACAGCTGAGTGTAAAGGATGGAGATACTAAGAGCTAAATTTGGTTCCATTGACATTGTTCATACTGCTCAGAGAAATATTTTAAAAACACAAAAACTCTGTTGCTTCTCTCCCATGCTGTAAACATTGCCTTACACTAGTAATCTTGTACTACACAGAACAACAATAGCACTGATACTTTCTAACATTAGCTTGCATATGTTTGATAACCTGATAGCTGATGTTAGCAAGGAAATAGTACCAAAATAATGTGAAACTAATATTCCACTGGAAGGAATTCTCACAGACGCTAATTTTTGGCCACAATAGGAGTTAAAACGCACTCGGAATGGGAGGGGGTGGAAAGTAAAAGTCAGTTGGTTGTCATATACAATTTCACTGCTAGATGGGAGAAATTCTTCCACAATGCAGAAGAAGAACTATTCGAAAAAAAACATTGCAACTTTTATTTCATTTTTTTTACACGGTTTCCAAACAATATGGCAGCGACTTCCTGGAGGGACTGATTATTCATCGTTATTTGGCGGTGACAGTTGTCTTTTTCCTTCCCAGACAGTTTAGTGTGCATAGCATTGGTTTGGTACAATGCTCCTGACATGTGAGTTACAGTCATATTGTCACAGGTTTACTGAAATAAAAAATAAACACGATTTCTCTTTTGCTTTCCCATATTCCTATTTGTGCATGGTGTGATGGTGTGGGCCACCATCTCGGAACTAAAGAGTCAAAACTAGTCAGGAAGTTGCGACTCTCCCAGATGCTTGGTATGATTTTCTTCCACTGTGACTCTATAAGCAGGATAAAACAAGCAACAGTCATGCCCCAACACTCATTTTCATTCCTGTGTGGCCGTGCCATGATTGTTTCATTGTGCTGTCTGATTTGTGCCTAAGTGACGTAAACAGGCCTACAATAAAAAGGCCTTACAATCACCACATGTGAGTAGCCAAATATAAAAGGGATACTTTGCTGATTTAAATCCAGCTCAATGCCGCGGAAGGAAAACCAAATCATCTTAACACACTGCCCACACTGCCATGACACAGAGCAGGATTTAAATCAACAAAATATCTCTTTAATGACAATCAATCATCGACAAAAGTAGCTACCGAAAGTGGACAAACCACCGCTTTTCAACATCCAAAGTCCAGAGTAGGTAAATGAGGGATAATATTGTTCTGAGAATGATGTCTTTATTATATTGTGAATATTTTCACATCTTACTTTGTGAATTAAGGATTTTTTTTTACCCAACTAGAGTTGGTGATAGTTGGAACAGAGGTAAGACTACATAATATGGTCTTGGTGGGTTTGATTGTGTTAGTGTGCAGTTTGAAGGTAGTGTGTTTTATGATGTGGTAATTACCGAGGTAATCAATCTTGTCCTGGTTCTGGTTTGGTTGTATTTTTCTTGTTCATGTGTAAAAATATTACTTTCTTGACATTTGGTGAGTATATTTTGTTTAAGAGAGCTAAGCAAACTTGCCACGTGCCCGCAATGCACCTTGGTACATAGAGGCACGGCTGCCACGACTCCATGAGCATTATAGCTCGCTTACTCAGTCAATGTAGCCCGCAATAGGGTATTCATGTCTTCAGTGGACTACATATACCATCAGTACTGATTGGACATGTACAAGTAAATCTTTTATGTCTTCAAGAGAGAATATATCCTCACCAGAAAAATGACATCATTGTTGTTTTGGTAACATCTATGAGAATAGTTTGACATTTTATGAAAGACACTTTTTCTCTTCCTTGATTGCAGTTACATCACTCCCATGTGTGTCCAGCATGTATAAGTCTAGCCTGCAGCCTGTTAGCTTAGCATAATGACTAAAAACAAGGGGGGAAAAGATAGCATACTAGGATTAAAAAACAATATACAATGAGCAAATAAGTAAATTTTAGAGGCCCTATTTTAACAATCTAAGCGCACGGCGTGAAGTGCATGGTGTAGGTGCATTTAGGGCGTGTCCAAATCCACTTTGGCTAGTTTGACGGCGGAAAAAAGGGCCTGTTCATCCGGCACATGGTTCAAAAGGGTTGTACTTATTATATTCATTAATTCATGTGTGTGTTCTGGGCGTAACATGCAATAAACCAATCCGTGTCATCTCCCATTCCCTTTAAAAGCCAGGCAAGTTTTTACCTTTGTGGATTGCTATTATGATGGCGATTTGCACCGTAATACTTTTATTTGTAATCTTTTGCATGTGTGTGTGCTGCTTCGCTGCCCTGTGTGTGTGTGTGTGTGTGCAGCGCGCTGAGCATGAACCTAGGCGCATTTTACTAATTTGCTGTTTAAAATAACAATGTAATGCCGCATTATTGAATTTAGACCACATTTTCGTTGTCCAATGGCACGATCACTTCCCACTGTATAAAAATAGCAATACGCCAAGAATGCACCTGAACACACCTCCCTGTAAGACCAGCACACCCATGGGCGCAAAGATGGGCGCAGGTGCATTTGCTATTTAAACGTCATGGGCACAGGACGGTCTTAAAATAGCACAGCTAAAAGTAAGTCAGGAAAGTAAGACGGCTTACAGTTTTTCCAACGTTATTAGGAGTAAAAATGTTGTCTTATATTTATGCCAAGTGTCTGGCAGTTGAAAGAAAAAAGAAAGAGAGAAGAAATCTACAAGGTGCCATTGAGACTGGTCTGAGCACAGGACAGCAAGTCAGAGAGATGTTGGAGAGACGATGTGTAAAGGAAGGAGGGAGGACAAGTACACGAAGGAGAAGCCAGCGGAGAAAAGCAAAACATTAAGAGAAGAAATGAAGTCAGATGAAGGGGGAAAAGGGGAAGGAGGGAGTGATCTGGAGGATGAGGGGAGATGATGTTGATGTTTGCTTGTTATTCCAAGTCTAATTTTCCCCCCGGAGCTCATTAGAGTCTGGAGAGAAACGAACCAAAAAACCTTCAAAAACCAACAGAGTGGAGAAAGAGAGAGGGATGAGCATCCAAAGAAAATAAAACCGAAACAAATGGAAAAGGGGGAATGAAAGAATACGTTTAAAAGGACCGGGAGAAGAGACAGAGGGACAAAACTCAGAACCCTAAACAATTGGATTTAGAAAGAGACTGATAAAGAGATGCAGTGTGGAAGTGATAGAGCACAGTTCCACGGAGACGTGTAGAAACGGATGAATGAAAAGGAGACTGTAACAAGGAATACACATCAACACACATTGGGCTGTGTGTGTGTGTGTGTGTGTGTGTGTGTGTGTGGTGTGTGTGTGTGTGTGTGTGTGTGTGTGTGTGCTTGCTTTCAGAAGTCATGCCAGCTTCAACCAAATAAACTGCCAGGCCAGGCTTAAAGTAGGTTTAAGAAAAATAAAAGTACCATTTAAATTTTATTGATTTCATCAGAGCAAATAAATAAGAAAACAGTAGATAAATTGATTTGATCGATTGATTGATATTATTAATAATAATAATAATAATAATAAATAAATAAAAGTCCTTTTTAACTGTAGCTTTTTTTATATAACTAGACTCAGCTTTTTAGCCAGAACTTGATTTGAACCAAAACAAAAACAAGAAGCATGTTTTTAATCAGAAGAGCAGAACGGCAGCCTCAGATTTCCACACACAATCACTAGTAAGTTTCTCTTAGAATATTTTTTCTTTTATATAACACTGAAGTACGGAAATACAGATATTATAATCATCAACCAGATTCAGTTTTCAGTATTAGTATTATCATTATTATCATCATAATACCAGTAGAATAGAAATGGAGGCTTAGATTTCGACATATTTATATATCCATTTATATATACTGTGTAAATTTATATATATATATATATATATATATATATAATATATATATATGTATATATACATAAGCAATAAAGTTCGTGGTTGTAAGTTGGTTTCAGTGTCCAAAGTCCAACATTGAAGAAAAGCAAGGAAGGATCCGTGCCGGGAGGCAAACGAGTACAGCAGCAGATAAAGTACAGACATGAGGAATGAGAGGGAGATGGACTGTTGAGTAAAAGGAAGAGAAGAGAGAGAGAGAGAGAGAGAGAGAGAGAGAGAGATGAGTGAGGGGATAACAGACATAACAGTACGCAGAAAAAGGAAGAGATCAAATTAGTGGGTAAACAGCATGGTCGAAAAGAGAAGAGGATCTTGGAACGTGAGGGGTACAAAATGTGAAAAATCAGCAGCAGTGATGGAGGGAGAGATCCAGATGGGGGGGGGGTGAACAAAGGATGGTTGGACATGATGGAGGTTGATAAAAACACAGAAGGACCTCTGTGTGACTTGTATCAATACCCATCTTAGGTCCATTTTAGTCACTGGAGAGTCACGGTTAAGCCTATTTCTCCATGCGTTGGTGTCTAACTGACTAAAGTTCTAATGTCAACAAAACATCTTTTACAGTCCAGTATAGAGCGAGGACGCTCTAACCGGGGCAGTGGCCAACCAGACTGCTGTAGGGAAAATGTGCATTGTCAATTTGGTCCGCTAAAAGTGCTGACAGACTCAGATTGTTCTTTAATGAGTCTCAGTGACAACATTAAGGAAAGGATCCCTACACACATATACCTTTGTGTTAAGCTATAGTGTGTCGTTTCTGCCTTCTATTCTAAGTAATGACAACAACACTGTCGGCGCGTCCACATGATACAAGCCTTCCGTGATCGCGCAGTTGTGTGGCGCTGATAGTCTTAATTAGCTTTGTTGCAACTCATTTGGCAATGGTTTGAATGTAAATGAAGTTCATTAATATCAAAAAGGTACTCACTAAAGCTTTAAAGAGTAAATCCCTGTTTGTAACGGCCCTGAAAGCGCTATCGCTAAACTCACCAAACTCCATTTAAGTAATCAATAATTTTAGCGTTTATAGAGCCAGCATATTTTCAATTGGAAATGGGTGAATTAAGGGTTTATTTCAACCAAACCAGAGTGGGGATTGTTGGATCAGTGGAAAGACGAACCAAGACGGCTTTTGATAGTTTTAGTTTGTTTCTGTCCACTTTGAATGAAGTGTATTTTACAATGATAAAATTACTTTTTACTTTTTATAAAGAGTCTGGTGGCTTTGGCGGTATCAATTTCGGGGATGTTTTTATGTTAAGAAGACGATCTTACTCTTTAACAAAAAGGCCAGCCTCTGTAGGGATCCTTTCAATACTTTTGTCAGACAGTTGGAATAATAGTTTGAGCATTTTAGTGTCAAAAAAGGCACTTTTAGTGGACATAAATTGAAGGTGCGCAACTGCCTAATAATTTAAATCGGACCTTGTTTCATCCACTGAAAGCGGTGTTGCTTAATAATAGACCGATTTCAGAGATTGTTGCTACCCTCAGTCACGTACACATAAAAACCTCCAAAAATAGAGTACAGGTTGAAAAAAAAAAAAAATTACCCTTTAATACATTTCCATTACAGTGGAAACGTAAAAAAAAGATTTCTATGGAAAGACTTTTGGAAAGATTGTGCTAGCTTGTAGGGTATTCTTTTAAAATCTTCTAATTTGCTGAAGTCAGATAGAAACCCCGTCTCCTCCTGGCCCTTACATGTCTCCACTACTCTTTTGTTTTCCTCATTACATTTCCTACAGAAACTCAGTTGCTGCCTGGATTATGTGTAGGAAATTCTACAGTTATGTAACGCACATGGGTTCTGAGGTGAAGGATTATTTTTTTTTTTAATCCAATAATTCTTATAATAACTATAAAACACAGCTTTACGGGGAATGTAAATGTAGCAACTGATTTTGGGACCAAAGAGTTTTGTGTTTCCCCTATAAAAATTCTAGTTTGGCTTTGGACTGATCCAAAATCAGTGCAATGTATGTTGAGCATAAAAAAAGACTAGGAATATGTCCAGAAGAAACATTCTTTAAAGCTTGTGTTGATAGAGATTGATGCATGAATGAAGGAATGAATGAATGAATGTGGAGGAAGGGTGGTGGTGGTGGTGGTGGTGGTGGTGGTGGTGGTGGGGGACGGGGGGGACACTCGGGCATTAGAACACTCTGGGACATATAGATGATCAATTGCGTCTTTCAGCAGAGAATAAAAAAGGTTTTGGCTGTCCAAAGCTGCAGTCAAGCCACTGAATAAAACGGAGGGAGGAAGGAATGGTTGAAGGGATAGATGAAAGGAGGAAGGGAAGTGAAGAAGCTGGCCATACACTTTCATGTACTGGCTTCATTATTTCTTCTCTCATTTTTACCATTGTATAATCACTATGTGCCATGCCCTTGTATCTCTTTAACATCTCCCTCCTCCCTCTGCAGCGTCCCAAACAGAGTCTGTTGTCACAATCCCTTCTTCTTCTTCTTTACCACCATCTTATTCACGTCCCTTTTCTTTTACCCACGCCCCTCCTCCGTCTGCCTTTTCCCTCTCGTCATCATCTCACGTCCCATCTTCCACCAGCTCCTCCTCCTTTCGTTTCCACCCCCTGCTCCTCTTCTTCCTCTCCCTCTTCCTCTACATCGGGAACACCAGGAAGCCGGAGAAGGTGGAGTACTTCCATCCTCCCATGAGGTTTCCTCTCTCCAGTTTGAGGTAGGCCCGGTCACCCTTCTCCATCTCGATCAGAACGCCATTACTGGCCGCCTCACGCGTCACGTCCTGGTCACCGGCAAACGCTGAAATCACCGGCCAGCCGTTGTGCATCAGGCTCACCTGGATAAGGCGGAAGAGAAGCGACAGTTTACAGAGGGATCCCTATCATGGAAGTAGTGCACTATAAAGGGTGTTTGAATTCTCCGCAGTATATTTCATTTGTTATATAGTCCACTATAAAATACCCACAATGTACTGCTAATTTAAGTGTACATTCAATGTACCCCACAATTTAACGTGGCCGTGTTTTCCCAGAGGAGAAGAAGTAACAGAAACACCCGCAAAAGACTGAAAAGGAAAAATGAAGCGGACTTTGGTTTCTAATCAGTGAAATATAACATGCAACATCAATACAACCTGTTACTATTCTCTGGAGCACCCCATTTGTTTCAGGGACATCGGTAGAGCTATCTCCACCCCCCCTCCCCTTTCATATATTCAGCCGTGCTGTCAAAAATAAAGGCCAAAAATATCTTAATAAAATAAAATAGTTTTTTGTGGGAGCCTAGACAGCTCGGTTGGTAGAGCGGGCGCCCACATATAGAGGTTCACTCCTCGATGCAGCGGGTCCTGGTTCGACTCTGACCTGCGGCCCTTTGCTGTATGACATTCCCCCTTTCACTTCTTCATCTGTCCTGTCAATGTAGACCTACAAAAAATTATATTTTTGTTGCGATTTTTTTACACAATGCTGGACACAAACAACGGGCGCATCTGCTGACACAACGATATTTTCAATGGGTGTCCGAAATCTTGTTTGGTCGTTCCCTATATTATTCATTTATTTATTATTATTATACTATTTAATAAACACTATAAAGGGAACAGTGAGTGAGTGAATGGTTTCGAACACAGTCAGACACTCTCCCACACGTGTAGGGATATTTTTAGCTGGAAGAATTTAGAAATATGTGCAGCAACGCATGTGGTTATGATAATGCAACAGAGTGTGTTATTTGTGTGGAGCAGCTTTGTGCTGAAATACCTGAACCACGCCCTAAAAGTTTAATTCAAACACTGTGCAGTCAGCACGTTATTGATACATATATTGTGTGCACTTTTCCAAAAACCACTTGGAGAAGATTTACCAAGGAATTTGAAAGACACACACACACACACACGCACATAGACACGCAGGCACGCACGTGGACACACACACACACAATGTCTGACTCAACAATTGTTTCAATGGGGAAAACATCTTCTTCTTACAAAGAGACCAAGCTGTCAGTGACGCGTCCCTTCCCAGGCCAGCCAACATTCACACCAGACAATGTGTCTTTCATCACATTTTTTTGAGCAACAGCAGAAAAACAAGCGCCCCCTGTATTTGGTTCCTTCTGTATGCTTCACTACAAAATGGTTTTATGCTACTCCTGGCACCGATGCAGTACAAAAACAAACTGAAAAGAATTTTGGAGAAATGTCACTTCATGCCGGATCACACTTTGTAAAACCTGTAAGATTACTCGCCTTCTAGTGAGCAAACCCGCTGAACCATGATAAGAAAAAACAAGAAAAAACAACACAGCTCTGTGTGTTCCGCATTTCTAGAGATTGTTATACACTGACAGATTTAGCATAAGGAAGAGGAAAATAAGCACACCATTTGTGGGTCAGTTATGTCATCTTGCTTTGTAAACTGAGGCTCCTTTTCCCTTTTAAATGTGATAAATGGTATAAGAAAGGTAAAGAGTGCCAAAAAAGCACAAGCTATGTGTGATGAATCACTGATCTGACAAATATGTCTGAAAGAGAATACACTAAAGCAGCTAAGCATCTTCACAAGTGTCCCAAATCCTGTCAGACTGTACACATTATACAGACAATGACAATTGTAAAGACTATTTATAAAGGGTTGTTTGCGCGTGCTCTCTAGAACGACACATAGGCACACAGTGTTTTCTGATCTGACGTGCCTTTCAGCGGGAGGCTCAGTGGCTCAGGAGCAGACGTGTCAGACGTATTCAGATTCATTACTCAAGTAGAAGAAGATACTAGGGTTTAATACAACTTCTGTAGAAGTTGAAGTATCAACCCAAGCTTTTTACTCAAGTAAAAGTGTAAAAGTAATGGTTTCAAAACTACTTAAAGTATAAACGTAAAACTAATGTAAGGGGACATGCTTTTTTTTTTCAAATTAGACGGCATTTTTTGTAAACAATTAGCTCGTGGTACTTGGGTGTGCAGAGCTTGCAGTGCATTCAAAAGAAGTTGTTTTTGCATCCAACCATTTTGAAAAATTCTTCCAGGTATGGCCAGGGATGTAGAAGGGTTGGCTGGTCGTCCGTGGTTACCGACCTCCTCGCTGGTGCTTGGTTGGGACACTTTGCTCGAGTACTCTTGAGTCTCTGCCATGGACATCTTCGTACTAGGCTGCATACGTCCTTGCTTCCTTGCTGGAGTGTGACGTGATTTGTGTCAAGTGCAGGCAGGATGGATCGCACACAAACCGATAAGGTGTCAGAATGGTTTATGTTTATACTTCTCATCCAACCACATTCCAATTCGCTCTATCCGGATGGCGCGATTTATCACGATAGGTTTCTGTTATTTTTTGTGTTTTATTTAAATGATGACAAGCCAGAATGAAATAGGAGTAACGAGGCTATTTTTTAATGTTTGGAGTAGAAAGTACAGATAAGGAGTAGAAGTAAAAAGTCTGGTGTAAAATAATGACTCCAGTAAAGTACAGATACCCAAAATGTCTACTTAACAAAGTATTTGTACTTCGTTACTTGATGTGCTCAGGAGGTAGAGTGGCACGTCGCATGGGTGGCGGTTCCAAAACTCTGTCCACATGTGGGCAAGACACTGGGCCAGCAGTTTGCATGGTAGACTGCCGCTGTGGGCGTATTAGTGTGCATGGGTGATTGAGAGGCATATTTGTGAAGTGCTGTACAAATGCAGTCCATCCAAAGTCCAAATTCCTTCAGGTAAACTTCTATCACCACCATCTCTCCCCATCTCTTTTCAGGCAAACTTGCAACCCTCCTCCTCTCCTTCCAGCTCCGGGCATTGTCCAACCACGGCAACCTGAGTTCCTTTCTGGCAGTCAGGTCCTACGTTTGGTCTCCGGGTTCCCTCTCCACCATCACCAGTGTCTAGGCTCCATGGGGCGAATATGTCTGGCTTCTCTACCCCTTTCAAATATTTTTAACGATGGAGTCTAATCCCCAAAGACTGTACATTTCTTACTATGCACATCTACAATAAATCTTTGCATATCTACAAAGAAGTCTCTACTGATGATGTAGAGGAAGATATGATGATTTAATAACTGGAGTTGTAACTAGGGGTGATCCGAGTATCCGGCTGAAACGAGTATCCGGTACGGATAAAGCACTTTTGCCGAGTACAAGTATTATCCGAGTAATATGAGTCAATATCCGTGCTCGGATTGAATACAACTCCTCAACTGGCCGCGCTGCGTTCTGTGATAGTCACAGCGCCCCCCCCCCCCCCCCCCGCCTACAAACCCGCTCGGATCAATCACACACACACACAGAACATGGAGAAATGCGCTCCCTCTCTCTCTCTCTCTCTCTCTCTCTCTCTTTCTCTCTCTCTCGCGTGCGCGCTCCCGCTCCGTCAGGCAGGCAGTCATTTCGGTCTGCGGGTCTGTTCCGTTAACGTTTAGGGTTTCTTCAGCTTCAGGTTTGTTTTTAACTTTGGTTTATAGTACTTACATACTTAGTAACCAGTAGATTTCTGGGCTCGTGGGGTTTCAGACGTGCTGCTCGGTTTAAATGCAACTCCCGATGTGTCTCTGCCATCGGAGATTTTTTTTTTTTTACTGTCAGCTGCCCCCCGCCCCCTCTATCTCTGTGTCTCTCTCTTATTCATACACACACACACATATACCTGGTGTGGAAATAAAAAAAATAAAGAAGAACCAAAAAAAAAAAATCACACTGATAATAAAAAAGTTAAAAAGTTAAAAAAAGAAAGTTATATTGAGTATGAAAACTCTTGTTCATTACATTTTACTTCATAATTGCAACCGCATGTGTTGTATTCATTGTTGCAAAACGTTCTGTAGTTTGTTTGTTACCATGACAACACCATTGATTTGAAGCTTGATGCTGTCATGTAAATAGTTTTCAAATCAGCAATAAATATAACAATTTTTGATCAACTCATCAATTGCATGCTTAAATAACATACCGGTTAAAGCCCCGCACATTTCAAGAGAACCCGACCCACTTCCGGGTTAAATCTGACCACTTCCGGTTTAGGCCCCGCCCAGTCCGAGTACGGATCCGGATCCGGATAATTCATGTGGTAAACAGATACAGATACCGATACAGATACAGATAATGCTGTACTCGCTCATCCCTAGTTGTAACTAACGATTATTGTCAGAGTCAATTAATTTGTCCGTTATTTTCTTGATTAATCATTTAGTTGTTTGGTCTATTAAATGTTGATCCGTGTTTCCCAAAGCCCGAGACGACGCCCTCAAATGTCTTTGTTTTGTCCGCAACAGTAAGAAATTCCGTTTACTGTCACAAAGGAGTGAATAAACTAGAAAATGATCACGTCACATCAGAAATTTCTATGACTCAAACCAATTAATCAACTCAAAAGTGGTAGAAGCCTTCTATGTTTGTTTGTTTTAGTTATTATTATTATTATTTGTTGTCTCAAAATCCCGTGACCTGGAATGAGCTAGAAACATGAAACTTGGGGGAATAACTGAAAATGGTGTGCATGTGCTTCTATAGAAATATGAACCCAATCAGCCACATGGTGGCGCTGTAATTAGGGCTTCAAAATGCAAACTTTGAAAGGCCAACTCCCTCACACTGTGAGTCCGCCTGACTCGAAATTTCTCACACAGGTGCTTAATGTGCTCCACAAGAACACCATGTCCATATCTCAATTACTTCTCAAGTTATTGACCACTGGAGTTTGAAAGGGGCGTGGCTCTGGACATAAATGAACACAAATCAGCAACCGTAAGGCCAATCATCACAAAACTCACACGGTATGTTCAGATAGGTGCCCCAGATATACCCAGACAGTTTTATATACTTAAGCCACTAGGGGGCGCTACAAGCGCAAGATAGGTGAGTGGCATTACACACATTTTACTGTAAATCACATATTCATTGTCCAATCATCACAAATCACTCAGGATATGTCCTCATAAATACCTGAACCACACCCTAAAAGTTTAATTCAAACACACTGCAGGTGACATAGCACAAATCAGGCTATAAATGAGTGAATAAGTGTTTGTCCAATCAACACAAAACGTCCAGGAAATGTCCATGTAATGACCTCACACATACACTGCAAGTCTCATTCAAATTGACCACTAGGGTGAGATTTAAATTGCACAATAACTGGATGTTGAATGACACAAATCAAGATTGGAGCTTAGAATCGGATGCTTGCACCTTTCTTAGCAATTGTTTTTGTGTTGGTCATCTGCTTTTCTCAAATTGCCGTGAGCTGGACTGAGCTACATATCACACTGACTTAAAATTAAATGTTTCTGACAAATCAGTTGTAGGCATTTTAAATAAAGTGCAGTTTGTCCAATTGTTACAAAGCTTGCAGGATATGTTTTATAACAACGTTGGACTACATGTGTGAAATTACTTTGAAGTCACTATTGAGAAAATTCAATTCAATTCAATTCAATTCAATTTTATTTATAGTATCAATTCATAACAAGAGTTATCTCTAGACACTTTACAGATAGAGGAGGTCTAGACCACACTCCAGAATTTAGGACCCAACAGTTCTAGTAGTTTCCTCCAGAGCAAGCAACAGTGCGACAGGGGCGAGGAAAAACTTCCTTTTAGGCAGAAACCTGGGACAGACCCAGGCTCTTGGTAGGCGGTGTCTGACGGGCCGGTTGGGATTAGAATGAAGAGTGCCAATAACAAAAAAAAAGGTTTTAACCTGTGAATTGACGCTTGCAAGATGTATTTGAATATTAAAATAGTTGGCAATTAAGTTAACAACTGACAACCTATCGATTAATCAATTAATCTTTGCAACTCTAGTGACAACCCTCAACCCTGTCCCTTAAAAAATGACGTTCCCATACTGTTCAATTGCACTGAATTTTAAATTAATGTACGTTTTGAGGGAAACTTGCTATCCCAGATTATCCCAGTTTGTTTCAACACGTCCTCGTACCAGCAGCATCAAACAAAACGTGTGGTTATCGTTTTGAATTGAAACACAACTACTTGGTTAGATTTAGGACAATGTCATGGCTAGGGTTCAAATAAGTAAGTTTGGTACGTCATTTAAAATTAGTCAATGTTGACTTTTGGTTTTACACGGGAAATAAACAGCGGCCTTATGGGTTAGACTGTAGTCCTGTGTTTGTTTGATTCCCTCGTCAACCTTAACCCTTCCTACGCAGACTCTGATTACAGATGTATTAATGATATGTCAAAAGCAAACGTATTACGGGATAAAATGGGTTTTCCTCAAAACGTAATTGAAAGGTAACACCAGAAAATCAGAACCCATTACACCGGTCCTTAAATCTCCACAATCTGTGGGTCATAGGATAGCTTTTCAAATGTTGTTGTTGATCTATAAGGCAATTGACCAAATCAAATGCTAGTATTCTTTATGTTTACAATGTGTTTCTATGTCTCTGTAATTGCCTTGTGTATGAATTGTGCAATACAAATAACCTGCCTCGCCTTTAACCTGTTTAAATCCTCCTCTTTTTGCTTGATTTTCACCTATTTCCCTTTCCCGAAGGGAACAGCCCATAACAGAAGAACTGCAAGGCCAAGCTACATGATTGATGCTTCATTTGAAACCTAAATTCTTCTAGTTTCTGAAAATGTGTATGATTAGCACGTGATTAAAACACAACATACACTACAGCAGTTCAAATGGTTCAAAATACTGTAGGTAATTTGGTCCAGTCTAAAAACAACAAAAATGCCACACTGTGCAGAACAACAACACATACCTTCTACAGCTTGTCAACAATACCTCTATAAAGTTCCAGAACTCTAGTCCTAACCTAAAGGGTGCTAGGGTGATTGCAGTATTTGGTATTACTGGTGTCCCAAAACCTCTCCAAAACATCTCCTAGCGACCAAATTTTGCTAAATGCTTTTACTCACTTCTATGCTATTAGAAAGACATACTAAAGACTTAAAATAACTTACAAAACCTTTTTACTCAAACACTGTTGAACATATTTTGCCTGCTGGCTCTGGGAGGCGGGACTTAAGGCTGTTGCAAATTGATTTGGACTGGCTCCCATTGGATGTTTCTATCGTGCTATATACAGTTGAAAAGGGAATGTGATTGGCTACAATTGCCATGATTGACATGTTGATAGCCACAGCATATTGACGCTCCACAGTGGGAGCGCTTGCTGAACGTCGGGGGCTGTCCCGGGGTGAAAACTAAACAGAAAAAGGTGGGGATAGTTTCATTTTGTAGGCAGCAACCAGACGTAATTTGAACATACGCAACACGGTGCAGGGCATGGAGAAATATATGTGGCTTGTTCGAGATGAGCCAGATCTGCACTGAATCAATCACCGGCGATCGCTGCCCAATGCATGCTGGTTAGATCTGTGTCTGACTTGACCCCGACTTGTTCTGACGTCATGCACACAGTAATCTCACGAGATCAAGGCAGCCGCTGGTTTGTTTCAGACCGGCTGCAAGACTCAGGCAGACTCAGGGTATGCTGGGAAACGTCTGTCTCTCGGCTCTAACAGCTGATTCAGAATCAATTCAACATGATGACGTGTTATATAAACTTTTTATTGTTTTTTGAATCGGAGGGATTTGAATTGCTATCTCAATTAAAATGCTTATTCTGTGCAAACCACATGAAATCAGAGAGACTAAATCTGTTCAGATTACAGATTATCTACAGCCTGTTGTTTATTTCCATCAGCAACAGATTGCATGTAGAGCATTTTGAGAGCTACTCTGTCATAATTAAAACAACTGGAGACTTGTACAAGCTGATACATGTGTCTGATAACATTTTATTAAATCGGAATCAGCCCTAACAGGATGTGAGTGTTGCTGTGACTTCCTGTTCTGCCTGGAGGCTGCTGGAAACAGCTGGACACTGTCCGACTTGACAGGGGATCTTTGTCACCGCCTCCGGCTGCTGCAGCCTGCTCTTGTCCACTTTAAAGGCGCAGTTTATCTCGAACGTACCTAACATTTCAGATGGAACGTAATCGGCAAAATAAGTTAGCAGACAGTTAGCAGACAATTAGCATGGACTCTATAGGACAATAATCATAACCTGGATTAATAATTTTGAAAAACCCTCTTGATTTGTGAAGATGTACGGAATAGGGAAATATAAACAAGCCAGGAGTGGACGGCCTAGCCTACAGGTAGGCAAGCATCATAATTTTGTCCTTTTTTTCCCTTCTTTTTTTCAATAGCAGGAGCACTAAGATTATAAATACTGCTTTGGTGCTAATGATTTCAGTAAAATACACTAAATGATTGAATTCCAGAGCATTTCACCAATCACACGATTTACAGTATGTCCATTGACAAAGGTTTTCAACTTTTGCGTCTAAATGCTTGTTATGTAACATGTCAGAACTCAAGGAAGTTACGTAACATCGACCAGGGTGGATGTTAACGTGCAATGTAAACAATGCAATGTAGTTGTATGGGGACATTATTTTTAGGAGACAGGGCTGTAACACTACGGTTTGGTTAGGTGTTGTCAAGGAAACAACGGGGGTTGGGTAAAAATGACTACTGTACTTCGTTGAAGTCGTCATGGTTACAATAATTTACTCATGGTTACATTTAGGAAAGGAGACCCCAGACTTGCTAAACTGTATCAGATTGCATGAATGGATGGATGGATTGCATTAGATAGAATAGATGTTTATAATGTTGTGTCCACTACCTGGAATCTTTCTACTGTTTCTGCTGTAAACATTGGCTTGTGGGACATCCACTACAAAGATGCATCCATTGGAGCTAGATAACAAAAGGGAGAGGGGGGGGGGGAGACATGCAGGAAATCGTCATAGATCTGACTGGTACCCCGGACCTCTGTGTCGAGGCATAAACGTCTATGTATATGTGGGCCTTCTCTACAAACTGAGCCAACCCGGCCACACCGACATCCATCTTAAAGATGTTACTCAGAGATCTCCCTCACAACAAAGCTTTTAAAATATGCCTGTGCAGTAGTTATTATTGCCATTTTATAAAAGACAACAAAAAGCTAACTGTGATTTAAAGCAGTTTAGAGCAGCAATGCTTTCAGACTTCACCCAGTGTATGTGAGCAATGCATTTGTTTCCTTCCATTATTTATACAGCGTGCAGGGTTTTCAAGTTCCATCATCCCACAGTGCCGCTGAGTTCAGGCACAACTCTTAATACATCAAAATATTTCCGTTCTCCCTTGAAGTAAGTAATAGTAAAACTGTTGCTAAGTGATGGAACACAGTCATAAACATCCCATAATTATACACTTATCCACCTCATTCTACCTGATGTTCAGGAGAGGGAGAGTATGTGTGTGTGTGTGTGTGTGTGTGTGTGTGTGTGTGTGTTGTGTGCGTGTGTGTGTGTGTGTCTGTGCAAGAGATGGAGAACCTGTCAGAGTCAAGAGCTCTCTTGGTCAGCACTCCTCTTAATAGCAAACTGAACATAGCAACTTAGACTGAATGTGTGTGTGTGTGTGTGTGTGTGTGGTGTGTGTGTGTGTGTGTGTGTGTGTGTGTGTGTGTGGTGTGTGTGTGTTGCTCTGAACAGCCAGCCTTTGAATTTGATGAAAACACTCAGACTGTACTTAAACAATTTTTTTTATTTATCAGGGTGGACAGCACAGGTCATGGCAAAAATAAATGTAGTTACTTAAAGGGACAGTTCAAAACCCAAAAACAAAAATACATTTTGTTCCTTTTCCCCATAGTGGTATTTATCAATCTAACTGGCTTTGGTGTGAGTTAAACAAAACCATCTAGATTGATACGTAGCCCTACAGGAGGGACCGTATTTATTTTAGATTTTGGGGTCAACTGTTCCTTTACGTAAGAGACAAATTCTATAAAGGCTGTTTTGCTGTATTTTATATATTATTATTTACCTATTCTCGCATTGCCAGACCTGCCTTCCAAAGGGCTGCGGAGGAGGGTCTGGCTAGTCCACACAGCATGGATGGAACAAAAACATGCTCTGGTTTATTTCTTAAGCGTTAAGCGCTACGGTGCCGCTGCTAAGTAGCCTTGGGAAGGAACGTGTGTACATTCAAAAGTTGTTTTACTCACACAACAGAAACTCAGACTGGACAGATAGTCTAGCTAGATGTCTGGATTTACACTGCAGAGATCTGAGGACCAGTTAACCCTAGTCCTCATCAACCCGAGTTTAGAACAACACAAAGAAAGCGGAAGATACAGGACATCCGACCGAATGAGGGACATCCGGTGAAATTTCCGGCGGCAACCGACCAACCCAGGAAGTGAAGCGTGGTTGATATAGACTATTATATACCCTACCTACTATTTATTTACAGGATGCTTATGTACAGTAGCCGAGCCATTAGAGAGCTTTGTTTTGGCTGCCTGACTTGAACTTAGCTCCCGCTGAACTCATCTTATACTGTGGGGAAAATAACTCTCATATTTCCACATTTTCAGTTTGACTGTTTCTTACTCCCTCTTCTGCTCCATATCCGTCTTTTCTCTGCAGTGTGGAGCAGATTAGTCAAAGCCTTTAAGACAATGACAAAAACACTACTCATGGACGAGAAGAGGTCACCGAAGTCAGCCACTTTCAGACTGTATTTGTAGCTTTAAATACAGTCGGGCTAGGGCTGCTTTATTATGGAAAAATCAATACTGAAATTGTGATTATTTAACACAATTACTCATTGACTAATGGAAAGATGTTGTATTTTTTAACAAGTTAAAAAAAATCAACAGTGAAAACACCTTGAACTGGGAAATTTCTCCCCTTCTTGCTAACCGAACGAGAAAGATCGCATCACTCCGCCATCTTCATTCACTTTGATTTTCTAATGCAACCAGATACTACAAACAGGACCTCAATGACTATTGGCTGAGAGAGTTTAGCCTTCGGGAAGGGTGAAATTGTGCGTGTCATTCTGAACACTAAACAAAAAAAGAGTTTGGTTGAAAACGTAATGCGCAAAAAAAACGTTTTTCCCGATTACATTGTTTTTATGATCGTTAAGAGCCAAATCGAGATTAAATATTTGATTAATTGCACAGCACTAACAGAAGTAATATCTTCGACTGAACATGCTAATGTGTGGAGAATCGATTTGACAAAGTAGTTGCAGTGTAAATTAGTGGTTTAAATAAATTGGTTCATCACCAGCTCCTATATATTGCAGGGCAGCACAATATTGAAATCTTTGAGGATAACCAATAATAAAAGTGCACCAACTTTAATATAATTGCAATAATCTGTGAAGGTGTATTACAGTAAAAAAAACTGCTTTATTAGGATCTATCTTGATTTATTAGAAATATTGGGCTGTTTACGAGAATCATCAATCAGTGAAGGAAACAAGAGCAAATCACTTCAACACATTCAAAACACCAGATGTGGATCTTGCAGTGCAGCCATCATCAATAACTGACCTCGCTGCGGATAACACTCGGGAGGTGAGTGAAGGAAACAAGTGCACAATTAAAACCAATGGCACCTCTTTTGTGGAGGCTTTTCAGGGGCAATGTAGCAAGTAGGGATGATGGATGGATGATGATAGCCACCATTGTGATGCCACGCCCCCCCCCCGACCCTGTCAGGCCAGGGCCGACCACATTGACTGCTGGCGCGCCCAATCAGAAATTCAAAGTGAAGTCTCTTGGTATGCAAAGCATCGCAACAACTGGAAACTTTATACATTGCCTGTCTGGTATTTCATCACTAAATTCACTTCTGAGACTTTTTTATGCGAGAAATCAACTACGTACAACTCAAATATGGGTTGTTTTACTAAAATTGATGACTAATTGCTAATCTGGTCCAACTATGTCGGATTTCAGAGGCTCCACAGTCTGATGTGACAGCCGGCCGGTGCGTGCCGGGGTCGCTGGCTTGCCCGTCGGCGGGCGTAACATAACAAGCTCGCTGACCCGGCTGTCACTCACACACACACCGGCCACGGCAGGCAAAGGGAAGGGAGAGCAGCTTCTGGCAGAAAAATACCCGTCTCCCTTTGACAGTCTTGTAAATAAATTATAACATGTATATAAGATCTGTCAGTCTTCCTCTATCATAGGCGCCGATTTATGTTTTCCTCCGTGGGTGCTCACGGGCGCACGGCCCAAAACAAAAGTAGGCAAAAAATGTTTGTATATCTGAACCTTAAGAAATGGACAGCGGCCGACACGAACACACACACCAGTTAACTAGATAATAAAGCAAAGGCTATCTTTCACCATTTTTCACAAATACAGATAGGATTGGAAATGAGAAGTTTATCTGACTCGTAACCGCGATAAGCGCTCAAGCACTCCACTTAGCAACAACTGCGGTGTTTAATTTTAAATGAATGTAGGCTACTGGCACACGTGGATGCTTAGTATTTTCTGTGGGTGCTACAGCTCCAAAACACACAGCTATTAACGCCTATAACAGTCTACCATTCCAATTTCATTTGTTATTATTTTTAATTAGTTTTTAAGTAGAAAAAAATATATGTAAAGAAATATAGTAACAATATCATCGTCCATTACAACTGTATTACTGTAAACATTATCAATTTCGGGGACATCGCCCAACCCTAGTAGCAAGTGTGAATGAGATGGAGGGTGGGTTTGTGATGTGTTTTACCTTATTTCTAGTTTGTCTAATTTCTTTACAACCTTTAGCGGTTATTATACAGTTAAAAAACAGATTCATATATACAAAGAGATACAGTAATGCAGGCCAGTCTAAAAAATACTACTACTTCCTCCCCCAACCCAAAATGTCAAGCTGAGCAAAATAATCCTACAATACAGATGACGGACACTAAAAAGAACAATGTATGTAAAGAGAGGTGCAACCACAGCCTTCAAGTTAGCCTCATTAACCTCCAGATCATCAGATCACATATGACAAAAAAGGAAGGGAGGAGAGAGGGGAAACAGAAAGCACTGGCAGATAGATAGATAGATAGATAGATAGATAGATAGATAGGAGGAGGGATTAAACAAGTGAGAGTAAGGCAGACAGAAGGAGGAGACAGGGAAAGGGTGGGGGAGACATGGTTCCTGTCCAGTGTGCATGTAATGCTACCAAACTGAGACAGGGATGGCTGAAAAAAAAAAGAAATCAGAATCCCTCACTCTGTTACGCTCGGATACACACACAAGCAAACACACACACAAAAACCATGTAGACAAAATCAACCATGTCACCTGCCCAACCATTCAGCCAAGTCATTCATGTGGAACTCACACTTACAAACCTTCCCCCCTTCCCCAGACACACATATCGTCCCTCCGTCTACACATAACACACACTGCTCACACACACAATCCCTCTTTCTAACCATTTAAACAGCTCCCTTGTTGTCTTGCTTACATAAGTGCCAGTCAGAACAGGATTATACAACATTGCTGGGCCCGTCAATCAGTTCAAATAATGGCCTTTTGGCACGTTGACTCTGTTAAGACATAACGGGACTGTTATTAGACAGAGCCACGGTGCTTGTGTGAATTTAGGCTTTTGGCATGTAAGAAGCATGTCTGGACTGTATGTATCATATAAAAGACAAAAGATTGTTTACTGCACTGCGGCCCTGTTAAATATGGCGCAGAGAGCATGTAGACTAGTTCCTTAGTTTAGGCATTGTCCCAAAGTCCAGTCATTTATTTCTGCCCACAAAAGTAGAGTAGCTCACAAGGCTTTTAAAGTTAAAGCTGCTACTTCAAAATGACTGCTGTGATAAAAAAAAAAAATGTTTTATAACTTTGCATCTGACTCTATAATCTTGACAGCTTTCATTCATATCTAAGCAATATAGAAAATTGCTAGAATGACATTATATATAGGATTAACATGTAAAATTGGCAGAGCATTAACAGAAAACAGTCTAAAAGGGACACAAACTTCTCTTTTTATCATGTATTACTATATTTTTCTCTCACACACACACACACACACACACACTGGGTCAGTATATGATGTGTACCAGTGATGTATAGCTCTAATAAAGCTGTGACAGTGGCTTTGGAAGGATGAAACAGTGGTCACACACACACACACACACACACACACACACACACACAAACACACACACAGGCCCACAGTCAACTACACCCTTACAATTACCACCCATAAATATAACAGCATGATAATAGGGTTGTGCATCGTGTCAGTCCTGGATCGATCTGCATTCATTAATGCACGAGCACCAATTAACTGGCTGAGTAACGGAGAGAGAGAGAGACAGAGAAAGAGGTGGCAGAGAGAAGATACATGAAAAGAGGAAAAAAGAGATAGAAAAAGGGATGAGAAGGCAGGAGAAGGTTGAAAGGGAGAGAGAAAAAAATTGAAAGAAAAAAGGAGTTGTCTGTCGTGTCATGTCAGTGCAGCACTTAATGCCAACGAACATGATGACATCCTGCTATTGCATCATCAATTCCTGTCCAGTCGACTGTCTGGACATGACAATGATACTTTTTTTGTCCTAATATTTTTGTCTCTCTCTCTTTCTCCACTTCTTGTTTTATTTTTGATTCATCTCCCTTTTCTAACATGGTTAGATGGTTTCCTTTGCATTCCCTACATCTCTTACATGCCACCTCTCTTTCCTTCTCTTATTCCATCTCACTTTTTTTCCTCGACCCTCTCTCTCTCTTCACAGACGTGGACGTGGTGATGAATGCGTACATAATGGTGCGTCTGTCCAGGTTTCCTAATAGTGGGAATTGGATGGTTGGTGGCAACAATACTCCAACAAAGACTTATCAATGGATGTAAGATACATGGATCATGTAGTATTATACATATATAATATAGTATAAATAGTCTACTATACTCTTACACCAAATGGCAACACCAAACTCAAAGGTACACAGAGGCCTTATTTAACAAAATAGTACAAAATTACTGTTTGTACGGATTGTAAACTTCTAAAAACTAACCTGACTAGTCACCACCTTCTATTGTTATTTCACAATAAAGCTTTAATATTAATGTCAATAATTTATTGTATTGTTGAACGATGCAATGTTTGAGCTAGTATCAGCAGGATCTTTACTCATCATCAGTAGTTCCAATTAACAGAATAATAAGTATACTAGAGGACAGAACTGTTTTTACTGTTAAAAAAAACAAAACGTTGGTTGGGAGTCACTGAACTATAGGTATCCTGCTGAAACAGTTCCCTTTCATTGACAGGATTGCTGGCAAATAGTGATCAATAAAGCACTATTGTGCATTATTTCTAGCAATAGGCTTTGCATTTTTGGAAAAAAGCTTTTCCTGCTTTAAGGCTCTCTCATTATTAGAATCTGACACATCTGTGCTGGCCAGGAGATTTTATTTAGGTCAACTTGGTGTGTCTATTTAGTCATTTCTAAAGGCTTTTTGACTTTCAGATTTCTGCTCTGTGCTGAAAATTCACCTTTTGGAAACCCACAGTAGGTACTTCCTAGAAATACAATCCAGAAACGCAATTTCCACCCTAAAACTCTCAGCGGTCCATGGTTTTGCAACAATTTTTAACAAGCAGTTGTTCTCGTTTGAGATGGAATTAGTCCATAAATGGAAGACATGTCATAATGCCTGAATATCCCGAATATATTAATAGGATGTTTGTGTGCATGATTTGTTGAAAGACGCTCTACAGCAGTGAGATGCTTTGTAATTACTGAGATTTTACATTACCACTGCGGTGAGAATAAATACAATCTAAGGGGGCTGAGAATAACTATTACATAACAGGATTAAGTACATAATGTAAGTAATACAAAAAAAATCCAACGCAGCTATACCATGTATTTACATTCTATACAGTGAAAGTTATTGTTATCATTCCATAAGTGGTGTGTATGTCCTTATATTGCAAATAGTTACCAACCCTGCCTTTAACTTAAAGGAAAGAATAATTTACATTCACCTAGTGTCATTTTCCCATCTGTTACTAGAGATAGGGGAAAAAAATCAATACAGCATAGTATCAACAATATTTTCCATGACAGTACTGTATCGATACACAGGCGCCAAGTATTGATTTTTTTATATGCTGTATGTGAAAAACAGCAACAATTGAAAACAAACACTGATGTTGACAAAGTTTCCTTTTGGGGACATAATCTGAAGTTGGAAAAAAGGTCATAAATTGCAATATATCGCAGAATATTGCAATATCTTTGAAAACGCAATATTACCATACCGTGACACAAGTATTGTGATGATATCGTATTGTGAGGCCTCTTGGTATTCAAGCCCCTATGTGTTACTATAAACACGCTAAGAGTATCCATAATGTGTTGGAATTGTATTTTATTTTGAGCTTTTTGCAGAAATTGAGTATACTGTGAATTTACTGTTTTCTCAGCCTTTTTCCTAACTTATTGTTTAAGAGAAGTCACAACCTGCCAGTGTGTAAACAAAGTGTTCACTCAAATTGGTACTTGGATAGATTTTTTTAAATTTAATTTAAAGGGGCTGTACTCAACACTTAGAACATTAACATAGCAGCAAACAAATATTTGCTATCTAAGGCTAAAGTGTTTTCATGTCCTGGCAGAGAATAGAAGAAGTCCCACTCCCGCCGCGTGTGTTGTAATCCAAGCTTCTCCGTTTGTTGTTTTGATCGCACGGAGAGATGTTTTCCATTGCTGATTCCGTTATCTTGACCCAGTGACTTACTTTAACACTGGCAGTTGGACTGTCTGCACATCAGGCTTGAGCACTGGAGAACCGTCATGGCCCTCCATAGAAATTCAATACAATAATATTTCATCAATTGTAATTTTTCTGTGTCTCTGTACTGTACTTGTACTGCCATCTAAGCTTAGTCCAACTCCTTTATCAGAACCAACCATTCTGACCATACTGTATGACATGATAAATGGACTGCAGTTACAGTATATCACTACCATTCTGTATGAAAAATAAAACCTGACAATGAATAATGAACAATGAACAGCTGGGAAGGTATGGCAATTCTGGGCCAACTGGATGAGGTCAAACTGTCTTTATGATCATCTGCCACTGTTGAAATGTCCGGTACGTTGATATCACTTGGCCAGGCTGACCAACTAAAGCCCATGTTCCCTAATCCATGAAAGCCACGCAATATTTTCTTAGGTGCAATTCTACCAAACAGGATGTAGTGAACTTAACAGCCTGTCCAATACTGGTGCAAATACTTTTACCAGCAGCTATTCACAAAGTTTTATCATATTTCACCAGCTTTGCAATTACAGAAAATCTGAAAAAAAACTGTTCCTTTCTTCCAGTATTTCCCCTTATGTCTGACAAACATGACACCTCATGAGACTTTGCTCCAAGTATCACCAGGGACTCCACACATGAACTCCAGCATTGAGAACATTGTTTGTGCACACAGAGTTTACTAAAAAGAAAGGTTTTGAACAACTCACTTTAGCATCTGTTGTTTACACTATCCGCCATCTTGTCAGTCAAAAAGAATCGATTTCTGAATGCGAATGAACAGACTCCATATCTCATATGAGGCTCCTTTTTTCTACTACAAGGACAATATTGTTTTTTACTAACAACAAAATAACAAATTGTTTGGGCATTTATATGGAACTAAGCTTTAGGAGCTTTTCATCATTACTCTTCTCCCTCAACTATTTTTTACTGGCTAGATGGATGGCCACCGGAAAAACAGCTAAGTGAGTTGTTCAGAACCTTCTTTTTAGTAAACCATGTGTACACAAACAATGTTGTTAATGCTGGAGTTAATGTGTGGCGTCCCTGGTGATACTTAGAGCAAGTATCATGTGGTGTTGAGCCTTCTTTGTGTTTAAAAAAATTGTGATTTTGATGCTATCATAGAAGTACCCCTTCAAAAGGCCATTTGACCGAAAACGAAAATACGGTAAATCTTAAAGGTCCCATGGCATGAAAATTTCCCATTATGAGTTTTTTTAACATTAACATGCATTCCCCTTGCCTGGGGGGAACCTAGAAATGGCGATAGGTTCAACCCAATTCCTGAGTATCCTGCTTTGCCTTTTAAAAAAATGAAATTTCAGATGGGCATTTCAAATCATGGCTTTCAAACGAGCCGCTCCAACATCACAGAGTAAGGTCTAGACCTGCTCTTTTATAAAAAGCGCAAAGAGATAACTGTTGTTGTGATTTAGCGCTATATAAATAAAATTGAATTGAGTTGAATTGAATGTGGCAGTTGGTTAAGTTGGCTCTAGTGGCTGTAATTCTGCACCAAAGCTGAATTTCGGGAAAGAGACTTCAGATACAGTATTGAGGGACCACTAAGGTCTATACAAAATCATCCAAAAAGCACCATGTCATGGGACCTTGAAACGTGGCGCTTCCGTCCTGATTATGCTTTTAAAAGTAAGTTTGACTTGGGCCATGTCACAAAAAGACCCTAGGTTGCATTTTGGCAAGAGTTATGCTTTAAGAATCAAGGGGTCTGTCCTAACTAACGTAACAGTTTGGAGCCGCAAAGCTAAAAACAGAAGTCTGCATCTGATATAACGCAATTTACACTGATTTAAGGTTCTTGGATATACAGAGTGTGTTGCTAGTGCATGACATTCAGGCTCTGCCTGCACAGGCAACCACCAATCGCAATCAATGTTGATCAATGTATAAAACAAACAAAGCAGGCCCCACTAGTTGACCACAACCTGAAATTTAGAGGAAACAACAAGCATGCATTATTAATATCATTGACTTCAGCCTGGATTAATAGTATTATATGAAAACAATGGTGTCATGTGAGACAACCAGTGTAGTTAACTACCTAATTTCCCTCAGCAAAATCCCTTCAGAAGAGTAGTCACATTGCTCTCTTGCTTTTGTGTTTGTGAAGCATAAAATTTCAAGATTGGATGGTTCACATAAAATAAGTTACTTTTTAATTAAAAAGGGGCGGCTGTGGCTCAGTGGTAGAGCGGTCGCCTGCCAATCGGAAGGCTGGGGGTTTGATCCCTGGCCCTGCCGTCCAATGTCGAAGTGTCCTTGGGCAAGACACTGAACCCTGAGTTGCTCCTAATGCTGTGCATTGGAGCCTAAATGTGTGTGAGTGTGTATCTGATGTGCAGGTGGCACCTTGTACGGCAGCCTGGGCCACAGTGTGTGAATGGCAAATAGTTCTTGTACTATGTAAAAGCGGTTTGAGTAATTGTTAGAAAAGTGCTACACAAGAACAGTTCAGTAGTCAAGAACTATTTCCAAACTTGAGCTTTTCTGTCATTTTGTAAAAAATTACAGTATTTTTTCATATTGCAATACATTAGCAATATATATATCAATGTTGTTTTTTTCCAATATGCAGCCCTAACCAGAAATCCCCTACATACCGTACTACTGTCAGGCAACACAAAATGTAGCTCATTGAACTAAGCATAACAGTCGTCCAAGCAAGAGGTTGAGGTACCACAAAGACTGAGTGATAAACACTGTCTTGTTGAACACAGATTAGATTAGCGTTGGAATTGCTTAATAAATGAGGGCCAATCAGAACTGAAGGGACAATCTGATGAAAGACTACTAAGACAGGATTTTCAATATTCAGTCCAGCTCTGTCTTACTAGCACAGCTAGTGATGTAGCACACAGATAGGGACAGGGGTGACTTGTGTGCCAGACCAACTGAAAGACTTCTCTATTCTTTTTAGACTAAATGCACAACCTTCAATGTCTGTTTATACATTGTTAGGCTTTCTTAAAAACCTGATGTCAACCTGTTTACTCCTACTCATATTGAAAGCTGTCTCAAATCAGGTTTCCACTAACTTTCACAAGCAATACTATATTCACTTAAGACACTTCAGGAAGACGTATTGCATTGTCTTCCTGAAGTGTCTAGGGTGTAACTTCTACCAAGTATTTTATGTTGAATTATTGATCGAAGCCGAGTGATTAAGTGAAACGGTACTTTAGGCAGATCATTTTTTAATAAAGGAAGAAGTTCCACTCTCTTAATACTTGCATTACCACTAGAGGGCGCTCACAGGCATGTGCAGAATGAAAGGTCTATGTAGCTATACCCCTCAAAATCTACTTTTCTCAGGATATCATTTTTGTCTAGTAATTTGAATGTTGCATTTGAAAAGGGGGGCTAAGACAATGCACTGTTTTTTTGTCCTAAAAAGCCTTATTAAATGTCAATGATGTAAGACACATCGTACAGCCAGAGATATTGCTTAACGGCAAGCTCTGAGTCACTTCCTTTTTTCTCTCGAGGCATCATAGCTGACAGGTCAGTCTCTCCCTGTAAGTACAGAAAGAAAGACCTCTAGAAAGAGGTTTACTAATGTTTTAAAGACCACGCCGAAATATTCACTCTGACATTCTGGCTCCGCTTTGGATGCCATCAAGCGGGAACTCCGTTCGTAATCAGTCCTTCACTGACCAATCAGCATTCATTAGCAGAATGCTAGCATGTTATGGGCAACAACGACTCAACCTGTAAGAAATGAAAAGGACAAAAGTATTTGCTCATTCTGATGTTTTCGACCTACAATCCATGTTGAACTTGCAAAAACTAAAATCAAATCTGAGAGTTCTCAACAAAATCTCAGATTAGGCTTTTTGTCCTAATGACTCACTTTTGTTGCGTCTTTGTAATAATCTTGTTCAATTAAAAGACAATACATTTTCAAAGAATACCTTCTCCTCTCTTTGAGGCTTTCTATAATGTTCTGCCAAACTGAATGAGACTGAGCACAGGTTGGATAAATATGAAAAGCAAGCATCTGCAGATTCTCACAGTGCGTGTGTGTGTGTGTGTGTGTGTGTGTGTGTGTGTGTGTGTGTGTGTGTATGCGTGCACAGCCAATGACATACAATGTAAAAACAGAAGAAGAGAGGCTTCATCTCTGTAAGAAGTAAACCACACAATATGGTGTACAGACACAAAACTGCTTTCCCACTAGATCAATAATGCATGAATGTATATATAAAGGGCATTCAATTTACATACACCATTGGGAAAAACGTGTTTTGTCAAATATATTCAGTATATTTCTTTCTGAATCTTTACATCCATCTCTGCTTAACACCCTGACTTGTTATACTTCAGTAAGGATCCTTTAACGTCTGACAATAGATGATTTGAATGGACCAGTCACACCACCGTATCTACTCCCTAAAAAATCCATTATAATATCATGGTAGACAAAGGAATCAATAAGAACTGACAGGTGAGTTTTTATATTTTACCTTTTGGAATACTTTTTAAAAAGCAACCCAAATTAATCATTCATTCCTGGATTCCAATTAAATTCAATTCAGTTCAATTTTATTCATACTATCAATTCATAACAAGTGTTATCTCGAGACGCTTTACAGATACAGTAGGTTTAGATCACACTCCATAACTTACAAGGACCCAACAGTTCTTGTAGTTTCCTCCATTCCTAATGCTGTTGGTTGAAAATGACTCATACCTTCGCACAGAAGAATTATCTATACTGCATTCATCCTTAAAACAAGCTCACACACAAGCAGCTAAAATACAAATTTACAATTAATTCAGCTAAAATACAGTGTCTGTGTGTGAGGCCTGACAACTCCCAGACTATACTGTCGCTATAAGTTACTAACCAACATCATTATCCAGTCTTTTCCCTTCTGCCTTTTTCTTTCCTATTTTCAAAGGCAAGAGAACACAGGAACAGATGAGGTGTGTATTTATGTGGTTTTGACTTGGCTCTCATTTCCCCGCATCTCCATTGTATAAGAAGAACACTGTCTGAGCCAGTAGCGGAGGACTGGTGTATTTCTGTTTTTTTCTCTCAAAGCACAATTAATGCTGCTCATTCGATTCACACGTTTTCATGTGCAACACATCATGATAAATTGTCCCCTCACTTCCCTCAAAACACTCATGCTAGTACATAGCTGTGCAGATTTCTTTAAGACTGCAAGGGAGGCTTGGCT
The DNA here is from genome assembly GCF_008692095.1 of Etheostoma spectabile. Classification (NCBI taxonomy): domain Eukaryota; kingdom Metazoa; phylum Chordata; class Actinopteri; order Perciformes; family Percidae; genus Etheostoma; species Etheostoma spectabile. The sequence continues at coordinate 22,614,736 of NC_045740.1, read as the reverse complement.
TCCCCTAAATTATCAAAAATAATGGTCAAATATGTACAATGGTGTTAACATTTTATTGACTAAAAAGAACACGTTCATCTTGAAGACGAGTTTGTTCAGAATCAGCTACAAATGGCAGGACGACTGACTCCATTTCCTCCTCATACAGTACATTCCCGTAGGGTCACAGTGCATTTCCCTGTTGAAGAGCCTGGCGTCCATGGACTTCAATCGAGCTGCTTTGAACAGTTTTTTAAAGTGCTTTGAAACTAGACGGTCATTGGATAAATGCTGGGTTAATGGCCCACGGACGCTCAGCGTCTCGGTGGGTGAATGGAGGAGTGGGCTGGCCTGGACGCCGGGCTTCTGCGTGATGATTGGAGGGTCTGTCGAAAGGCTGCATCTCTTTTTGATTGACAGCGATTTTGTAGTATAAAAAGTTGACGAAGCTACAGGCGACAAACTATTGCAACCTATTTCTTTGTATTTACTTGGGCAAAATTGCTTGCTAATTTTCATCATACATTTCATACAATTAAACACCACATTCCTTGTTTCAGTTAAGCCCATTCTTATGTTGGCAATCACTTTGATTTAGGGAGACTGAGGTCTGAATATCAAGTCTTGGATTCAGATCAGGACTTGCAGGGTGACAGGGGAAAGCTGTGTGATTACTTAGAGTTTCTTAAAGACACGGAGTTGGACAGTGCAATGCCTCCGCTTTACACACTGTTCTCATTAGTGGCAACATTTGGAGCAACATCTATGGTAAAAAAAGGAGCTTCTCCTGTTTAGTGGCTCAAGTCCTACACCAGTAACACAATGCTTTGCTAGCCATTGAGAGGACACTGGTCAAGTCACTGGTAAAGACTGCTAGTTGGTAAGACAGGAATCACAGAGCATTTTATTGAAAATGGGCAGAATTTACGTGTAAATAAATGGATAATTTTTATGACGTCTTTTCTACATGCATGATTGGGGATGTTGTGTTTTTGTCACTGAATCCACTTTTTAGAATCAATCAATTATGTGTCACTTTATTACACTGATCCTAGTTCCAGTTTTTAGCTGTAATTGAAACATACGTTGTTTGACTTTTTTAGCAGTAAAAACAGGAATTCCGTCCTCTAGATCAGTGATTACCAATCAGGATTATTTGTACACCAGCGGGTACGTGGAATGATTTCTATGTAGCTCAACTGAATTGAAAAAATTTCCGGGATTGTTCAGGTGCCACCAGATATTTCCTCAGATATCCGTTTCCTTTTTGCTATTTTTGTGTTGACATTTTAAACTCCGGTGGATTTCTGAGGACTATGGTTAACTGCTCCTCAGATCTCTGCAGGGTAAATCCAGACAGCTAGCTAGACTATCTGTCCAATCTGAGTTTTCTGTTGCACAACTAAAACCTTTGAACGTACACATGTTCCACCAAAACAAGTTCCTTCCTGTGGCTATTTTAAAGCTCCGTTTGGGGCTTAGCCCCGCCCAAGACGATTGTTAGTGGTCCAAAGACATGCCAATAAACATGACCAAGTTTCTCTCCCATCCTGGAATGTTGTGTGGACTAGCCAGACCTTCCTCCACAACAAGTCAACTAGAGCATGTGAAAATGAGTTAGCAAGCGAGCCCAGACGTTTAGCTAAAAGTAATGGCAAAACGGTTAAAATAGCTACAAGCCAAAAGCAATATACACATTCAGCTTCACTCCAAGTAGCAGTAGCCTACTAAGCTGGTAGTAGTGGGATTGCTGACCAAACCAACCTTATTACTGATAGTTTAATTTTATGAATTATTAATAATTAAAAATATCCACTTTTATAAATTGAATACTATTATAAGGAAAATACATTGGGAATTGATGAAGACAGGACTATGCTCTGGACCAAAAACTCTGATTGGTCTGTTTGGCACACCATATGTTACTTTTAACACAGTACTAACAATTTAACAAATCTTACTGATTCAGTTCTATGGTCTATATTTGACCATTTCATTATTGTAATTATGTGTGTTTCCTGCTACATCAAGGTTTGACATGTTTGTGTTCAGCCAGAAATCAAAATCCGAAATACTTTATTGATCCCCAAAAGTAAATTCTGTATATTCTAAATGTAATTCTGACTATAATAAATAAACTGTTTGATGATATTTAAGGATGTCTAGAGGGGATGTGGCTTCTGCTGAGCTTCATCACACATATCAATCTTTAAAAAGTGTATGTGTGTTCAAAACAGAATTCACCAACACTTTAATGAAGTGGTGCTTATACGGCGTAAGCACTTTGTGACCGCACAGCAACCATTTTACAGAGGGTGGCTTCATATAACACATGACATAACAGTCATTATAGCTAATTAAAAAAAAGTTAATAATTATGTAGCTAGTCACTAGTATTTCTGATCTTTCAGTTCTTGTATGTTATAAAAAAGTAACAAAAACAAATTAAATGTGCCATCAGAATGATTACTATAACTCTCTAGGCAGCTGTTAACGGTCTAGGATAGATATCTACCATTGTTAAACACCATATATTGCTTATAAAATGAACTGCATTATAACACTGCTGAGCATACATTTATACACGCCATCACATTTGTAGTAGTTTGACATTTTATTAGACCATTATACTATTACTAGCAATCTTCTGGCCTTAGTATTCCCAAAACTTTACAGAAGCAGTATTTTCTGGTCTGAATGAACGGCACAGCATTTGAAAACAGAGCATGTTTGATATTTCTCAAGAGTGTAATATCTCATTGCAACAATGGTGACCGGTGACCGAAGTTAGAGGATACAAATGTGTGTATTGGAAACCAAAGCAAAAACTAGTACTAAAAGAGCTGAAAAGATTCCACTTTGTTGCAGACAGGTGCAGCTGCTCTAGGTCAAAATGGGAAATAAGTTCTCATAACCCGATGAGGTTATGAGATAAAAGGTAAAATCTCCTATCAGCAGTGTGCTATCAACAGCTTGCCTCTAGGTTTTCTTCTCTCAATGGTAAAATGATAGTCACAGAAAGATCTAACACACATGCATGAGGCATTTTAGATGTGCTTCTTGTGTAGCTTTCACCCCTACAGAGCTGCTGTGAGCCAAGGCTTTATTTTGCTGCTGTAAAACAATCACTTACACACTGTAAATTGCAATGAATGTTTTTTTCTCCATTCCCTTTACATCTCCTGGCCTAATATATTTTTTATGTAAACGATCTTTTCTGAGGTTTAGATCCAGTGCTCTGTAGAAGGCCATGTTTTAAAAAAAAATATATATATATATATATACAATAATAACAAGCAAAAAGACAATACTAATATCAACATAACAGCAATGGCAATTACAGGATTTTTTAAGTGGGTTGGCTCATAGGGACAATAATCAGTAAGGGGGTATTCATTTTATCAGAACAGCAAGAAATCTGTTAAGAAATATAGGGTGTTTGATTGGTATATAGGTTATTGGATTGATATTGGAAATATTGGACTTGATAGAACAACACAATGTAATACTGCTAAATAAAATATTATGTAAAATATCACATGAAAAAAAAAAAAAAAAAGTATATCCAATTACAATACACATTTTCTGTAGGCTCAGTCTAGTGCTAGTTCCATGGTATCAGAAATGTGGATGGTCATCATAGAAACATGAATTGGTCATGTGACAAGGGCTGGCCAAACAGCCAAGTGACAGTACTTTGATCCACTGGAAATCGTCAGATTGGCAGCACTATAGCCCGATGGACTGGGGGGGGGAGGGGGCACCAGGAGGGGCCAATCACATTTCCAGTGCCACGCTGTGCCCCCCTTATAGCCCTGCTCCTGCATAACAATGATTAGTAATAATAACTGCTGTCTTGTGTTTTGATTCTGTTTAAGTTGCCATGCATTTCTTTAACAGGACCCTGTCTAATACCATAATAGACAGTATAATGGTTTTCCAAAAAACAGTGAAAAACACACGTGTGATTTAAAAGCCCGCCCATCTATTTAGAGAGCCCCTCACATTGAATGTTGCTATCCTTCCAGCGTCTCATGTGTTTGTCTTTCTGATCTGGGAGCTCTCTATTCCAGGCTCCAGGTACAACATGTTCACCGAGGGATATAGAATTAATCTGTTTCCATTTTATTGAAAATAGACAGTGGTGTCACATATAGGAAATGTAAACACCTGCACCCAAATTGAAACCCTGTGACAAAAGGAAGTGTTTGGATGTGTATTGTAAGTGATTTAAGAAGAAAAAACAGAATGAAAGTACGCTATCCATTAGTGGAAGTAGTAGGCATAGGTGAGAATGAGTTGGATGGAGTTCTCTTTAGATCAGAGAATATGCTGTATTTCATTTGCAATATTTAATTTCAATGTAATAGGCAAAGAGAGTGATGTAGTTTTGAAGCTGCTTTTTGACATCACTTTTCCCACCCCTCACAGATAGATAGACAGCTCTACGTACAGGAAAGGACTGATGAGAGATGGAACTAACTGTTTTTCCTTGCCTTTGTACATCTACCCAGCATCCACTGATCAATAGTTACTTATGATGTCTGGCTTTCTTGCTATCTCTCTCTCTTCGCCCTGCCTGAACCGTCTCTCTCTTTCCTTCCCATCCATCCTTTGTTCTTCTCTGACGTGACCCTCTTTTCTCTCCTTTTCCCTTATTCCTCCTGTCTCTCCCTTCAATAATCCCACCTTTCCAGCTCTCCATGGAAACTCTTTATTTCCGTTCCCCGTTTTCTATGCACTTTTATTTTTGTTCTCCTCCATCTCACTTCCCTCCCCTCTGTCCCTCGTTCCATCTTTTCTTCTCCCATGTCACCGTTTTACATTCACTCTCATCCTGTTCTTCTCTATCCCATCCCCTACCTCCTTTCCCTGCTGTCTCTCATCTCCTGCATGCACCACAGTAGCTGCCTCTAAGGCAATCAAACAGTGGGAGTTTTCAACACAGCAGATGCGCTGGATGGATGGGAGGATGAGTGGAAGAGGTTGAGGGTGAGCAGCACACAGGCTGGATGTTTGGAGGAGAGAGGACAACCTACACCTGTTTCATGCCAGAAACGTGACAGAACACAGAACAAACCTATAGTTTCTAAATCCCTTTTGAAATATTATGTAAAAGCGTTTAGGGCTTTGGAGAATTTAAACTAAAGTGCTGTTCTCTAGTTTAAATAGTCTCGTTGTAAAAGTCAGTTTCTCTGTTTTCCTTTTTAGTCCATCACAATATATCATAGCTTTGCTGTAGTTTCATATTGAGAACACAGCAAATTGGTACTAATGGTAATGTGACAGGCATTATCACAATTTGTGTTCTGCATGGTATGACAGACTTACTGTAATTACCTCAGTGCCATGTTAGCCAGCCACGGTCTGTTTCTGTTCAGTCACACAAAGATGACTGTGAGTATGCGCCGTGCTTGACATAGCTTTTCCCCCTCACACAATGCCCGCCCGCCCTCCTTGTTGTTGTTGTTGTGGTTACTGCAGCTGCCATGCTAATTAATTTGAGACTCCAATAATGAAGCATAAGTAGGAAAAACATAATGCCAAAGCCCCGGGGAGCCAAAAGCATAATTACACAACAGTTTAATTTGTAAGAGATACATTGTAATTAACGCTGTGTGGCTTGTAAAGCATCATCACGTGCATGTTAAATGCTGGAAATGGGCTCAAGACTGTTCAAGTACTTTATCACTTGACACATCAAAAGAATATGGAGACTGCATCTAAGGCATCGTGAACACGGGCTGTTAAGGGGATGAAAGGAGAGTTGTGATGGGGCATACTGCAGGCAGTGTGTGAAAACTGTTTCATTACTTCTACATAAAACCCATGCGAGTGTGTTGTGTGTGAGAGAGAAAATTAAAATGTCTGTCTGTTTGCTCTGTTCAAATTGTACTCAATGTTTTTAATCTTTTGAATAATCAAAAATCTCAGTCAGCCTGATGCCTCTTTTCATGAGAAGAGACTGAGAAGGAAACGGCGCTGTCCATGGTGCTGAAGGTGCAGCAGCTGCGGCTCACCACAGCACTCCGTCCTCCTGCTGGCTACACGCGCTTGATTCGACTCTGTCCTCTCTGCATGTATTGATTATTTATGATTTGGCCGATGGGTGGTGGGCAACTAGCTTTCATCTATTAACGCCCGCCTCCATCGTTGCCTCCCGGGAAAGAAATCTCAAACATGTACAAAATGACTTCCAGTGCGGCTGATATTCAAGTTTTGTGAGGGGAAAACGGCATATTAGTGGGGTGCGTGGTGTGGTCCATGCACACACACACACATACACACACACATAGACAAACATTACAAACACAATAAGGCGTTACCTGTATAGTTTGGCGGTTGTAGACTTTCACTACGTGGAAGTTAAAACTGTAAATCCCTTTGCGCGGTGCGATGAAATTACTTCTCTCCTCATCAAAGTTTTTCCCAATATTAACTATAACCTAAAAGAAAGAAAGAAAGAAAGAAAGAAATTTCATTGATAAAATTCCATGTCTTTCATAGTATTTGCACATACTGCAGGATCACAGAGGTGCATAAGTAATTTATTACAAGGACATCCTGACAAACAGCTTTCCCAACCAAAGGCAGAGCCCGCATCTTAAAAAGCAGAAAATCTCAAATGTTTTCATGTAACAAACACAAATTTATAATTTACTTTCTATTTACCTGTCTTAATTTACTTGGAGAGAATTAAACCTATTTAGCCCACATTTTACATTTTCTTTTAGGAATCATTTCTAGGATAGCCGATTAAAATTAAGATCTCACTTATTCTTTGATAGGGGACTCTAAAGGGTCCCTCTGGCCCCGGACCACATATTCAGATTCACTGAAGTAGTGGAAGAACTCTCTGCTTTTATCTAGGCTTCCCCCCCTGTTGGAACTTCCAAACTTTATGGGAAATGAAAGGGAACTCAATCAATCTTTTAAATGTGATTTTTAATTATGCATTTCCGCGGCCATATGTCTGGTTTTATGGGTGGAGGGGGACTACGGCGTGTAATTGAACGGCAGTTTGAGAGAGAATTAACCTTTAACGGCAGGCGGGTAGGACCTCGCCCTCGCGACCTGCCGTTACTAAATTATTTGCCGAGATGTTAGTTGCCATATCCCGTATTGTCAGCTCAGAAAGTTGAAATATTCAAAAGGCTTGTCTACCAGGCTATACATTCCCAACCACTTTGGACATGTATTGCCTGTGAAAAAAGGAGAAGAAGAAAAAAAAGGCTCAACACCGCTCCACTTTTAGTTATCTGGAATGGAGCTGCCCGCAGCAGTCCACCACAGTCCATTACCAGAGGTGCACGAGATGCGCGATTAGGCTATAACCAGCCACTGCAGCCTGTAGCCTATCCATCGATTCCTGGTTTTAAGAAGCGCTTAACATTTTTAACACACTATGCTCCGGGACAAATTTTAGCTATTTGTTTTGTTTGCTTCTGGTGTCTCTTTAAAAAGAAATCTGTGACATTTGACTCGTCCATCTACTGGTAGCTCAAGTTGTCTTCTCTGGGTAATTTGACAACTGGCACACCAGGAAATAAGCTACGCACTACCACACACTTACTACTACATACTTCATATGTTTCCCTGATGTAACATCATTCCTTCAGCAGGTAGGCTAGTCATTATTTGTCGCAGAAAAAAAACACGTTGACACTGCCAAGACTGACTGAAAACACTCTTAAACTTACTTTGCTTCTTTTATTTTTGTCGTTGTCGCTATCTAATAGAATGGAACAGACTATTTAATTTCTCCTACCTGGTCGAAGTAGATGACCATGGTCCGGTTGCTCATCTCGGACGGTTCATGGTTGGTGTTGCGGACTGCGGAGAACGCCACTTTGGCGCTGCCCGAGCGCACCGAGATGCCGAGCGCCGTGCCTGTGGGGTCCGCGGCCGGGTTGGAGTCGCACACCACTAGGCACTTCCCCTCCAGGACGATTGGTTCCGTCTCGTTCTGAGCGCGGGCCGGGCTCGCCGCGAGCCACACGGCACTCAGCAGGCAAAACGCCAACATACCGGACCAGAACGGTAAACTTCTTCGGTGGTATTCACACCTTGTAAAGCCGCGGGTCTATTCCCCTTTTAAAAAAGTAAGGTATAGGAAGAAGTTCCCGTGTTCCCCACTCCGTTTTCTTGGATTTAATTAGCCCTCCGCAAACAGTTTATCCTTCGCAGTCGGTTTAAGCGGAAACCAGACGGTTTATTTTTAAGCTTCTCTCCTTGTTTTTTGAAAATCAGTTTGTTACCCCCGTTTTCTCCGGTCGAGTCGCCAGTGTTCACCTCTTTTTCTTACTTCTCGGCAGGTTTTCTGTCACTTGGAAACACAAGAAGCGGGAGTCGCGCGCGGTGCGGAGGGGCCCTGGACGAGTGACGAGGCAGTAGAACTCATAGCGCGCACGAGAGGGGGGGGGGAGGCTCCGTCTGCTCTCTCTCGCGCGCGCTTGAATTATTGATATGTGAGATATGAGAGTTTCAAACACAAAAGGCTCGAGAGGAAGGGACGCGGCGCGCGAGCGCAAGATGCTCCCGCCCTGGTCCTACTCCTTCTTTTTTTTGTTCATTACAGACCCCTCCCCCTGGTAACTGAGACCCATCTTCGGATTAGCGCGTGCGCGTCTTCAATATTTTCCAATCACTGCGTGCCGACCGCCCCCCTCCCCGCCCCACCACTTTACCAAGCACCTCTCTCTCTCTCTCTCTCTCTCTCTCTCACTCCCTCTTTCTCTGTTCTCTCTCTCTCACAATCTCTCTCTCTCTCTCTCTCTCTCTCTCTCCCTCTCTCTCAATATCTCTCTCCTTTCATTGTTTTCCCTCTCCTTGTCTACACATATTTTATCTATCTATCTACCTATCTATCTATCTCTATTATAGGCATGTCTATGTTATTTATGACAAAATCATCTTTCTACACCTTCACATGATATCTTTCCTCCCTCTCTCTCTCTCTCTCTCTCTCTCTCTCTCTCTCTCTTCAATATCTCTCTCTCTCTGCTTTCCTTGTTTTCCATTCCCTTGTCTACACATACTCAATCTATCTATCTATCTATCTATCTATCTATCTATCTATCTATCTATCTATCTATCTATCTATCTATCTCTATCTATAGGCATAGTCTATATTATTTATGACAAAAGTCAATCTTTCTACACCTTCACACGTTCTCTTCACATGTTTTCTACACCTTCACATGTTCTCTTCACATGTTTCCCCCCCCCCCCCCCCCCCCCCCCCCCCCCCCCCCCCCGTATCTTACAGGTGAACCCATCATAAGCACAGTGCACAATAAAGACGTGTTACGCTCGTCAACATCAGCATCCCCACTCTCACCATTATCGGCATCATTTAAGCAAAATACTCCCTGAAAACTGACTTGTTACTGTAAACTACTTTGGAACCAGCAAGGGGAGATGAAACGTCTCCAGGGCGAGCGACGAAGCAATGCCGATTTTAAATGTTTGCAGAGGGAGCTGACACAATTAAGACTGATTTAAGAAATGCCCCATTATCATAAAAAAAAAACATTTACTCAGTAAATGGTGGCAGCCATAGAAGATACCACGGGAGGTGCAGCAATGCAGAAAGTGTGTCAAATGAGCCCCACTGGGAGCCAAACCATCAGAGACACACACACACACACATGCCAGGTATGTTTAAAGGAGTATTCCAATGAATCTGTATTTTAGTGTGATGATGGTCAAATTTGATGCAAATTTGAGTGTTTTCCCCCTTGGGTCGAGCTGCAAAAACACTGTATCTCTCGCTTCCCATAATGCAACTCATCTGCTTCTTTATTAGCTTTAACACCCATGTCTTCCAAACCTCCACACAGACTTTCAGTTGCAAATTTGTAGTATCAAAGTCCAAAACGAGTTTAATTAAGTGATGTAACTTCAGTTATTTTCTCAGCCCTAAAAAAGTTCCCTGTGGAGCCACAATAAATGTTATGTAACTGTTTTTGTTAGACTCTGTTGTACTCTCCATTAATTAATGTTATTGACCAAATCTAACCATCAGCAATTATACTGCCATGCACACTGGTTTTAGATGAAGGGACATTTTCAGTTTTACAGTTACCCTTGTTAGGGTTAGGGTTAGGATTAGGTTAAGGTTAGGGTTAGGTTTGGGTTAGCGTTAGGTTTGGGTTAGGGTTAGGGTTAGGTTTGGGTTAAGGTTAGGTTTGGGTTAGCGTTAGGTTTGGGTTAGGGTTAGGTTTGGGTTAAGGTTAGGGTTAGGTTTGGGTTAGGGTTAGGTTTGGGTTAGCGTTAGGTTTGGGTTAGGGTTAGGTTTGGGTTAAGGTTAGGGTTAGGTTTGGGTTAGCATTAGGTTTGGGTTAGGGTTAGGGTTAGGTTTGGGTTAAGGTTAGGGTTAGGGTAAAAATACACCGCCCTGGATGGGCGTTGCAAGGGACACGGGCACAGGGGACCACTGGTGTGAATAAAACACTTAAAAAACCTGAATCGGTTATATGAAAGCTGTTTAAAAGAAGGCCAAATATTAACAGCAGGTTAAAAGAACCACTGGATAGGTTGGACAGTGGGAGAATAAAACTTTAAATATAAGGTCACCTCCACTCATGGTCCGGTCCCTCTCCATTAAATTAATTAATGCATATATAAATATATATATATATATATATATAGAGAGAGAGAGAGAGAGAGAGAGAGAGAGTTATACAATTAAAATGCCCGGTGTCACAACACAAAGGAAATTCTGTTGAAATATATTAAAATCATTATTTGACATAAAATGAATTTACATTTAATAGTTGTAAAATAAAGTCTGAATTACTTACCCTCAAGGTTAAAAAGTACACATACCCTTAAAAATTAGTGTGAGTGCTTTGTTAAAAAGTGCTTGAAAAGGAAAAAGTGCCACACAATAATAAATAAAAAATAAATCATTTAAAATACATCATAGAAGAAAAGCACACTGTTAGTAACAGGGTCAGGGTCAGGGTTAGGCAGTGGTGTATTCTACGTGATCCGCAGGTACACGCAGTATACCCACTAAGATATCTCCGGGATTTCCATAAACCCACTTAAATGATACGCAACAACACAGTTTTGTGACAGAACTTTCACGTCAGATATTTGTATTCACAATTACGGGGTTGAGTAATGTAACAGCACACTAAACGAACACTGCAGAACATGCAGACACTTTGGCTCCGCCCACACTGACGCCAGTATTGTCCCTTCACAGCACATTTAACACACATATACGTAGCCTATTTCGTTTTGTCCTTCCTTTGGGGTCAACTTTTGTGATCCAGGCTTGTGTCCCTGATGTGAAAACCCCCTTCCTGCTTTATATTCCATTTTATTTTTGATATATTTTGAATGTCACCTGTGTTTTCCCTCTCATAGGATAAATAAAGGTATATGCATTGGTGCATAAAAGTGTATCATAATGCAGGCAATGAAGTCTTTTAGGCTCCTAATAATCCTGGGGGAGGACACCCAGACCCTACACTTTGATATGCCACCACATACTTCTACTCCCTTTTTATAGTTTTCTGTCCTTTTTGCTCTTTCCTTTTGTCTCTAACTCCTCCCTCCATTTCTTCTCCTTGTTTCTGTCCCCGCCCTCTCTCTTTTACAGGAGCTTTCTCTCGGGGTTACTTTCTCCTTACCTTCTACTGTCTCTTCTCTCCTTGTCTTTGTCTTCTTGCTTCCCTCCCTCCCATCTGTCATTCCTGCAGTTTTCCTCTCTGTCTCTCTGTTGCTGTGTCTCTCTCCCAGGGGTTTCCTTCAGCCTCTAATACAAGCTGACGGTGAATGACAGGCCAAAAGGACTTCTCTCAGATGCACAGGATGAGCAATATCTACTCTCACTCTCTCTCTCTCTCTCTCTCTCTCTGTCATACATTTAAATACATATGTCACCACACATTCAATGTGTGTGTGTGTGTGTGAGAGATTGTCACGGGGACACAGGGGGAGCAGAGCTCATTGTTTTAGCCTGACTGCAGTTTAACTGGACTGACAGACAAGAGCAAGCTGCCACTACACACCTACTTTGTCCCATGGGTCATGGTGTGTGTATGTGAGTGTGTTTGTGTGTGTGTGTTTTGGTTTGTGCGCAGCAGAGATTAAACATCAAGCACGTATCCATTACCTCTGGACCATGAGGCCTATCTTCTTTCCTGACTGCCGTCTGTCTGTCCGCCTGTCTGTCTGCCTGTCTGTCCCCCTGTCTGTCTGTCTGTCTATCTGTCTGTCTGTCTGCCTGTCTGTCTGCCCGCCTATCTGTCCGCCTGTCTGCCTGTCTGCCTGTCTATCTGTCTGCCTGTCCGCCTGTCCGCCTGTCCGTCCGCCTGCCTGCTGGACAGTGATGCTCTCTAGCTTCAGATTCTGAGGCTGTGCAGTGCTGCTGTGACATTTAGGATTGAGATCACCAAAGTTAATCTTTAGAGGGGTAAAGAAGGACAGAAAGAAAATAATCAAATAAAAGCTAATGCGACAAACAGACACATTTCACTAACCATAATTATGAAGATAGCATTAGGGAATTACAGAATAATCTACAGCCAGTGTAATGTGGAGAAGAATATGGCTTTAGTTAGTTGGTATATTGTCAGGAAAGAGTCCTATTGTTATAAATGCACTAAAGTGTGCTGTTTGGAAGCTAAGTACGTGTGAATGCTGAAAGTATCAATTTTTCTACTTCCAGGCCGATTCATAATACTGACTGTACATAAAGGGGATACAAATACATGATATGGCATTATATAAGCTTAAATAGACTGTGTAGGTGACATGTAGGTGGAATCACTGCCTCAGTGTAATTGTCAAATTACGTTTGTATACTATAGCATAACGCCTGAGAACATCAGCAAGAAAATTCAGTTTGTTGCATTCAGTTTTTATTCTACACTTGGGTTTCATTTCCCATTAGCGGTGCAGACTCTGACTTAAAGCACAAAGGAGGTCCCCCAACTAAGTCACAGAGAGAGCTGCAACTTAAAATGAACTGCTTCTCAAAATTGCAGATGTGGAACTGTTAAAGAAACATAGCTCCCAACAGCTGTGTGCTCTTCATTACAACAAAAGAAAAATGTTGTGACAGAGCAAAGCCTTTGGGAAGACCAGGATGCAACCCCTGCTGTTTACAGAAAGCAAGCTGAAGGGACTCTACACCAAAGCTAGAAATACCCAAATGTCTGTCCACTTTTCTCCACTAAGCCGTCTTTCTTTGTCTTTTTTTTCTTTTACCAAGGCTGACAATTCAAAAAACAATATTTGAACAAATATGCAGTTTTTATCATACATTCAGATACAATTAGATCACACCTCCCACTGCAATTTTCCAATTAAAGAATACTAAATTCTGCCTGCAGCACTTCCCATCGTCTGCCAACAGTACAGTAGTCGCCTCGTCCCCACCTACTTGCCGACTAGAAAGAGCTTAGCAAGTGGAGCCATCTGTTCCCCATACAGCTGCTGGGAGCACCCAACCGCAGTGGTCAGGACATAACGCTTGTTTGGGGGACAGTCATAACAGGCCTGCTGTCTTCCTGCCTGATGGCTGTAGTATATGGGGAAAGAAGTTAATGTTTCTCTGTGAAGACGGGAAAAAACACACTTTTTTCATTATCTATTAGTATATATATTGAATGTTAAAGACAGACACACACACACACACACACACACTGACGTAGCCTACTTTATTTAGCTTGCAAAAAAACACTAGTTGTTGCTGGCTTCAAATACAAGGGTTATGGATTTAACAAAGCAAACCACTATAGTATTAAAAATGAGCAAGATAAATAGAGGTGCTATTTGCTCATTTCTAAAACGCAATTGTGCATTAAAGGAGAACAACAACAAAAATTCTCAGATGCTTGCCAGGCACCGGAACGTACCAAAGCACTTTTATTAACGGACCTATAGGTTGATTGTGCAAGCAGCTTGTAATAAACTATATAACATTTGTTGTTAGGCGGCGAACTCCAGTGGCCATAGTACTTATGGGTGGTGGGTTCGGTGTCTACCGTTTAAAACCAAAAGTCAAGGGTTAACTGACTTAGTTAGGTTTGTGACTCAAAGTTACGTCCGTGACTCATTTTAAGCCAATTCCTGATCTTTTCCTAACCCTACCCACTCATTTTTGTTGACTATCTAGTTCTGTTTCACAACGTAAACTATGTGTTTAAAACTGCGACTGTTCACATGATAAAACCTGCCGTTGTGGACATGTGCCACGCTCACGTGTTTAAAACAGCAAACCCTGCAATCATAATATATGTTGTTTTGGGAGTCATTGGCAATCAACCCATTGTGTGGTTTAGGTACACGGATGTGTTGTTATTGCTGTTATTGCACATAATAAGTCCTGTATCACTTTAATTTCAGAAGTGCTTTATACATTTTCCCAGAAAGTGTAACCCAAAATATTCAATGTGTTAAGACTGAAAAGGGACTGAAATCTGCTACTTAAACTAATAATTAAACTATTAGCAAGTTTTCGGAGAGAATGTGTGAATAAAACTGTAACACACACACAGCCTAGTACATGCATACACATACTTCATTTTGCAGTTGCACTCATGTACAAAGACACACTTGGGTTTGTCATCTGCTAAAAAGAACATCTCAGATTAGAACTCTCAACAACAAAACAACGCACACACACACACACACACACACCCACACACCCCACCACCCACACACACGCACAGAGACACACACACACACACACACCCCACCACCCACACACACACGCACACAGACACACAGACACACACTTTTAGCTCCCAACGAGACAGACGCCCTCTTCCAGAACAAAACAGGCACCAACAAACAAACACACACACACACACACACACACACACTTCCATACACACACACACACACACACACACACACACACACACACACACACACACATGCCAGGTAAGCACATAGGTATAGGGTTAACCAGGCATCAGTGGGATGCGCTGTCTGGTGATCATTGGCTCCTGAGACCCTCTAAGGTGGGTTCATGTGAGCATGCATTCTCATTGTGTCATACCGTTGCCTAAGGTACAGCACATTTTCCCCACTGTCTCAAAGAAATGTAAGCAGGAAGAAAAAATCTACTGCCCCCCTGCTTCATGTCTGCCCTCTTTTTTATTTACTGGGGTGCATGATCGCTGCTTTCCGCTTGCTTGTACATGCCATACATCTCTGAGAAGTGGGGGGGGGGGGGGGGGTGACTGAACACAAAGAGAAAAGCAAAGAGGCCGAGGATGGAGTGCACCACTGGGACATTACACAGCAAGCTTTTTAGGAGTCATTGACATAGCAGGCATGGACGCAGTCTGGAAAATGGTTTCTGGTCCCAATTATTGCACAAAGCGACGCCCACTTTCTTGTTTGCACGCAACGAAGTGGCTCTCAATCTCAACATGCTCTGCCTAATCAAAGGGGAGGCTGAGAAAGTTGTGCGAGGCAAAAAGGGCAAAGTCACAAATGTTGCTTTCTGAAATCTTTAAATCTTTAATGGAGCCAGCAGGAGCTAGATTATTCATGCCTTGAACTCAGGTAAGCTTAACTTCTATTTGGATTCTATCTGGCTGGGAACAAGTTGTAAACCACTGAATAAAGCTACAGTGTATACGCTACTGCCCCCGACCCTCTAATACGACCTACAGGAGCGTGTATTATAAACGCATCCCAAGAGGTGTCGGCAATACCACCTCACATCTAAACCAGAGAATCGGTCACGGTTTTGAAACACATCTTTAACATTGTGAAATGGTCGCAGTTTGGTTATGTTTAGGCACCAAAATTACTTAGTGAAGTTTAGAGAAAGATCAAATTAAACGTTACTTTACTTCCTGTTACGCTTGCAAAACTTGTGGATTCATTGTTTTTAAATTAGCATTTTAAAGTGTTAAATCCCTAATTGTCGAATATTGCATCTTTTTGCCAATAGTTCTAATTTTTGCACAGGTATATTTACGGATACCTTGGCTCTACCTTGTGAACACAGTGTATGCTGAGTTGTGATGTATGTATTACATTTTGCTGGAAATACAAGAAAACTCCAGAGCATCTTATGTTACAGATACCGTCGGTTCGCTTACGGCCAATGTTAAGCCCATGACAAAGAACATTGGGGTAACTTTTTAACGCCACTTATCCTTTGAGAACCATACCAGAAATATCACAAAAGCTCAGTCTCATAATAGCAATTAATCCAGAATTCAACAGCCACATTATTGACTGAATCTAGTAGGTTCAAATTCAGCAGCATCGCACTGGTTGCCTATTAAGTTTAGAATACGTTTAAAAATGGTATCACTTACATAAAAGGCCATCCATGGTCTGGATGGAGCATTTGAATGTGCCATCCAGTAGTGATGTGTTCCTGAATCTGGGGATCAGAGCTTATGAGGGGGGGGTTGTATTTGTTTGGCAGTTGTGTTCAAATATGAACAATCTTTGCACAGAATCACATACTGCAACCTTAAGTAAAAAAGTATTATTGGCAAAATGTTCTTAAATTATCAAAAAATAATAGTACTTTTACGAGAGAAAGAATGACCTGTCAGTGTTGTACTATTACTGTGTATATTACAGTATATTATTGGATTACTAGATGTGTGTAGTTGTGTATTTTACTGCTGTAGCTGGTTGAATTAACTCTTATTCTTATGCTGTTTTGTAGTTTATTCCTTACAAATGTGCCATATTTAAAAAAACTGATAATTGATGTGAATAAACTTCAGAGCATGTACATACATGAATACCAGTCCAGCTGAAGATTAAGTGTTTTCTCACATTTATACACTGCAATTCAAATTATTAGTTGTCAAAAGTTTGAATTTTCACCAGATGTGAAGCCAGTCTTGGTGTGCTCTCACATCTGCTGCTGCCCTCTTTGCAAAATCCAGTATCATTGTTTTTCCTGTATTTATTGATGTATCAGCATTGTAATGTTCTGATAGCGCAGGCTGACAAATCTAATTTATTTAACATATAGTTGTCCAGGCATAAGATTAATTAGCATACCCTCTATAGGTTTTATTTACAGGCATATTTTTGAAGTGGGGCTGCCATTAAGTGAATTATCGCCTGTCACCGCATCAAGCACTTCTGTTGAAATAATCAAATCAGATATGTAAAGTGCAGCCTATGATCTCATTTCCTAAACCTGATTACATTTCGTTGACAGGACATTGGTGGGTCTGATAGTTGCTGAGCGTTACAGTCTAGTTCACTGCAAGGTTGTCACGTCCTACATGAAAAAAGTCCTACATGCCGAGTCATTTTCAAGATTGTTGAACCCACAGAAAAACGTAAAACTGTTGCTTAATTGTATAACCAAAGGCCATTTTCAAACTTTACATATTTGAGGTAGTAAGTATTGAACGTTGACTTATAAGACAGCTGGAAGGGCTTACAATCCAGACAAGATGAACAGACAAATGGACGTTGACAGGTTTAATTAGGGCCAGAGCACTGACAACTTGAAATTGATAGGATCATTATTATTCTGCAAACTAAACACATTTTTGAGGGGCTAAAGTCTAAACACATGGGAAATTACATACAAATGATACACTCTATTGGTCATGTGCTTGGGTGTAACATAATGGCTGGATAGTGCCCCTGTATTCCCTGTACTATGTCCAGACTAACAGAAAAGCCTCTAGGAGTCATGCCCCCAACACAACAAGAAGTCAGCCATTTTGATTTACTAGGCATTTTTTGGACCTTTTGGACCATTTCTACACGGAAATAGTCCAATCATCCTTAAATGTGTTCAGTATAATCTGAAGACCTTGGCAAAGCTATTTTACAAAGCCTTTGAGTCCTTTTGGAGCGACATGGCTGTAGCGTGGCCTCGAATGTCCATGTTGCGCTATGGTACAGTAAATGATTTGTAACTAGACTGTACATACTTGATCATTTCAATTCCATTTCAATTTCAATTTTATTTATAGTATCAATTCATAACAAGAGTTATCTCGAGACACTTTACAGATAGAGTAGGTCTAGACCACACTCCTAGCCTCAAGACATGTCCATGCCAAAATGGAGTCATACTCATAGCGCCACCTGCTGGCAACAAGAAGTCAGCCTTATGTGACCAACGTTATCCCATTAACGTGAAACATGCATTGTGTTGTCTAAACTTGATTTAGAGTAACATAAAGCATGTTTAGAGCATGATGTCCAACGCTGGGTGGTCATTTTGCGCATTTTTCATGACGCAGGAAGTAGTAAGTTGAATGTACATTGTCCAATCTGCTCAAAATTAGTCGTGCTTGATAAGAGTCCCAGCATTAAGACATACATGCCAAAACAGAGTCATACTCATAGTGCCACTGACTGGCAACAAGGACTAACTGATTTCCATGAAATGTACATTGTGTAATCTACACTTGATAGATCAGAATCAGAAAGGGCTTTATTGCCAAGTATGTTTTATATACATACAAGGACTTTGTCATAGTGTTGTTGGTGCATCTCACACATTCTCTAAATATAAGAAGAATGTAAAGAGAATATAAACAATATAAGTATGAGTACTGTGTATATTGGTAGTATAGTAGAACATGTAATGTGGAGAGAGTCAGGGTGGGTTCTGGGCCTTGTTGATGAGGCTAGTGGCGGAGAAGAAAAAACTATTTATGCGGTGTGTGGTTGGGGTCCTGATGGACCTCAGCCTCCTGCCAGAGGGGAGGGACTCAAAGAGTGTGTGACCGGGGTGGGAGGGGTCAGCCACAATCTTTCCAGCACGCCTCAGAGTCCTGGTGGTGTACAGGTCCTGGAGTGGCAGCAGATTGCGGGCGCTGCAGTCTGCCCTTGTCCTTGGCAGTGGCAGCAGCGTACCAGATGGTGATGGAGGATGTGAGGATGGACCCGATGATGGCTGTGTAGAAGTGCACCATCATTGTCTTTGGCAGGTTGAATGCATGGTTGGCGCGTGCTGTCTAATGCCACATAATGGACAGTGGACACAGTAAGTGATCCAAAATTTGCAGTATCTTCTCCAGCACTTCTCACTTTGCCAGTCCCCCTGAGGGATGTACAAGGACCCGTTCCTCACTCCTCGCAGCTTTAATTACAACTTGGGTTTTTATTTTAGTAGGTTTTCTTGTGTCAGTTCTGGTCATGAAAATATTATACTCACCAAAGTGAGGATCTTGAAGAGATCTTGGAACATGTGATATCAATAAAAAAAACAGGTCAGAGAAGGCAACAAACAGACGATCCTATAGGTTGTACAGGTCAAGGTTATGTAAACAACATTGCCATATAAACTTAAAAGATGATAATATGTCAGTGATGTGTTAACATATTGTTTCTGCAACCCCCAGGTGGCCAAATAAATCTGTTAATGGCGTTTTAAGGGAGACGGGACAACAACTCACAACAATGTTAGTGAGTAAATTCACTGAAATGGCCACCATAACAGTGGAGTGTGATGTGTAAGATGAGAAAACAGATGGTTAATCATGTAAAAAAAAACAGTGGGTATCTCTACATCTTTGCCAGCGCAGACCTGTACAGAAGGCATCAATAAATTGCCGGCAAGGGGAGGATCAAGTTTATTTTGACTAAAGATCCCAAAACTCCTCCAGTAGCCCCCTAACTAAATATCAAACAGTCCCTAACTAAGTACCTTTTACTTAAAGTACTACTTGAGTAATTTTTCAGATAGGTATTTTTAGTTGTAGTTGAGTATTATTTCATCAAAGTATTGGTACCTAACTATTAATCGATGCACTCCTAAATCAATTCAGCTGTTATCCTAATAACTGTATATTTTATCGTGCAGTGTATAACTCTTGCTAATCTGCAACTACTCTTTCCTGATTGACTTGTAGCTCAGCGTAAATTCTTCCAGGGAGACCTCACTCTTAATCAATGGCGTTCACCTTTCTGCTAAACCAATCAGAATCGTACAGATATGGCAAGGGCCAATCACAGAGTCACAACCCTGCTTTAAAAAATCAGTTTCTCCCTTTCCTATTCAGGTGTTGTTGCAGGCAAAGAGTGCAACCCTCCACCCCCCCTTCCACCTCCAGTCATCTACTCCAGCTGACCGGTGTGGAGCCTCCTTTGGTCTGGTCTTCGGGCTCTTTCGTTGCCACCACCGGTGTCTAGATTCCATGGGGGGGGGGGGGGCTGATGGTTCTCCACCCCTATATATAGGTATACAAAAGATATGTAAAGCGATGGAGTCTAATCGCCCAAAACATCTGCGAACATGTCTCTCCTGATTGAAATACAGTTAACATATATTGCGATGTATTTTTGGGGAGATGTTTTTTATTGGTAATGCTGTAGCTGTGCTCTTCCTTCCGTGGAGAGAGCACTCAGCAGAAACAAGCAACCAACTCCCTGGGGAATCTGCCATCAATATTACATGATATCCATCTACTATCAACGACAAAGTAAAACCACTCACAGCAGACATACGAAATAGCTGAAACTTTGCCTTGAGTGCATATTTTTTTCTCTCTCTCTATGTTTAGATTAGTAAATGAAAAGTCTAGCCTGAGTTCTCTCTGGGAAGGAACATCTGATAATAGAAACATGTGTTGGACTTATATACAGCAGTGTGGTAGCCGCTGGATGAATTCCCACAAATTCAGTCCATCCAAGTTTACCTGAGTGTAGCTGATATTATTTTGTAGTTCAGTAGTAGAGGATGAGAACATGTTTCAGCACATTTAGTGGTTGGGACATGACTCATGCTGTGGTGCCCCTGCGTGCACTCCAAGTAAGACATGGTTTAACGTCTTTCACACTGTGTTCATCGGTGGCAGAAAAAGAAAAAAACTCTTACAGTTTCACAGCTAGGAATAATCCTCTCACTCTTAGTGTTCTTTATTTACAATAAAACAAGAGACTTTCTCATACAAATTGTAGAAAATGTTCAATAAGAGGCATATTTCATTCATGTTTTAAAGTAACATGTGTCTTTATACTTTAGTAAACTGTAATATGCCTCAAAAGAGTGGAAGGCAAAACATAAACGGCTAATATATAATCCTGCAGTGTTCTTTGTTATTGTTTTTTTTCAGTCTCTTATTTCCCTTCCTCTTTTTTTCCCTGCACATTAGAGGCTCTAGGCGATTGTTTCAATTTCTCCATACAAACATTTTCAGGTTTGAGTTTTTTTTGGTGTTAAGCTACAGGTTCAGGTTGGATTAGAGGCAGATGTGCAATGCCCAGTGGGAAGCCGGAAGACAGTATAGCCAATGTACAGAGGTCAGCAATGGATGCAATAAAAAAGGGGCACTTCCTAAAAGCCCCAGTGATTCAGGGAAGACCTCTAACCTGTAATTGGCAGATCATATATTATTTTGAGATGTGTTTGAGTGTTACATGCTGGGAGTTGACTGCAAAGTGTTTACTGCCACTAAACCTGGGCTCCTGGGGTAGTAGAAGTTATACACACTTTGATAGATAGATAGATAGATAGATAGATAGATAGATAGATAGATAGATAGATAGATAGATAGATAGATAGATAGATAGATAGATAGATACAAAAAAAAATACAACAAAAATAAGGAGCTTTCAAGTAATGGGCTCAAATAAATAAATTCATGCTCACTCACACCCAGCATATTTATCACACACCTATTTCCAACGTACGCAATCAAAAAAGTGGCAGTGCTGGTTCCGACAGCTTCCCCCTTGACGACCGAAATGCTCCTGGACTTGCTTGGCTTCCATTCTGGGCCAATGGATGTTCTCCTGTAGCTTCTTCAGCAGTCACCTAACACAAGCCTTGGCTGTGGTGTGCATGGTAATATTGTCCACATAGGCTCTAATGGAAGGGAGGCAAAGACCTTATTTGATTGTAGATACAATAGAGGTGGATACGCTAGAGGTGAGATGGCGCATCCTGCCATAATTTCTATTTCTAATTGTCACCATGCTGTGGTACACTCGCCGTTCAGGAGGCTGATTAGGAGGAACTGGCTGATGTCCACAGAGTCCTTTTCCTTGGGGATTAGGATGCCTCCTGCCCTCCTCCATGCAGTTGGAATTGTTTGTTTATGCCACACCACCTTCAGCAGCCTCTATAGAAAGTGAAATACCTCTGGTGTGTTCTCATAAAGCCGGTATGGGACCTCATTGGGCCCAGGGGAGAGTGCAACTCTTCCCGATAGATAGATAGATAGATAGATAGATAGATAGATAGATAGATAGATAGATAGATAGATAGATAGATAGATAGATAGATAGATAGATAGATAGATAGATAGATAGATAGATAGATCTTATTGGCATAGTAAAAAATACAACAGAAATAAGGTGCTTTCAAGTAAGGGCTTCAAATAATTAAATAATGTTCATAGTCATCATCCATCCATGCTCACTTCTACCCAGCATATTTACCACACATCCACTTCCTACATATGCAATCAAAAAAAGTGGCAGTGCTGGTGTGTTTTTTTTTTTTTTGGCCATTATTATTTATGTTGGTTTATTGCTGTTTTTCGTATGTAAAAGCCTTTCCAATGCAACCCTATAACTTTGTCTTTGAAGATCTTTTTTTTTTTAAATGTCAATTCTGAAAGCCATGCTGTGTCTTGGTTTAAGGCCCATGCTGAACTGCCCTGTCCAACAAAATATGAAATGCAAAATATTTAAAGTATTTAGTTATAGATGAAAAAATGTTTTATTTGGTTTTGGTCTTTGGCTGCATTGCTTTTCTTTCAGCTTGTGAGCCTGGACGGACTCGTCTTCCATGGGTGTTTTTTAATTAGTTTTTATTTCCCTTTTCCCTTGAGGTGGATAGATTTAATCAATTTAAACATTTGCAATGTGGGAATTTTACTTGTAACAGAGTGCTTTTACAGTGTAGTATTAATTACTTAAGGAAAGGATCGGAATACTTCTTCCATCGCTGGGTTGGGAATTTTGAAAAGAAAGTTACACAAAGTAGCAGTCCTACAATGAGATGGAGATTTAGTGAAATTCCAAAGACCGGGTGAGCCAGATTTAGAGCCGAAGGGGGCTCATCGTAGAGAACGGAGGCCATAAAGAGAGAAACGGAGCAGCTGGAAGAGCCCCAGAGAGAAAGACACAGAGAAAGAGATAAATAGAGGGGTGATGACAGCTAATCAGATAGGTGTGCGAGAGGAGAGTCAAGGTGAGCGTTTCTCTTAATACGCCACTACTACTATCAGATTACTTTAGTCTATTAACATGATACACAGAGGAATCAAATTGTGGACAATGGAATTTTTGTATGCACCTGGGATATGAGTAGGAATGAGAGAAAAAGGTCAAGATCAGATCCTCTGACATTTCTCCATCACTAGAAATAATGTGCAATGATCTCATCGCTATCTCTGCAGACCTACTTTTAAAAACTATTTTAAATGCATACAGCATTGGATCATTGAGTGAAATTAAAAATGTAGGGTACTTCAAAGTCTTGAAAGTGAAGTACTCAATGCAGAAAAATCCTCACATTTTAAAAAACTGGAAACGAACAGGACAGTTGTGTCAATCAGCTAAGTGTTTACTGGGCTAATCATTTCAGCTGGACTTGTAGGCCTGTATATACATATGTGAATACACGTGAATCCAATGTGTTTTGTGTGCAAAAATCTGTTTAATTAGTAAAGTAACTAGTAACTAAAGCTGTCAGATGAATGAAGTGGAGTAAAAGATACAATATTTCTCTCTGAAATGTAGTGGAGGAGAAGCAGAAAGTAGCAGGAAAAGAAAAGACTTTGAGTTTTACTACTTAAGTAAAACCGCTGTCCCAACCTCATACTAATTAGTAGCATATTTAAATGGAGCGTAACCACAGTCTGAGCTCATACATACATGAGATGTGAATGAGGTTATAGAGGGGAGGAGGAAGAAGAAAATGAATAAAAAACCGAGTGGGGAGGGAGGTAGAAAGAGCTAGTATAATAATTCACCAGTACTCACAGCAGAGATCTTCTGTGGGGCTTTTATTTTTATGGCCTGACGCATATGGCTCTTCAGTGTTGTGCTTGCATGCATGCAGGCATGCGTGTGTGTGTGTGTGTGTGTGTGTGTGTGTGTGTGTGTGTTTGTGTCTGTGTGCTACTATATATCTCCTGTGTACACACTCAACCTTGTGAACAATAAGAAACCTCTGTAAACTAACAGCCAAAAATTAAACCTTCACCCAATATGCTCCCCATGGCTTTTACTATCAATATATACACACACACACACACACACACACACACACACACACACACACATACATACACACATATCAAGCAGGGTACATGGAGCGTGCCACCAACACAAAAATAATGCAGCTGAAAAATCGGAGCAAAATGCGGAACAAATGTGACTTCTGCAGACCTCCTTTGAAGTACATGTCTTATGAGTTTTTATATTACATATTGTCCCTGTCGGGCAGAAACCTTGTATCTCCATATTTCAAAATTCTTTGGGGGAAATTATTACTATTGATCGCCCTTTACGTCTGTCTGTTGTCTGTGGGTTTTACTGATATTTAAACAGTGACCAGGCAATTTTTACTGACTTCCTCTGAGGTAAATAGCTCACTAAATGTTTTCAAATGGGCCTTTTTTCATTTCCTGAAAAATAATGGTTTAGGACATACAACATATGCAACAGCATAAGTCCATGTGCAACAGTAGTCTGTGAACAGAGTTCTTTCATTTTGTGTGTGTGTGTATGTGTGTGTGTGTGTGTGTGTGTGTGTCTGTGGTTCAGTGTGTGTGTGTCTGTGTAAGGTGTATGTAATAAAGGTTTTCATTTGGTTATGGGGCTTCAGAAGGGCCGTCCAGAGAAGCTTTAGATTGGATCTGCTGTGTGTCCGAGGAGAATGGGAAATAACATCAGCCGTCAGGAGAGGAAAGGTGAAAAATAACCTGTCATCACTTCTCTCTCGCTCTCTCTCTCTCTCTCTCTCTCTCTCTCTCTCTCTCTCTCATCCCCTTCTTCCTAGCTGTCCTCCCTCTCACCTTTGTAGCTTCCTCTTTCTCGCTCTTTCCCGCACATCTCAAACTCACTGGCTCATAGCTCTGCTCGCGTGTTTCTACTCTCTCTTGTTCCCTCATTGCTTGTGGAGGCTAAGGACTCCTGCACGCGGCCTGCGTGGCGTGAGCGTGGCGTTTCTGTTGCATGTCAGTTGCGTGGCGATTGCGTGGCGTTTTACCATGTCTTTACACACCAGAAACGTGTCTGACGCGGCGCTGCTGCTGCTAGCCTTGTCTGTACGAATGCATGTTTCCCCATTGATAAATAATAGTGTGTTCTTCAACTTTATTTTGTCGATATTTTTGTTTGTACATGTGTTTTGCACCTATTTCTATTTTTCGTTCTGTACTCAGTCAACCTGTGTTGTTGGGTTCCTTAGAGACCACGGATCGTGTCCCGGTGGGCGTCTTTCTCCGTTGTTCCTTTCCTAACCCCAACCGTCCCGTTGTTGTAGCGCGTCCCGAGTGTGGCGGTCTGGCGGTTTCATTTCCCCATTGTTGCGTACCCCAGAGACCGCGGATCGTGTCCCGGCGGCTGTTGTTTATTTTGTGGTGACCACCAATAAAAGGGGTGGGGCAAAAAATCAATACTTTGCTGTATTGATTTTTTCAGTGGGAATACTGTATCGATACAAAAGCGACAAGTATCAATCTTTATATTATATATGTGTTGATCAGTTTGTCTGCTTGACAATCCCATTTTGCAGCAATGAAATTGAAGTGATATGAACAAACAGAGAAATGTATCTTTGTAGATCAAACAGATGTTGACAAAGTTTCCTTTTATTGGACATCATTTGAAATTGGGAAAAATTTGACGTTGGAAAAAAGCTTATAAATTGCAATATATCGCAGAATATTGCAATAAGTTTAACATCGCGATAATATAGTATCGTGATGATATCGCAGTGGGAGGTGGCCCTAGAAAATAAAACAAGAAATTTGTGTTACTGTTGACGCATCTATAAATCAAAATAACACGACAATTTCACGAATTGTAGATTTGTGAGGCTGACTGAAATCTGCTCCTATGGTTGGCAAACAATCGTGATCACGGTTAAAAACTACAAGACTACCAGATTATGTTTAAGGGAAGACTGTAGTTACATAAAAAAAAAAGATGACTTTCTTTCAGAGACAATGTGCGAATGTGTCTCCCAGGTTCAAGTTACATGTTTTGTTAGTGCCACACTTCTTAGCTTGGGATAAAATTGGACGTCACTTCACTAGTGGTTACACACGTGACCTGACGCAAAACGCTAAATGACGCCTGGAAAATAAAAACATGTTGGCCACTGTCATCATTCGGTTATGTTTTTGCAACAAAAACTACTTTGTTAGGTTTGGAAAAAGATTGTGGTTTTGAATAACCTCTTTTTACATCAGCACATTTGTTCTCATGTGCATACCCCTAAAGTGACCAGCATGGCTGCCCAGGTTGCCGAGGTGTCTGACCAGTTGCCCCTGCTTGGTCACTTGTTGCATGACTGTCCCCCTTATATCTCTCCTCTTGTTTTCCATCATCTCTATTGTCTATTATCTAATGAAGGCACGCCATTTATTTTAATACTTTTAGTTTTTATGAATCAGCACAGAGCATTTCTACGCTTAGATACTATGCCAGCACAGTAAGATTTACCAAGGGGGGCGGTGGTGGCCTAAAGGTTAGAGAAGCGAGCTTGTGACTGGGAGGTCGTCGGCGTAATCCCCGGACCGACAGGATCTAATCTGGGTGGGGAAAGTGACAGGGCAGCGCTTGTCCCTCCTGATAACTTCTTACAGTAATTTGGTCGTTAATGAACTTCCTTAGGTTTTCCCTCTCTTTTGCTCTCCACTGAAATTGGTTTTCCTTCCGCTTGAATTTCTTCTCTCTCACTTTATTTCACACTCTGTCAAAGACAGTTTTTTGGAGAACAGAGTGCGTAGCAAATCTGTGCATCTGTATAAGAAAAGGACCATCACACACTGCGTGCGCGCACACACACACACACACACACACACACACACACACAAAACACCATCAAAAAGGATAAAGGATAATGATTAAAGTTGAGAGGGTTAAAGCGTCGACCGTGCGGTGACAGGAGGAAGGCTGGGTATAGATGGGACTTGCGAGACGAGTGTGAGAGTGGGAGCGAGGGTGGTAAATTGAAAGAAAAATCGTGGGGAGAGGTGAGAAACATCAAGATATATATATAGCTGTAAGGCAGGTGCACCTTTGATAAAGAGTGATCATGGTGGAGGAATTGTTTTTTCCATTTCCAAATGTGAAAAGAAGCCTTGTAGAAGTGTGTCAGTGAAGAGCTGCATATGGAATATGTGACACAAAGATCTTCGACTAATGTATTGATAGATTGATCAGCAGTGAAAAACACCTGATTGGCGCGGCCAAGGAGAGCTACAAAAACGGATCATAGCACTCAAACAGCGCGGCCATTTGTCAGGACAAAAAGCTCCTGTTCTCATATACTGCTCCGAGCATGTGAAAATCCAAAAGACGTGTGAAGTGGGCAGGCACCAAGAAAAGGGCTTAAACTAAAATAGAGTGATTCCTGCGCCATAAGCCGCTGAGAAGAGCGCTTTAAATAGAATTGATTGGGAGGTGTAAAGTGGGAGTCAGAATCCCTTTGTGTTGCAAAGGAAGCCAGACTGGGAGAAATTGGTACGCAGACACCCAAAAAAAAAAAAACATGTACTGGGGCCCAAACAAGTGTGGATGTCATTTTTCTCGATGAGTGGAATCGCCACAAAAGACGCAGGTGAGTTTAAAATAACAAGGTGAGTAAGACACAAGACTGTTTTACATCTTTGTTTGTTTAAATGAAAATTGTGTCAGGCCACTGTGTCATTCGGTATGGTGCATCGACCCGGGTGCGTGGAGGAGGGGGTTTCTTACTTTCCTTTTTTTTTTGTTTTTTGCATGGGGGCTGTTTTTTGTCCGTTTGACTTGGCAAATTCAGGGAGGCGTGAGGTTTGTTTAAAATCGGGTATTCTCAAAAAAAACCAATTTCTACGTTAATGGCACCAACGCTTTGGGCGGCTGTTACAGGAAAAAAAAGAAAAAAAAGAATTTAAAAACATGGGTTTCCCCCGCAGACTGAGGGCCCAAAGGGTTATTCCCAAGGGTAAGTTGGGCAACAGTGAAATTCCCAAAAATCTAGGAGGTCCCGGGCCTGTCTGCGGATTTAAAAAAAAAGACAAGACGTTGAAAACGTATCGGAAAAAGAAAAAAGGGGAACAAAAAACTTCCAAAAAATTTAAAAAGGCAAAAAAACACCCAAGAAATTGACGCCCCAAAATTAAAAATTTTTAAAAAAGGGGAAATGTCATATAAGATATATAATGTTGTCAAAAAGTAACGTTTTGTAGGTGCATTTGGGATTGGTGTCTTTTCCCCTGGCCAAAAACGTAAGTTCTGGTTTTTTGGTAGAAGGGGACCAAAAGGGGGGGAAAAAAACAAACATTTCTATGTCTAAATGACAAATTAAGCAATTCAGCTTTTCCAAAGGTGAAAAAGCCTTAAGTTCAAGTTCACGCTAAATCAGTGGGCCCCCCACTCAAGAACACCAAGCACCCCAGCCCACACAAAAACACACCAAAAACCACAACCCCACTAAAAAGAATGGCAAAGGGGTGTCGGAAGTGGGGGGGTCTTTATTAATGCTCTAACCCTCAACGTTGCAGCTGGCAAACTTATTGATAATTTAGGTTTTTGTTTTAAAAAGTGGACGGACAATAGTTTCAACTCGGTCAGCTCGGGGGAATTCACTTTGCTAGGAAAGGAAAAAAAATACACTCATGGCAAAGGGTTGGAAACACATGTAACCTGTCTGTACATTTTTGAGGAAACTAATCCAGTGCCACAAAAAATAGAAGACTAAATGTCTGGGGGAAGAATTCAACAGCTAAAGAAAAACGAGTACACATTTTTGAGCCAACCCATCTTAACCCATGACATTTAAAAGTATGGCCCAAAAGATCCCGTTGTTGGAGGAGACGGGAAAGGATTGAATATTTTTCGGTGAGGGCTGAGGTTACTAAAAACCTCCAACGGTTTGAAGACGTAGTGTGATGGGTAACCTTTTGAAAGGGAAGTCTTCGGGTAGTGTGAAAGAGAAATCTCAAATTTTAAACAGCGAAGACAAAGAGCGAGGTTTTAGGGAGATAACTAGGCAAGGCAAATTTATGCTAAAAAATGCTAGTTAACTTTAGAATACATTAAAAAGCAAGTAATTTTAAAACTGTCTGTAGCTTTCCTGTAATATGGGATTTTTTGAAAATGCAACGCAAGTCGTTGGTTGGGCCCAATCGTTACCCTTTTTCCAAAAATGTTTTTTTTGGGGCCATATTGTGAGCTAGAAGGAAGGAGCCTTTATACATTTTGGGTTTTTTTAGAAAATAAAAAAACGGACAAAAAGGTCTTTAAACGTTTAGATGTAAAGTTATAGTATAGTTTCTTATGTCCCGCACTAATTAAATGGTTTTAAAAGGGAAAAACGGGCACCCCGTACTTTCCCCTGAGTTTTAAGGCAAAAATCAAGGCTGTGGTTTTTTTCCGGGGGTAGTAAGTAACCCGTCCAGGTCCGGGGCAATTTTGAAAAAAGCTCAGAAGAAAGATTTTGTTTTTTTTATTTTGTAAAAAGGTTTCGAAGGCTTTGTTGGGGCCCCCCCTGCAGCTAAAAGGGTTTTTACTTTTACACCCAAAAAAGAAATTTATTCCAAATTTTATTACCCAAAAAAACCCAAAAATCCCCTATTAACCGGGTTTAGGAAAAGGTTTTTTTTTCTTCCCTTTTTTTGTTTCTGTACAAACCCAAAGGGGCCCAAACCCCCAAAAAAAATTGCTGAGGGGTGAAAACCCCTTTTAAAACCCGCTTTTTCACCCAAAAAAATTTGTAAAAGACTTCAAACTTAAACTCTTTCCCCTGCAGCTACCTTTAAAGGAAAAAACCCGTGCAAAGAACATAAAAACCCCTCCAAGCTTGTGTTTTGTGTATGTGGTGGGTGGTGTGTGTGGTGGTTTTAAAAGCATTGATTTTGGGGTTTTGAAAATTTAAAACTTTGTTTTCTTTCCCTGCCCCCCAATTAAATGAAAATTTATGCAGAGAGGAGGCCCGGGTGGTCCCTTCCCTTCGTCTGCATTATTAAGGGGGGATGGGAAATTAAAGAAAAAAGGTCGTGCTGGGGGGGGGACAATTTATAAAAGGGAGAAGGGGGGGCCCAAGGGGAAAAAGGGGAGGGGAAAAGGAGGAAAGAAGGGGGGAAGAAGTAGAGTCCGATCGAACCCCAAATCCCCAATGTTGAGCTAGTCCAAATTGAGCAGCAAAGAAGGGGTCGGGGGTCAATGCGAGACTAAAGGAGTCCAGGACACATGATAGTCCTATTTCACAAATGTTTATTCTGAGTTATAAATTTCTCCAAGCCCAAGTTAAACTCTAAGGCGAGTAAACAAGTGCGGGTTTGGTTTTTAAAAAATTTCCAAAGCCCCCACTGAGCCCCCCCAAAAAGGGTCTCACCTAGAATTCCCCCTAAAGAGAGGAAGGAAACCCCTTAAAATAGCACTAACCTTAAAGGGTTTAATGGAAAAGATGGCGTAATGGAGAGACATAAAAAAAGGTCTCCCAAAAAATCTCAGCTGTATGGGGGGAAAACAAAGGAAAAAAAACGGGGGTGGGGGGACACAAAGGGGAAAAACACAAAATCGGACCCCGGGCATTAATTAATTTATGCATTTTGTGAAAACTCTGTAACACAGTTACCTTCCCAACATTAGGTCAAATTTATGGGGAATACGGAATTAGAAAAGGGGCACGCCATAATTTTACAAAAAAAAGATCAGTTTACTAGACCCCGGAAAATTTACCCCCCTGGGAAAACCCGTAGGGGTTTTGAAAAAAAAATCATTGCATGTTTATGATGTTATTTTTGATTTTAAAGTTGATTTTTTTTATTTTGGCCTTTTGTCTGGTGTTCGGACTTCGTTTACTTTCGGGAAAGTGTCCTTTTCAAGACCCAGGTACAAAAAAAGGGTTGAGTTTATGTAGGGAAAATGCGGGAAATTGGGTTGTTTAAAAAAACCCGTGTAGGAAAATTTAATAAATGATAAGGGGAAGCAGGTTATGTTGAAGGGGTTAATGTAGCGAATCAAAATCGTGACCCCGGGGAAGTTTCCCACCCCCCTAGGAAAAACATTTGGGAATCTCTATCCAGAAATAAATCTTTTGGCTTTGATAAACCCCCTTTAAATTTTAAAAGGGCCCTCAAAAATAATTTATAGGGTTGCAAAATTTGGTGAAATTTCAGGTCCCTCACAGGATGAACTGTAATCCAGTGTGGATTTGAGGCGACTAAAAGGCGGATTTATGCTTCTGCTGGGGCTCTACGCAGAGCTTTTGTCGTAGTCTTTGTAAGTGGCCAGAGGTTCATACTTGTGCGCTGGTGTCTGCGTTGTTCTAGTGTATCTCCTTAAGAGAATAGCAGGGCCGCCATGCGTGCATGCTGGAGAGTGTGTGACGGTGATTAGCTTCTCTGGCAACTCTTGACTTTGTTTTTGCTGTTTTCTTAAAGTGCTCATATTTTGCTGTTTGTCTTGTGTTATATATCTTTTTTTGTGCACATTATAGGTTTAAAAAATTAAAAAGCCCAAAGTCCCCCCCCCCCCCCCTTGACTCACCATCTTCCAGAGAAAACACAAATTGCGCACCAAACAGCTCTATTGTAATCCAGCCTTTACTTCCATAACAAACATGCGTTACTTTGTAACACATGTTAGAATGCTCGGCTAGCTGCTAGCGTGGCACGCCATCAGACTTGCAACTGACTTGCTAGCAGTGCTTACCTAGGTACTGTGAATGTGTGACTCCCAACAAAGACGGAACAGAAGTGGGATGTCTCACTCTGTAGCTAAAACGGAGAGCTCAACACACAGGGTGAAAAGAGGAGCTGCAGCAATGCAGTAAAAATGTTTTTTTTTTGGGGGCATTTTTTAGGCCTTTAATGGACAGGACAGATTAAGTTATGAAAGGGGAGAGAGAGGGGGAGTGACATGCAGCAAAGGGCCGCAGGCCGGATTCGAACCCGGGCCGGCTGCATCGAGGAGTAAACCTCTATATATGGGCACCCGCTCTACCAACTGAGCTATCTGGGTGCCCGTTTTTTTTTTTAGTAAACAAACATAAACCTCTTCTGGTACAACCTCTAAAAACAATTACAAACCTGAAAATGAGCATAATAAGAGCACTTAACTAGGATTGTGATAGTTAGGATTCTGTTTCAGACAGGTGTAAGAACCAGTAGAGTGAAGCTTTAATTTGGCTCTGGGCTGATTAGGTGTGAAGTGTGATGTTGTTGAGCTGTGGTTAATGTGTTTCTATTGCTCAGCCATCACCACCAGGGCTTTGTTTGACTCATAAGCAGGGGTTAATCATTGAGGTGAACAGGTGCCACACGCACATTTAAAGAGGTTACTTCCCCAAACAAAAGCCAAGAGTAACTCCCGCCTACACGTGTGGTGCAGGAAACAAAGTGTTTAATGCTCACAATTTGTAGCGGGCACAACTTGCCTCAACTTCTGCATGTCCGTATCCAAAGGTAACGTCTCTGAATGAAGACATTCACAATACAGGAAAATACAGTTACAGTAATATTTGCACCTCCAGTGGTAGTATCTAAAAAGGCGCTGTGGTAGACAGCAATGCACACTGCTATCACTACTACTGATGGGTTAAAGAAGACAAATCAACAAGAAACAGAAAGATAGGCAATGGAGGAATAAAGTGAAACACATACAGGTAACTAATAAAATGACTTGGCTGCAGCTTCCCCTTACACACTAATAACATCAAATTAGTAGAAAATGAATAACACATTCTAGAAACGCAGTGCTAAGAAAGCACTAGGTAGTATGCAGGATTCTAGTCATCCTGCACACAATCTCTTCTCCTACCTTCCATCAGGGAGACGTTTGCAGAGCATCCCGACGCGCACATCATGTTTTAGGGATAGTTTTTACCCACAGCAGGAAGTCACTTAGTGTTGGAATTTAAAATGCTATATGTGCTTAAACATTGTGTGTGATTTGCATTATATATTTGAGCTGAAGGGCAGAAGCAAAATTGATTGTTAGGGACGCTTCCTGAATCTGGTTTCAGTCCCTCTTTTACAGCCCAACTGATCTTTTGCTCTGCAAGTCCTGAACTGAGGGTCAAAAACTTTCAGTCACATTCCAACTGAAAGATACCGAATAAGCACACAGACACATCACATCACTGTGACCTGGAGACCCCACCCTTAGACTAGGGTACCATAAGACTAGGGGTCCAAGAGCCGAAGAGCCAGACAAAGGAAGGGGAGAGCTGTGATAGCTTGATCCAGGTAACTTTGTCTCAGGATATCCTATGTAATAAAAAGGATTCACAGATCAATATCTGAGATTCTGACTACTAATTGACTGAACCCTGAGAAAAGAGCAGGATTTAGCTCCAACACTAGTCCCTGTGTCTACTGTCCTTCTACTGATATTCTGGATGTTTTTTAAGTTTTTAAACGCTATTTATGTTGTTTATACGTGCTACTATTGACAGGTGCTGATAGAGTGCAAAAGGCATATTGTATTTTGTTATATATTATATGGCATTTTGGTACTATATTTATACTCCCAATTGCATATATATTTAGATATTTATATTTTTCAGTTTTTTTAGACTTTTTCTTATATTTATCACTGTACAGGCTCTGCACACTCACATAAGCATTTATTTATTGTCATGTTTATGGCAAATATCTCAACTTTTCCACGGTGTTTTTAATAGTTTCTGTGCTGTGTTTTATTGAAGCTGTGAACTTTGCACGTAATTCTGTACTACAGTGTGCTGTGGAATGACAAATAAAGAAATCTTGAAGCTCGAATCTAAAGCCGCATATGACAATAAACTTGAACTTAATGTCACAGCTGGATTGTTTTTAGGATTGTTGCCATTAGGATTGCTGTGTTTTAAAAGAAAAGGCAGTCCATTAGCTGTGTGAGCCACTGCAGCGTCCCGGTCACAGCCTCTTTCTCTCTTTCCTGTGAAAAATCCCTGAAGTGATGCTCTGGGAAGGCTGACAGCTGTGTAAAGCAGCACACACTTACACCTGTCCAGTCACATTACAAGTCCGATTATTCCCAGAAAATAAACAGTAGCGTTCACTGTAAAAGTCCCACACTCTGCATCCACCCTGTGTTTGTAATACAGCCATAGTCCTACACCGCATTTCCACATCTCTCTCTCTTGTCACACCTGTCTATTTTTACCTGACTGTAACACTTGGAGCAACAGGCCAATTTTTGGCTACCAAACAGACGGAGCTCTCGAAAAACAAGTGAACCATAGTTACATGTTTAAATATGGTTATTGGAGTTTCTCTCACTAAAACTGTAAAACCAATTTGAATTTACTTCATCAGCTCCCCCTTTTAGCAGACACACTTTTTATATGAAAGTGTGGTTAAAGTATGAATTTCAGCTTTTCAGTCAGCTTCAACTGAATTTTGTGTGTGTGTGTGTGTGTGTGTGTGTGTGTGTGTGTGTGCGTGTCTGTGTGTTGGTGGTGGAGGGTTTTGTGGGGGGTTTGCAGGTAAAGGTCAAAGCTGACAGCCTTTTAGCAATGCTGCGAACAGCGCACAGAGCAAAACACATAGACAGCCAGGCGGATGGAGGAAGAATTGTGTGCAGAAACAGACGTAAAGAATGAAAGAGATGGATGGCTGATGGGCGGAGAGAGGGTGTGGGGTTTAGCTAAATAGCTGGCCAGATGGATGATGAATGGATAGAAGACAAGAATACAAAGCAGACAGGCAAAGGAATGGATAGATGGATGGATGGATGGATGGATGGGTGGATAGAATCTTAACCTTTATCTATCCAGGTTAGTCTAACTGAGACATGTGGAAACTCTGCTAACAAAGAGACCCTGATAAGACAGAAGTAATCATAAAAGAAGTTATTACTGTTTTTCATATCTGTCTTCACAGCGCTGCGGAGGAGGGTCTGTTTAGTCCACACAGCATTCCCGGATGGGAGAAAAACATGCTCTGGTTTATTTGCATTACTTTAAACCAATCAAAATTCTCCTGGACGGTGCTAAGCGCTGCAGGAAGCGCCAAACACTGCTTGAAAATAGCCTCGGGAAAGAACTTGTTTTGGTGGAACGGGTACATCCAAAAGTTGTTTTAGTGCAACTGAAAACTCAGATTAGACAGATAGTATAACTAGCTGTCTGGATTTACCCTGCTGAGATCTGAAGAGGAGTTAACCATGATCCTCATAAATCTACGAGTGTTAGGTAACAAAAGTTTGGTCAAAAAAAAGGACCTACAGCGGATTTTTGGGGCGGAAACGGGGCAGTCCCAGAAGTGGAAGGTCGTGGATATAGACAATAACTGTTGCATTACTTCTCTTTTTCGCTTTATTTGTGTCTCATCATGCTCACTATTACTCTTGGTGATCACATGTTGCTTCAAGCTGTATTAATAAGTTATTTCTCTTTCAACAGAACAAGCTACATGTTAAAACAAGGTTGACATGGCAAATGTGTTAGCAAAAACATGTTGCCTATTTAGACATCCAGCAGTGTAATATATTCAACCTCGTTCTAGCTCCCATTTGGTCTCCACCAACTGGCCACTGAAACGTGTAGCTTGCTTTTTATCTTATTTTCAGCAGGGGGCGACTGCACTGGCCCCCAAAAAGATTTTTTTTCCATACAAGCCAATGGGAAAATGAGCCTTCTTTTACCTTGATTTTTTACCTCTGCAAATATTAATTAATGAGTTCATGGCCTGAAGTTAGTTTGATGATGTTCATTTTATAAATTATAGTCCTATTTATTTTTTAAATAGATGATAAAGCAGGGGTTGCTTTAGGGGGTGGTCACACTTCAACCTGTCAATCATGATAAAGACCCTGACATTGTGTACATACAGTGTCAATTGACTGTCATTGCATTACTGATCCTTGTAGATTGTGTTTTTGTATTTTTTTTGGCAATAACTAGCCTAATTGTTAATGGGCAGGATGTGTATCGATCAAATCTATAGGTGACTATCTGAGGAGTCCAAGAAAGTTGAATTCCGTACAGGTGACACGTTAAAACAAACTCCTCCGACACTGTGTCCATTTCTCTATGTATCTAATTGAACATTCTTTCTGTTGTCCCCACTATGGCATGTAATAATCAAGGTAATTAAGTTCTACTCCCACTTTAACTGACAAGGATTGCTGGTTTGTAGGCTGCTCCAAGCACACCCCTTCCTCTCTTGTCCCTGGTTCAATTTAAGTTCATTTGTTTTGCTACCAGGGATGTTGTAACAGGGTCACAGGCGAGCCGCATCCCACAAATGGCTCCCCGGAGAAACGCAGGAGCAGGAGAGCAGAGAACAAGGTGACATGTCTAAAACCAGGAAATATGGACACAAAGGCTAAATCACGATGTATGAACGGAGAGGAGAAGTAACAAGGAAATATGAGGTTAGGAGAGATGCAGCAAGGAGGAAAAGGTTGTATGTGAAGGGCATGAGAAAGATGAAAGCGAGAGAAAGAAAGGGAAATGGAAAGGCCAGTGAGCTGAAGGGAGCATAAAAAAGAGAGAAGGAAGGATTAGGATTTAAAAAAAAAGAGAGAGATCTCAGAGGTCTCGCTTGTCCAGGTGTGTATCTCTGTGTCTACGCATGTGTGTATGTGTGTTAAGGATGAATGCACTTGCAAGAGGGGGGAGACAGATGAGAGGCAGTGACTGAAGTGACACTGCATCTCTACTCTCATCATCCGTAAGACTCAGGAGGCACCTCACACACACACATACACAGTCACACACACACACACACACACACACACACCACACACACACACACACACACACACACACACACTCACACTCACACAAAGAGAATGCGAAAGCAAAAGGAAAGACACGACAAAGATCAGAAAAGAGGGAGCCATGTATCAGTCCACAGGGAATAATGAAGAAACGAGAGACATGAACATCGTCAGGCTGAGACAACACATAATCCACCGCTTCAAATCATGCTTTTGGTAAAATGAATTTTCGGGGTAAATTCTTTCAGCTTTGCTCTTACATTCTTATATTGCTTTGGAGTCATAGAGAAGAGCGAGCAGGCGCCAGATGTACATAGGAAGGATTTTCAGTCAGCTGACATGACCAGTCCAATTACTGTTTTGTGTATGCACAATAAGTAGAAGCTAAGATGGACGGACCAATGCACGGAAAACAAACACTACCCAACTTCATTAGCCTCTTCTCTTACAATCTGCCGAAATTCTTTTCCCGTGGTAGTGAAGACAAATCCAGCAAGAAACCATGTACAGGTAAAACGGCAGTGTCACAACATCTTCTAGGGTTAATTTTTCTTCCCTGCAGGTCCCATGGCAGCAGCTTCACCAATGGATACCCAGAGAAAAAGAATCAGAGCAACATAGACCTGATAACTCAGCCTCTGTTGAGACCATTCTGGAGTTCACAGATAAGATTGGGAAGACCACTTACCACTTGAATACAGAACTTTTTTATATGCAGTGAGTTCTAATCAAACGGTAATGTAAGCGTTCATTCTTGAATCAATCCACCTGGAGCCTAACTCCCGCTGGCACACTGTTACAACCAGTGGTGTAGTCTACATGATACGCAGGTATAAAACATAGTTTTGTGACAGAACTTTCAAGTCAGATATTTGTATTCACAAATATGGGGTTGAGTAATGTGACAGCACACTAAACGAACACTGCAGAACATGCAGAGACACTTTGGCTCACTGACGCCAGTATTGTCCCTTCACAGCACATTTAACACAAATATAGGTAGCCTATTTCGTTTTTGTCCTTGTTGCTTTGGGGTCAACTTTTGGGATCCAGGCTTAGGTCCCTGATGTGAAAGTCCATTCCATTATATTTTTGATACATTTTGAATGTCGTCTGTTTTCCTTCTCATAGGATAAATAAATGTATTCCCACCATAGATTGGTGCATAAAAGTGTATCATAATGCAGGAAATGAAGTCTTTAAAACTCAAATTAACCCTGGGGGAGAACACCCAGACTCTACACCTTGATATGACTAAATATGATGTGTACTAGAATATAACTTGAGGTAGTCTTTCAAAACACTCTCAGAAAAAAGGTCTCCTTTGGAAATGGATGGCGTTACCATTTTGTGACACTCACAACAGTAAATTAAAATAAATGGTGAGATTAAAAACAATGTAAACAAAGCGTTTCTCAGTGTACAAATTTCCCTTTTGTGACTGTGCCTTGGCTAAACTATCATCTGGTCATGGATAATGCATGCATATCCAGGGTGTGTAATGCACAGATATATCTATGTTGTAATCATATTAAATGGACATTTTAATGGAATTCCATTGCTAGGCAACAGCCTGGCCCTTCCTGTCGGTTGATGCCATTCACATACACTGCAACAGGAAATCAACTTGAGGCCATTTAAAATGATTATGTTTACAACTGTGAAATGGTCTTGGGACATGATTGAATGTTTTGTTATGTAGCTTTGTCCCCTCACCGTTGTCGGTTTTTCAGCTAATGCAGCATGTTGAATTGGCCGCACACAAGTGACATTTTAATGTTTCTTTAAAAAAAACTCTCCCATTGATTCAAACTATTCAAAAAGGTCTATCTATTTTTGCACATTATGATAATAGGAGGGCAAACCAATAGAACGAGTTACATACTAGATACAACTACTTGTATAGGTATATTTTTTTGACATGTATTTCAAAAGATCTACGTACCTTAACAGCAAACTAAACCAAACAAATAAAATAATGTCCTGTACTGTAAAACATTTAAAGGTCGAGTCCATCTGCAGTCTTTAACCGAGTTTTTGCAAATAGAAATGCCCTCCCACTCTCAGCAAACACCAGTGACGTGAGAATAGACTGAAAAATAACATCCATAGCAGCAGTGACGTCACCCTTTGGATTGTGGTCTGCTGTTTTGAAGTCTCCAGTTTGGAAATTTGGCAGTCGCCATCTTGGTTTTTTGAAACCAGATGTCATGATTTTTGAAAATAGGGTGGAGCTGGGGAGGACACGCGGACAAACCAGCATCCTCTTGCTTTATAGTCATTTTTAAAATCAATGGGACATTTATAGCACATGAAAGAATATTGCTATTGCCATATGAGTGACAACTTTGTTTGGCTCATTTTCTGTAACCAGAGCAGCATTAAAGCGTAGCAGAATTAGCAAGCAAGCTAGCTGCTAATTAGCTGGTTACGACCGGCTAGTCGGTCTCTTTGCCTCACTCTGGGAGGAGAGCCGGTGGCAGCTCGAGATATGGACAGATTGAGCTAGCTGGCTCAGGTTGTCTGTCTGAGGAGCAGGGGTCACAGACCAAGCCCCCAGGAACAGCGCAACATCTTAAAGCAACCATGAGCTGATTTTGTCGGGAATGTAATTTGGAAAGTTGACTGACAAATATGAAACTGGACGTCGCTTGGTGTACACTCTCTCTGTAAAAAGCTGTGCAGCTTCAGGTTTATGGACGCGTTTTACTGTCGACATGCTGCAGCAGACGTGTTGCCCTTGTGCCCCATGTATTTCTTATTCCATTGTAGGTTTTCCACCTACGATGTAGAGCAGCGTCCAGCCACTTCCCTAAACTTTGTCTCATTCAGAGAGCAGAGACCCAAACGGGGGGTCCATGTGTGTCAGAAGGTCTGAGATCTACCACATCAGCAGAGCAATAACGTCATGCACAGCTGGCGCAGGTAGATTTTTTTCTAAAATATAGTGACTGTATATTTGTAATAGACTAATAACTTTTTATTACTATTTTTCACAAAATATATCGACACCACCAAACTTAGAGAACACAGATGGGATGAGTTATATTTTGAATGAGTACAAAGTTTTGGACATGAGCAGAAATCTTGCTAAAAGACCGGAAATCGGACAAGTCCAGGGGTTTATCAATAAATTAAAACGAATTTATAAAATAAGATGAATATAATTGAGGTGAATAGTTGTCAGATGTACATTTTTTGGAGGTTACTTCCCTAACAAAAGATGTAAAGAGAAGGGAAGAGTAAATTATGCCTAAACTAAATGTGTGCTGACTCAGATGTAATATATAATATATAGATATAGATATAATATAGAAAAGTCCAATCCAAAGGAGAATAAATAGATGAAAGCAATACAGCATGCCTTAGAGCCTTACTGCAACATATTCCATTATGTTTTTATATTTGGATTGTAATGTGTTTCCCTTTACATAAGGATATTTCCAGCATGTTGACTTAGAAAAAGTTAGAAAGAGGTGCATAAAAATTCACCAGAATGCAGGAAGTTCATGCTGTAGACCCTGCGTTGCCACTGACCGCCAACACAGCATAGCACAACTTCTACTGTTTTTTACTCTCTGCAGGCGCAGAACACACATGCCAGTCAGCCTTCGTAATCGCTTTTTCTTTAATATCGGTTTTGTGTGTCTTTACAACATCTCTGGAACTGAATCCTAGAGGAAATAAGAGTCATGCCCTTGGTTGACTGAATGCTGTTACCCCAGTGCCTGTAACAACACTTCTAAATATGTGTCACTTTTAGAGTGGTCTGGTACGGAGCCCCAGAGGTGACATGGAGGAAAAAAAATAAAAGTATT
Source organism: Etheostoma spectabile (assembly GCF_008692095.1). Taxonomy (NCBI): domain Eukaryota; kingdom Metazoa; phylum Chordata; class Actinopteri; order Perciformes; family Percidae; genus Etheostoma; species Etheostoma spectabile. The sequence goes on along the minus strand of NC_045740.1, from coordinate 22,574,117 downwards.
TAAAAAAATAAAACATGTACTGAAACAATTACTTTTGCAAGATCTTGACTTTGTTTTGCGAGATCTTGAGTTTTTATTTGCGGGACCTTGACTTTGAAATGGAGGGGAAAAAAATTAGAAAAAAAAAATTATTAGTAATAAAACATGTAGACATCTTGACTTTTATTTGCGAGATCTTGACTTTGTTTTGTGAAATATCAAGTTTTATTTGCAAGTTGTTATAAATGCAACAAACAATGCTAGCCAGCTTACACGCTAGGTAGTATCTAGCTAGCTAGTAGCATGACATACACCCAGTCTTGGGTGTAGAGCAGGGGTGTCAAACTTACGGCCCGCGGGCCAGAACCGGCCCGCCAAGGGGTTTTATCTGGCCCGCAGAATAAATCTGAAAGTTAAAAATTGCAATGAGACATGAGTTAGAATTTTTTTAATAAACTGCTATTCCTAAATATTCCGCTAGGGGCGCACTGTTTTAGACATGGAGCAGATGAAAGAAGAAGAAGAAAAAACAATGCTGAGACAGACACAGCTAATGTTCAGTGATTACCACGACACATCTACTAACTTTTGTACTCACCTTTACACCCTCATTAGCCAAAATGTCTTTGTCAAAAAGGAGGAAAGTGGATATTGAGTGTAGAGTTTTCCAAGAAAAATGGACAGATTCCTATTTATTCCCAGAGGTGAATGGGAAACCTGTGTTAACAATAACCATTCACCTGTCGGTGTTTAAGGAATATAATATTCTGCACCACTATGAGACTCAGCATGGTGAAAAATACGACAGCCTGCAAGGACAACTGAGACGAGAGCAGATAGATGAGTTGCTGGTGGGTCTGAAGAAACAGCAGTCCGTTTTCACTCGGAGCCGAGAGGTCAGTGAAGCAGCGGTAAAATAGGGGGACCAGACGTCCCCGGCTGGATCTGTCCCTGGACCCTTCCCCGGTTTTCACTGTGACTGACAGACCCAAAATTGGAATGAAAGAAAGAAAACTGACCAAACGGAGCCGATCAAGCAGCGCTGCTCAGGTCTCAAGGAGTGGTTTTAGAAAGCCGTGTTTTTTACGATGCTAAAATCACTGGTTATTTACATGGAGTCTGGTGGGTTTAGCAAACGCAATTTCACGGACTTTTATGTTTAAAAAAATTATCTTAATCTTTAACAGAAAGGTCGACCTCCTTAGAAATCCTTCCCATAATGTTGTCAGGCACTTTGAATGTTAATCTGAGTCTATCAGCAGCAAAACGAGCACTTTATGAACGTAAATACAAGCTGGACAATTGTCCTATTACCTTCCATTGTAGCTTGTTTCTGCCGACTGCAGTCAATACTGCGTCAATGTCAAAGGAAAATTTTATCTTGTATCCGATACTCAGCTCTAGGTCTAGTGTCCCCGTTTTAAGTTTTACAAAAATTAAAAACATTACGTGTTTTGGAGCTATACACGCTTCTGAGCTGAAAATGTCCCCGGATTTTGTCTGAGAAATCTGGTCACCTTACGGTAAAAGCCAGCTACATAATTGCTAACGAAATAGCATTAGCATTTACTTCTTTCCACTAAAACAAAGGGAAACACATGGATTTATTGTTTTTTATAGCTATGATGAGCTGTGCTATGATTTTGGTCCGGCCCACTTGGCATAAAATTAGGCTGTATTTGGCCCCTGAACTAAAATGAGTTTGACACCCCTGGTGTAGAGGGTCCTGCGATTGGACCACACCACACGTCAGTAGACGGGAGAGGACGCTGGCGCTTGTTGTTCGCCGCTTCTCCGCTGCTGCTTTTTTGCTTTTTGCTTTTTTTCCGCCTCCTTCTGTCTGTGGTGTACACCCGGATTTCTCCGTCGTTCCAGCGCTGCTACTACGAGGTTTAGGTTTTCTCCCGGGCAGCCGTCTAGCTGTCCCGGTTCAGACTGGCCTCGAGTAGTTGCCTCTGCAGTTGGTAGCTAGCTGTCAGCTGCCTACAGCCAGTCCTCCGTGCCTCGTGCACCCTGCTGCCATGATATGGACCATCTTGTCCCTGTCCATGACAGTCTTCCATCTCTGTGTTTGGCTAACGGCTAGCTCCAGGCTAGCATTTTCGGTGACCGTCATGATGCTCAAGTACTCTAGCCCACAGCTGCTAATTCTCAACAACCGCTCCATTCCAAAGTGCATTGCTGCCATCAGGGAACATGGACTTCAGCGCCGTCCACGTTACATCCACAGAAGTTCCCGTCGTAAGTTTGTCTACCATCAGCCTGGCCAGCCTGCTTCAAACATCCCATCCATCTGGACCCCGGTCGCACGTCCGCCGCATCATCAGAGCAGTGTTGCACTCATTGCTAGCAACACGGGAAATATCGCGAGATCTCTACACGCTCCGCTGAGCAGTATGGAAATCACCGCAAGATCTCGTAGCTTCAAGCAGGACAGAAAACGTGGAGTGGATTACAGTATGCTACGGCCCATACAGAGATTCACCACAGCATCAACGCTCAAAATAGAACTTTTCAACACACAATCACTCACAAATAAAGCATCCTTCATACAAGACCACATTATGGACAAGGGATTAGACTTCATTTACCTGACAGAAACTTGGCACCAGCCAGGGGTTTACTCAGCGCTTAATGAAGTCTGTCCCCCCGGTTACAGCTACCTGGAGAGAGCCCGCAGCACTGGTCGTGGTGGTGGCCTAGCTGTCATACACCGACATAACTTGGAACTGTTCCTCCTCCCCCTGCCTACACTGTCCTCATTTGAATGCCTTGCATTTAAATGTAAACCCCCCTTCCCCATGACAATGCTTCTCATCTACCGGCCCCCCAAACCCAACTCAGCTTTTATCTCAGAGATACACAACCTTCTCACAACACTCTGCACCACTTTTGCCAACATTATTATACTTGGAGATATCAATATTCATGTTGACAACCCTTCCTGCCATCTTGCAGCTGAGTTTCTGCAACTATTGGACTGCCTCAACCTCCAACAACATGTTGATGTCCCCACGCATTCCAGGTGGCACACACTGGACCTGGTCATTTCTAACTCCGCCCCCTTTAACAACCTTCTGGCATATGACCTGGGTGTGTCTGACCATAAGGCCATCTTAATGGAGCTTTTACTCCTTTCCCCACACACCAAAGACAAGTGTCAAATCTGATATAGGGGCCTAAAAAAGATCAACCCAGACACCTTGACCATTTACCTCCAACATCTCTCCTCTGCTGATTTCTCCTCAGTCACAGAGTTGGTTGACTTCTACAATCAATCTCTGAGCAGACTCCTAAACCTCCACGCCCCTGTCAAAACTAGAACTGTCAGCTTCTTACGCTCAGCCCCTTGGTACACCTACGAACTCCGGCAAATGAAAACAGCTGGACGTGTCCTTGAGCGGCGCCTCAAGTTCTCAGGACTCACTGTTCAGAGGCAGGCCTACCGAGAACATCAGAAGTCCTATGCAAGGTCCTTGAGAGATGCACGTTCACAGTTCTATTCCAACATTATCAACAAGAGCCCTGGCAACTCCAAGCAACTTTTTTCTACCATACATGACATCCTCAAACCGCAAACTCCCTCTCATTCAGTAGCCATAGAAGAGAGGTGCAACAATTTCATCTCTTTTTTCAGGAAAAAAGTAGACACCATCCGCTCCCTGCTATCCAGTTTCTCCACACTGCCAGTCCTGACTGCTGACCCACAGCCTGCAATTTCCCAACCTCTGTGCTATTTTTTGGTCATCAGAAAGATGGCGCCGGTGTGTTTGGCTGGCCGTCTGTCACTCTCTTTGCTTTTCTTAGTTTTATTGATTTTTGAGTTTGGTATTTCTGAGATCAAGTCAACGTTGGTGTATGATCGCCAAACACTTTTGAATCTAAGGTTCCACGTCAAAGATGTGTTTACCTTTGACAATGGAGGAGAAAAAGTATGGCCCCCGTTTCTCTCTGAAATCCCAATTGATCTGAGCCGAGTCCCGGTGCCTGCTTCCAGGAGAAGACGTCGCCGCCGTGGTACCCGAAGCGGACGGCTGGTAAAGCTGAAGATCCGCCTTAAGAATTCGGATACTTCCCGGCCAGTGTGTGGATTATTTCCCAGCATGTTTATACCACTACGTCTGTTGGATCCGATGGAAGCCTGCCTGGTTCCTATCAGCGTGGATGCGGTGGTCCAGCCCCACCTTTGCCCTTCCAGGCTCAATTGTCGTGGGGTGAATCCCGGAAATCTTCGCCCATTGTGCCGTGCTCCCCCATCGGCTAGAGCCCCCGTTCCTGCTCCGGCCAGGGTTGGCTTGGTTAACGCTCAATCGCTGGCCAATAAATCCTTTATTCTTAAGGATTTTTTTTGCTCCCATGATCTGGACTTTCTCTGTATCACAGAGACGTGGCTGAATGTGGGTGAGAGCTCTAAAGGAAGCCAAGTCCAAATATTTGTCCTCCATTATAGCTGACAGCTCTCATAATCCAAGACTGCTATTTAATACTATTGATTCCGTCATTAATCCATGCCCTACTGTCCTGTCCGATGCCTCCACTGCAACCTGTGAGGAGTTTGTGTCTTTTTTTACTGACAAAGTGGCATCTGTCAGGCAAAATATCTGTAATATGATTTTGTCTTTTGATGATGTCTGTGCTTCTCCGGCACAGACTGCTGTACTCGAGCGGTTTGAGACCATTTCTTTGCTTTCTTTTACTAAGGTGGTTAGTGGCATGAAACCCACTAACTGTCCCTTAGATATTATTCCAGAAAAGTTTTTAAAGGAGGTTTTGAGCTCCATTGGGTCAAGTTTGCTTGTTTTTATAAACACTTGTCTTAGCTTAGGGTCTGTTCCAGCTGCTTTCAAACACGCTTTGGTTAGGCCCCTCATAAAAAAACCGCATCTTGACCCCTCTGTGCTCTCCAATTTTAGACCTGTCTCCACTTGCCTTTTCTTTCTAAGGTTTTAGAAAAAGTTGTTTTATTCAATTGCAGACTTTTTTGGAGATCAATTCTATCCTTGATAAATTTCAGTCTGGTTTTAGATCCCGACATAGCACAGAGTCAGCATTATTAAAGGTGCACAATGATGTTGCCTGTCTGTTGACGCTGGGAATCCTGCCGTGCTGGTACTGCTCGACCTCACAGCAGCCTTTGACACAGTCGACCATGCAGTCCTGTATCTCGCCTAGAGCACGTCGGCATCCGTGGCACCGCTCTCCAGTGGTTTAGGTCATACCTGGCAAACAGGAGTTCTCTGTCGCGATTGGTGACACTGCTCCTCAAAGGCGTCACTGCCCTGTGGGGTGCCACAGGGATCTATTCTCGGCCTATTCTGTTTTCAATGTATATGCTACCTTGGGGATCAATTATAAAAAAGCACAACCTGTCTTTTCACTTTTATGCCGACGACTGCAGATAATTTGCCCATTAAACCAAACGAAAACACTGCACTTACCAAGCTTCTGGACTGCATCACAGCTATAAAGCAGTGGCTGTCACAGAACTTTTGCACTTAAACGACAGCAAAATGAATGCATTTGTTGGTTCTCCATCTATGTCAATGTTCTCACCACAATCTCTGGCACTCTGGCCCCCTTTTAAATCTCATGTCAAAAATCTCGGGGTAACATTTGATAATGGGGCTAAAATTTGACAAACAGATTAGCTCTGTTGTCAGCGCAAGCTTTTTTCAGCTCCGTCTTTAGCCAAAGTCAAGTCCTTTCTCAGTCGGCAGGATCTTGAGAAGGCAATCCATGCTTCATCAGCTCAAGACTGGACTACTGCAATGCCTTTACGTTGGCCTTAGTCAGTCATCAATTTCGCTCTCCCCAACTCGTGCAGAACGCTGCTGCCCGATTTTAACAAGCACGTCCAGACGTGAACACATTACCCCTGTGCTGTCGTCACTCCACTGGCTTCAGTCCGTTTTAGAATTGATGTTAAACTCCTGCTGTTTGTTTTTACGCCATTTATGGCTTGGCCCCCTCATACTTGACTGAGATTTTAACTGTTTGCGATTGTGGCAGAGCCTTGCGCTCCTCGGCGTCAGCGTCTGTTAGAGGTCCCGAGGTCAGACTTAAACAGTGGGGCGATCGTTCTTTGCCGTCGCTGCTCCCAGACTGTGGAACAAACTACCCCCTGACATCCGCACCACTACTGACCTCAGCCTTTTAAAACGAGCTTAGACCACTTTTTTAATTAGCATTTAATTCCCACTAGGGCAATACGGTCTCTTAGGTGTCCCATTCTGCCTGCTCCTTTTTATACTTTTCTCGAAGGCTTTAATGTCCTGCAGCGCTGCACCACTACAGCAGTTTTAATTGTATTTGTGTGTTCTGTATGTGATGTATTGTTTATGGCTTTGTTGTAAAGCACTTTGGGGTACCTTACGGCTATTGTAAAGGGCTATACAAATAACTTGATTGATTGATTGATGGATTGAGTCGGCGCCCTGTTGGAACTTTTACCAGCGGATTGCTGCTTTTTTAAACACCACGAACGTCAGGTCGCGGAGGAGGAACGGCAGCGGTTTATAAAAAACATTTTTTTAAATGTAACAGCACGTTCAGCAATCCTTTTACTTCCTTGAGCTAACTTCTTTTGAGGTGGTCGTTCTGATCCGGTACTATGTGCCGTCATTTACGCGCCGCCCAAATACAATAAGGATTTATTTCTGATTTCTCTGAATTCATGGCCGATATTTTGACCAATTATGAACGTGTTCTTACGTTGGTGATTTTAATATACAGTAGGCTGTCCTGGTAAACCGTTGGTAACTGAGATTTTATCACTGATTGATGCTTTAATCTGACACAGTCCCTACGTACAATTACACATGAAAAAGGGCAAACTTTAGATCTAGTTCTGTCTTACGGTTTGCCTGTGTTAAACCTAGAGACACATGACGCTGTATTTTCTGATCATATGCCTGTGACAATCAAAACTCCGGTGCCTGCACAAAGCTATCGGATTATTAACCCCTCCACTGCCACGCAATTCTCATGGCTTTGACCAGCTCTGTCCTCCTAATATGTCTGATGACAGGAGCTCAGTGCCTGTCCAGTCTTCCTGTAAAGCTGTCTTGGACTCGGTGGCGCCATTAAAGGTTAGGCAAACCAGAACTAAACCTGAACTGTGGCTTAATGCCGGGACTCGAGCGGTCAGACAGGAATGTCGCAGAGCTGAGCGTAAGTGGAAATCAGATAAATTGCAAGTGTCCTTTCAGATTTTTAAGATTGCTGGCGAAACTACCAGAATGCTGTTAAGAGGCAAGAAAAGAGTATTCTCTAATATTTTTTCATCTCACGCCCAGAATCCACGAATGTTTTTAGTACTATTGACTCTCTTTTTAACGCTCCACAAACTGTTGGTTTGAATCCTCCATTGCACTCGTACATTTTTATTGATAAGGTCGCCTCTGCGAGGGCGCTCAACTGTTATACTGGTTTAGATCCCTCTGTTTGTGCTGCTTGCCCTGTTGTTTTTAATCAATTGAGCCTGTGACGCTATCACATTGAAGGATGTGGTACTCATATTAAGCCTTCTGGCTCTCCCTGTGATGTCTTCCACCATGGCTGTTAAAGAAGTTTTTCCCACTATTGGTACTGGTACTTGCTATTTTAAATGGTAGCCTGTCATCGGTGTGGTTCCTGCAGACTTTAAGCATGCTGTAGTGACACCCTTGATAAAGAACACTGGTTTAGATCCTACTGTGTTGAATAATTTTAGGCCAATATCCAAGCTCCCATTTGTATCTAAAATCTTGGAGAAAATTGGGTATCTACAACTAAAGTCTTTTTTTGATGAGCAGCGTTTATCAGAGGTTTTCAATCTGGATTTAAAACCTACACAGCACGGAGTCAGCACTGTGAAGGTCTGCAATGACATCCTCTTGGCATGCGATTCCGGTTATATGTAATCTTGGTCCTGTTGGACCTACCGCTGCCTTGATACTGTAGACCACAGCATTTAATCTCAAGGCTACAGCACCAAGTAGGCCTCTGTGGCACTGTCTGGAGTGGTTAGATCCTACCTGTCTGACAGAACATTCATGTTCAAATGGCTGAGTTTGAATCCCATGCTGCTCCACTGTCATGTGGTGTTCCCCAGGGTTCCATTTTAGGTCCCTTGCTTTTTTATTGTATCTGCTTCCTTTTGGGTCTATTCTTAGAAAACATGGTATTTCTTTCCATTTTTATGCAGACGACTGCCAGATTTATGTACCCTTAAAACGACATGACACCTGTTCTATTACACCTCTTTTAGCATGTCTGGAGGATATTAAAGCATGGATGGCCTTAAACTTTTTAAATTTTAATGAAAAGAAAACAGAGGTGATAATGTTTAGACCTGGTGGCTCATATGAGATCCCCCCTACTGAGCTGGGCCCTCTAGCCTCATATCTTAAACCAACAGTATTAAATCTTGGTTTTAGATTGGACAGTGATTTTAAACTGGACAGCCAAATCAATGCCACAGTCAAATTAAGTTTTTTTCATCTGAGGAAGCTGGTAAAGGTGAAACCTGTTATGGTGCAGGAAGGAGGACCCAAATGCAGAGCAGTAGGAGAGAACTAAAGCAGAGTTTATTGCAGCTAACAGTCCAACCAAACACAGGGAAAAAAAGCCAAAATCCAAGAATCCACAATCCAAAACGGGGGGAAGGCGATGGCAAGGCAGGGTAAACGTCACGAGGAAAAACTCACGTCACAGTCGGGCAGGAAGGCAGGAGAAAAGACAAACATACCACATGGACTGGCAATGCTGACAGGTCACAGGACGACGGCAAACAGGCAAACAAAACTAGAATGATCCAACAAGAGACAAAGGGCAGGGGCTGGACAATCAGACAAACAAAGTGAAGCTAGACTAGACAAGACAAGACAAGACAGGAAGCTGACTATCAAAAGAACAGGAAGTAGAACAAACAGACACTTACCGGGAATCACAAGACAGAGAACCACACAGGGCTGGGAAGAAAACAGAGACAAAAACACAGGGAAGGCCAAACGGGGAAAATAACCCCCAACAAAACCCCAAACCACAACAGTACCCCCCCCCCAAAGACAGATCCCAGATTGTCAAAAACAAAACCCCAAAAGGGAACAAAAAACAACCCAAGAAAGGGCGGAAGACACTGGAAACGAGGGGGCCAAGGAACGGGGAAACCAAGGGACAGAAGGACACTGGGGACAGAGGCAAACCTTGAGCACTGGGGACAAGGACACAGGGGAGCATGGACAAAGGAGCCCGAGCAAGGAGGGAAACTAACGAGGGAGCGAGAAAGGGACTGAGGAAAAAGGAGCGAGAGAGGGACCAAGGAGGAGGGAATGAGAGAGGGATGGGACAAAGGACCAGACAAAGAAAAGGCACTAATAGCGGGCACAAGGAAGTTCAGAACAAGGACTGGAGACAGGTGGCGAGCGAGGGACCAGAGAGAAAGCCAAGGAAGGACGAAGGGCAGGGACACAAGGAGAGAGGGAGCGGGGCACGGAGAGAGAAAGGCACAGAGAGCATGACAGACACAGGGAGACACAGAGACGCACCCAGAAAGAGAGACAGCGACAGAGAGCGGGAGACAAATAAACAGAACAAAGCGAGAGAGACACAAAAGACAAGACAGACAGACAGACAGACACCGGGAACGAAAAAGACAGAGGGGAAAAGACACCAGGACAGAGAGCAAAACCGATAGGGAGAAAGGGAGAAACAGAGAGACAACCAACAGAAAGAGAGAGAGAGAGAGAGACAGACAGAGACAACAAACAGAGCGAGAGTTACAGAGAGAAGACAGACAGACAGACACAGGAAGCAACAGAGACAGAGCCATGGAGACAGGGCGAGGACAACAAACAGCGAGGGATTGGAGGAGAGGGACAGAGAAAGGGAGCCGAAAAGGAACTAGAGGTAGGCACAGAGAGGGAGAGCCAGAGAGAGAGACAGAGCCACAGACAGAGAAAGAGAGAGAGTAGGACACAGAAACACAGAGAGTGAGAGACAGAGACACACGGAAAGAGAGTGAGATACACACAAACAAACAGAGGGAGAGAAAGGGACAGAGACGCAGAGAGCAAGACAGATAGACATAGAAAGAGGAAGGGACAGCAAGACACAGAGACATAGTGAACTAGACCAACACAGGGACCAAGAGAGACATGAGAGAGACCAATCCAACCAGAAAGACAGTGAGACACAGAGACACAGCAAAAGAGGGAGAAGCACAGAGAGCAAGACAGACAGAGACAGTACAGAGAGCAAGACTGACAGATACGGAAAGCAAGAGAGACAGGGCGATTGAGACAAGTAATCGAGAAGGGGCGAGGACGAAGACAAGAGAGGACTAGGAGGAGAAGAACAGAGAAGAGGAGCGGAGAAGCAAGCAGGGACAGCGCAGCCTAGATAGAAAGGCAGAAAACACTAGAACGGAGAGGATTGGGGAGAGTCACCCACACAAACAAGCAGAAAAGGGGACTGGAACCCAGAGAGCAGGACAGACACAGGGAAAGAGAGACACCCACACAACCAAACAGAAAAAACGGAGCGAAAGGGACAGAGCAAGAGGGACACACCAAGAGACTAGACGAACGGAGAGGGAGGCAAAGCGACCCAGACAACGGGACAGAAAGAGAGCGAGACAGACGAGGGACAGCGAGAGGGTATGTGTGGGAGAGACAGAGTGACAGACAGAGAGAGAGGAACGCGGGGAGTCAGACAGACACACGGACAGAGGAAAGCACAGGGAGACAGGGGCAGAGAGGAAAACACGTAAAGAGACAACATGAAGGGAGCGGAACAGAGAGACAGGACGAGTAGGGCGGAGAGACAAAAAGGGAGAAGGCAAGACGCAAAAAGACAGACCGACAAAAAGAGAGTGAGACGGATTAAAGGTGGGCAGCACCGACAGCCATAGGGGCCGAACGAGACAGAGGGGAAGAAGGAGACAGAGACATCGGGAGCTACACGGGGAGCTAGACAGACAAACACATGGAGAGGCAGAAACAAAGCGAGAGACGCATAGAGAGACAGCGATGGTAAATCGGGCAAGGAGACAAAGCCAGAAGACAGGGGACCGAATGAGACGTGACTAGACCAAAGAAAGGGACAAGACTAAGACACAACGAGGGAGACACTAACACAGAGATGGAAGAGAGACCAACAAACAGAGAAAGGAGAGAGATACAGAGGCACAGACAGTATGGGTGACTACCAAACGCAGGGATCGACGATTAACCAAGGGAAGGGCACCAGGAGGCGCGAGGGAATGTGCGAGGGGCGCGAGGGTGGAAAAGCCCAGCAAGGGGCGCACGAGGAACACGAAGAAGCCCACGGGGGGGCGCACTAGGAGCACGAGGAACACGGAGAAGCCCACGGGGGGGCGCACTAGAGACCCAAGAACGGGTATACTACAAAACCCCACTAGGGGGCGCACAAGGGACACGAAGAAGCCCCCGGGAGGGGGGTCACGGAAGAGCCCGCGGAGGAGCTCACAGAAGAGCCCGCGGAGGGGCTCACGGAAGAGCCCGCGGGGGGGCTCACGGAAGAGCCCCCGGAGGGGTTTACGGAAGAGCCCCCGGAGGGGCTCACGGAAGAGCCCGCGAAGGAGCTCACGGAAGCACCCGTTAAGGGGCGCACGGAAGACCCACTGGGAAACGCGACAGACGTAGACCGGGCAGGACGGGACGCGGACGGAACGGACAGCACGGAGACAGAGGGGTCGGGTTCAGGGGCAGTTTTAGACGGGACGGATGAAGACGGCGAGACTACAGACGGATCAGGTGTAGAACCAAATTTGGATGGGGTGGACCCAGGGACAGGAAGAAAGACGGGGACAGGAATGGTGACAGGGACTGGGACAAAGACTGGGACAGAGACAAACACAGGGACTGTGACAAGCACGGGGACAGACATAGGCACAGGGACAAGCACTGGGACAGGGATACAAACAGGTACAGAGACGGGGACAGGAACAGACACAGTGATGGGGACAAAGACAGAGACGGGGACGGACACCAGACTAGGGAGACTGGGAGAAGCAAAAACTGGGGGGACAGGGGTTCCTGCGGGCCTGGGACCAAGGCCAGGACCGGAGGAACCCAGGGGACTGGGTCCCGGGGGACCCCTGGAACCGGGACCAGGGTGACCCCGGGAGCCAGTGACTAGAAAGGGCAAAGGCCCAGACACCGATTTGGGGTCGGGGGCGCCGACCGCCGACCGAGGGCCAAAAACGTTGGCCGTCGGCCGGAGGGCAGGACCACCGAGCGCCAGCCGGGGGTCAGAAGTACTGGGCCTCTGGTCAGGGTCGGGTGGTCTGGTTGGCTGGTCTGGGGGGCCGGTCGGCCGGTCAGGGGAGCCAGTCGGCTGGTCAGGGGGGCCGGTCGGCCGGTCAGGGTCAGGGGAGCCAGTCGGCTGGTCCGGGTCCGGGCTGGCCTGCCACGGCGTTCCGCATGAGGGCACAGATGGTCAGTTGGCGCCCCACGTCTGCAGTTTTGCCCAGCTCCAACAAAAAACGACTGAGGCCGTATTCCAGCCGGCGTAGAACCGTCCAGCGTTCCCCAATGTCCGCTGGGCCCACGCTGCGCTCTGCTGGGTCCATGACTGGTTGGATCATTCTGTTATGGTGCAGGAAGGAGGACCCAAATGCAGAGCAGTAGGAGAGAACTAAAGCAGAGTTTATTGCAGCTAACAGTCCAACCAAACACAGGGAACAAAGCCAAAATCCAAGAATCCACAATCCAAAACGGGGGGAAGGCGATGGCAAGGCAGGGTAAACGTCACGAGGAAAAACTCACGTAACAGTCGGGCAGGAAGGCAGGAGAAAAGACAAACATACCACATGGACTGGCAATGCTGACAGGTCACAGGACGACGGCAAACAGGCAAACAAAACTAGAATGATCCAACAAGAGACAAAGGAAACACTGGGGTTAAATACAAGAGGTAATGAGGTAACGGGGAACAGGTGGGACATCAGGTTAATCACATTAGGGCGGGGCTGGACAATCAGACAAACAAAGTGAAGCTAGACTAGACAAGACAAGACAAGACAGGAAGCTGACTATCAAAAGAACAGGAAGTATAACAAACAGACACTTACCGGGAATCACAAGACAGAGAACCACACAGGGCTGGGAAGAAAACAGAGACAAAAACACAGGGAAGGCCAAACGGGGAAAATAACCCCCAACAAAACCCCAAACCACAACAGAAACCTTTCCTTTCCAGGCAGCAGTTAGAAACCGTAATCCATGCCTTCATTTCTTTACGGCTGGATTACTGTGATTCCCTTTATTTTGGACTCAGTAAATCCCTACTCGCACGTCTGCAGCTAGTCCAGAACGCTGCTGCACGGGTTTTGACTGGAACCCGGAAGAGGAAACACATCACTCCCATCCTGGCTTCCCTTCACTGGCTGCCTGTGCATTTTAGAGTCCATTTTAAATCCTCTTGATACTTTTAAAGCTTTAAACGGTTGCCCCGTCTTATTTAACTCAGCTACTCAACCGCTACACTCCCTCCCGGTCACTCCGGTCGGCTGACCAGTTGCTCCTGGTTGTCCCCGGATCCAAGCGGAAGCTTAGAGGGGACAGGGCCTTTTCTGTTTGTGCTCCTAAGTTATGGAATGCCTTACCTTTGACCATTCATCAGGCTTCCTCAATACCGATTTTTAAAACTCTTCTTAAAACTCATTTCTACACTTTGGCTTTCAACCCAAACTGAGACTTGATCTTATCTGTTTTTATATAGTGTTATTGGGCAGATCTTCACCCCCAGTTTATTATTTTTATGATATTGTGATTGTTATTTTTATCTGTGTTTGCTGCCTTCATGTACAGCACTTTGTTCAGCTATTGCTGATGTGAAAGCGCTTTATAAATAAAGTGATGATGATGATGATGATGATCTCACAGCAAGAGGTTGAGGACATCATCAAAAAGATGAAACCATCCACCTGTGCCCTGGACCCCTTCCCAACAGCCCTGGTAAAATCAAACCTCCATGCCATAAGTCCCCTCATCACAAAGGTCATTAACTACTCCCTCCAGGCAGGCCATGTTCCATCTACACTAAAAACTAAGAAGTCTATGACAACTACAGGCCCATCTCCCACCTTCCATTCCTTTCCAAGGTGCTGGAAAAAGTAGTTGCCGCACAGCTTCAGGACCATCTCAAAGAAAACAACCTTTTTGAGATTTTTCAGTCGGTTTCCGCCCTGGCCACAGCACAGAAACAGCCCTGGTCAGGGTCACAAATGACCTACTGATGACTGCAGACGCTGGCTCCCCATCTCTTCTCATCCTCCTGGACCTGACTGCAGCATTCGACACTGTGGACCACAACATCCTCCTCCATCGTCTTAAATCCATTGTCGGTGTTTCTGACTCTGTCCATGAGTGGTTCTCATCGTACCTCACCGGGAGGACTGAGCATGTCGCCTTGGGAGAGGCTAAATCCCTGACGCACAACGTCAACTGTGGTGTCCCTCAAGGCTTAGTGCTCGGCCCCACCTTGTTTATCCTCTACATGCTCCCCCTTGGCCATGTCATCAGCCGGCATGGAATCTCATTCCACTGCTATGCTGATGACACTCAACTCTACCTCAGGACTCACCCAACCCCCTCTGCTGCCCTGCCATCATCTACTTTGACCACCTGCCTGGAGGAGGTAAAGGCGTGGATGCAGCAAAACCTTCTGCAGCTAAACAGCTCCAAGACTGAAGCCATCTTAGTCAGCACTCCACACCAGGTTCGGTCATCTGCCATTACCAGCATCAACCTCTCTGGCCAAAATATTCCACTTTCAACATCAGCCACTAACCTGGGTGTTAAAATGTACTCTCATCTGGCCTTTGAGGCTCACATAAAACATCTCTGCAAGACCTCCTTCTTCCACCTCAGGAACATTGCTAAACTCCGTCCCACACTCTCCACTTTCCTCTCCACGCGGGAAAGCTTGTCCACGCTTTTGTCTCCTCCAGGCTGGACTACTGCAATGCGCTCCTCACTGGGATCCCTGAGAAAAGCCTTCAGAAGCAACAGTACATCCAGAACAGCGCTGCTAGGATCTTGTTGAGGGTGCGCAAACCACGACCACATCACCCCATCCTCAAATCACTCCACTGGCTTCCTGTCTCTCAGGATTGAGTACAAGGTCTCCCTCCTCACCCATCAGTGCATCCACGGTGAAGCCCCCCCTACCTCAAGGAACTTCTCACCCACAGACCTCAACCGGACCCTCCGATCTGCTCAGGTTATCTCCTGAAACCTCCAGGACAAAGCTCCGTAATATGGGAGATCGGGCTTTCTGCTCAGCGGCTCCCAGACTGTGGAATGCTCTCCCTGACCACCGGAGGACACCACAGACTGTGGATGATTTAAACTGTGGCCTTAAAACCCACTTTTTAGGAGAGCTTTTTGACTGATCTTTTGCCCTTTTCCACATTGTTTTGTTAATTTTTATTATATAATTTTCATGCTCTCCATGTGTTTTATTTATCACTTACTTTTTACCATGTAGCACTTTGAGATTTTCGCAAATATAAAGTGCATTACAAAGTTAATTTATTAGTATGTATTATTATTATTATTATTTATCATTATTATTATGACATGATTACATCTCTTGGTTGTCTAAATATATCCAACATTTATTTTGATAGCATTACTAATCAATACATGCCAAAGTGAAGTGTTATAAGGGACATTAATTGTTGTTGACTGTTGTATCAATGACTGCAGGCTAACCTTAGTAGCTAGCTAGTATCTAGCTAGTAGCATGACATGATTACATAACCTTGGTTTTCTAAATACATCCATCATTTATTTTGATAAGCATTACTAATGAATACATGCCAAACAGAAGTGTTATATTGACCAATGTCGTTTTGATGTCAATAGCGCTAGTTTGTGTTGTCATAGCAACATGCTCATCCATGAGCTTCTTTCTCATGTCTTGTCCTTTGAGGATGAGGATGACTCCTCTGCTATTGCTGAAAGTCAAGTTGCAGATTACTTCAAATCAGAAGAACATGGGATAGACTCTCTTAATGGATTTGCACTGACACAGAAAATTTCACTCCGGCATAATGCAGCCACTCCATCTAGTGCCCCCATAGAGAGACTATTTTTACTACTACTTTTAGCCTGGGGAAGCTAGTCTTGACTCCACTGAGGAACAGGCTCTCTGTGTGAGACACAACCACTGGTTCAATAACAGGAATGGGTGGATGGATAACTAGAGAGGGTACCTTGGATGGATGGGAAGAATATAATGATTAATGGATGGTTGGATGACTTGAATGGCTTGATAGATGAATGGCTAGAAGAATGAATGAATGGAGGGACAGGTGAATAGATGAATGAATGAATGTTCAGGAGCTAAAGTTGGATACAGCATGTCTGAAGTTGTGTTGCATCTTATTACATTTGCACAAAAAAAAGTGTGTATGTTTTTTGAAGATATTTTTGGTACATTGCTTAAAGAGCATAATTTAATTTAGATTTATTTGTTGGCAGGCTGTAGCCTATTGAAGTGAGATAGTCAATGACCAGAGTAAGCTATTTATTTTTATGGAGATGTATTTTTTATTTTTTATTTTTTAACTGCTTATATTTGGATTTCTTAGTTTTATATAGTACAGTACATAGTACACTTTTATAAATATAAATAAATATATGTATATTTACTGTAGGTAAGCAAACTGAAGATTGAGCCGTTTTAAGACGTGTGATAACAGTTGTGTTGCTTTACTATGAGTTTTGCAGCTGATGTGATCTGTTTAGCCCAGGTGACTGTTGGTAATGCAGACTGTAGTTTGAGTTTTACACATGTGGCTTCAGTTGTGACCAGTGTTGTGTAGCAATTGAACTGTAATGATGCGTGGAGTAAAACTGTAATATTTCTTTTAACAGACAGAGGTCACAGCAGAGCAAAGATGGCCAACATGCATGTCACTTTACAGCTCAGAAATGCCATTCCCAATTTTCAAATACTGATTATTCCTGACCTCCTTTTTCTCTCTGTCCGCCTGTACGTGTATGTGTGTAACTTTTTTGCAGTGCAGATTAGATCAAGTAGCTGTGCTTCTAGCATTGTGGCGTATCAGCTGCCACACAGGATGATACACACACACGTATCCATAACATTAAATCAATACCCTTCATCTATCTAATGTAAATGTAAATGTGCTGTATTTATATAGCGTTTTCTAGTCTTATTGACTACTCAAAGCGCTTTTACATCTACAGGATACATTCACCATTCACACACATTCATACACTGTGGCCGAGGCTGCCGTACAAGGTGCCACCTGCTCATCAGATAAACACTCACACACATTCACACTATGATGCGCAGCACCGGTGGCAATTCGGGGTTCAGTGTCTTGCCCAAGGACACTTCGACGTGCGACTGCAGGGCCAGGGATCGAACTACCAACCTTCCGATTGGCAGGCAATCTGAATAAACTAATTCATTTTCTAGTCAGACTCAAAGGTTTTTTGTTAGTTGTGTGTGTGTGTGTGTGTGTGTGTGTGTGGTGTGTGTGTGTGTGTGTCCTGATTATTGTTCATGTGTGTATTCAAAAGCACCTATAATTCATAAATCATGTGCGACTCAAATTCCATTAAGCTGGTTATTGGAGAGAAACATTTGGATTAGTTTGGATATTTCACTGGTACATTGTGAGAAGAAAAAGAAGACAGGTTTTATTTAATTGATCATTCCATTGTTATATGAAAAAGCTATGAAGAGTTCCTTTACACCCCCAGTCCAGTTTTGTAATTTTGTATTTGGTTATTCCTCTTCTTAATTCAGTCTTTCTCTATATAGCTTTTCTGTTATGTACAGTATTGTACATAAGTTAATCTTCTATTAATGCAAACTATGAATCTAAATATTAGGGGTAAAGAAACACCCATGTCTGCAGTATCATGACAGAAAATGCAGCCGCTTTCCATTGCTAAAAAAAGATTCTGCAATATTAATAACTAGGCAAAAAAAATTCCATATAGTCCATAGCCCATCTGAACAATTTCTTAGGAGGGTGTAACACACTTAAAATGTGTTTTATTTCTTTTTAATATCTACTAGTCACGCATTGCCCAACCTATCTACGCTGTGGAGTAAGGTCTGGCTACACCAAACATACATTCTGGGATAGGAGGGGGAAAAAACTATTAATAATATAATCTATTCTTAAAGCTAAAATGAATAATTATAGTAATCACATGCTTGGAAAACAAAAGACTTGTTTTTTTTGAAAATGGTTAATAAGATAGATGAGTTTTTTCATGGTTGCACATGAAGTGAATGTATTTATTTACTTTCATTTCTTTATTTCCTGTTATGATGAAAATGTGAAGATATGTTTGCGCTAAGCAGAAAAAAATGCTGAATACTGAATATACCGACAATACAGACAAGCATTGTTTCCCAGGACATTATCATCAGCCCCCCCGCTCTCTGGTCTGATCTGCAACAAGGCTTCAGTCTCTCCCGGCAGTAGCTTTCTACTAATTAAACATTACAGCATCTTTCCCAACACTTCTGAAGATTTTGTTGATATATATATATATATATATATATATATATATATATATATATATATATATCTGTTTTGAATTACAGGGGAGAAGTTACAACAGCCATGTCACTCAATATGTTGTGGAAGTGAGCACATGGAGAAATTTGGTAAGCCTTTGATATTGGAACATAATACTGTATCTTCCTCTGTCTAATGGCGTGTTTCCACTGCTGGTAACAGTTCAACTCAACGCCCCGACGCCTCCGTTTTCCATCGCAGATTTTAGTACCGCGTCACACACCGAACGTCGAAGGTGTGTTGTTTTTGATTCTCGGCATCAGACAGAAGACAAATTTTGTTACAAAAAAAGCTGGAGGCAGCAAAAAAAACACTGCTGACGAAACTATTTTAAAATGCCATTTTTTTTCAGAACCCCCCCCCATTGCTAGCGATGATGATGAGTGATTAGTGACGATTCTATACGACCAATCAGTAGTCCGCAGGTTTTCACGTCACCTTTTTGTATCGCATCAGCTCGCTTGGAACCTCGACAGAGATGAAACTAAAAAAGGTTCTTGTTGGCGGGTACCAGGGACTTTTTTTCACAATGGAAAAACAAAAAAGTCGAGTCAAGCAGGTACCATGTAATGGAAAAAAGTGAAGTGTGTTGAAGTGTCATGATGTCAAGGAAACGAGAGAGTAAGATGTTTTAACCCAGCTACTGTTTCACACATGGAAAAGTCAGGTATGGTGTGTGATGGTTCGTTCTTACCTCTTCTTACAATTTTTCTCAAATATATGATGAGTGTTACCGTGGCAACAAACAATCTAATCATGCTTCTCACCGGTCTTTGTTATTGCCTTCAAGATTACAAAATTCCAGCAGTATACACAGCAGTTGTGCCCTGTGGCAGTTCTGTGCATGTGACCCTGAAAACCCGCTCTGTGGAACCACTGAAAAAGTACTCAGTGGAGAAAAATCCTCACATCTTGCAAACTGGAAGTGATTAAAATAGCTGTGTTTAATGGTCTAATTATTTCAGCTGGACTTGTAGGCCTATAGATTGTTGGTTAGTTTTATTCATAATAAGACATCAGATTTTACAATTTGTGTGCAAATATCTTAATATGTAAAGTAATTCTCATGTTCATATCATCAGAGATTGTTACGGCACAAAATGCCTGATTTTGCGGAAACTTTTGTAAAAAATTGCGATAGAATTTGGGATGTCTTTTGTATGTTTTTTTGCAATGAAGTTGTGGGAGACAGAGAAAGTTGTGATTTGTTTTTTCTATAGTTCTTTAAAAATAAAAAGGAAACTTGTTTTGGGGAGAGTAAAACTACTCTAGGCTGAGTTTTCCTTACCTTACCAACAAGGCTCAGGAGGCTGCAAATGTTGGTTTAATACGGATATGGCTTGTGGATTTAATAAAAATAATAATTTATTGAATGAACATATGTGTCAGTGGCTTGTTGATCTTTACATGGTTGAGTTAATTTCCCAACCTGGCCTGGGACACATTCCTACAGTTTGATAAAGGACTTATTGGACTTGAACTTATCATGTCATTGCACTTACAATAAAGAGCGTAGTTGTCCTCAATTTAGGTCATCCTGTACATCATCTTTTTTCCTGCATCCACCGCATGTGTGTGTGTGTGTGTGTGTGTGTGTGTGTGTGTGTGTGTGTGCGTGTGCGCGCGTCAGTCAAGCAGCAGCCCCGCCCGCTGTGGAGAGCCAACAGGAATGAAACAGCAGCTGCTTTCAGCAACTTTATAGTAAAAAATGTTACAGCGTACATTGATGTTAAAATGTACAGAGGTCGGTAGACATGTTTTGCACGCTGTACTTTTTGTTGGTAAATGTGAGATGTTTGAATCACACACGTCACACACGTCACGTATGATGTCAACTTGGTTGAAGTCACGGAAAACTCTGGTTATTGGTCAAAATTGCAGTCTCGGTGATTGGTTGAAGTTGACTTGGCATGAATGCAACATCGCAAAATCCTGGAGGGACTGAACTTAATTATAAACGCAACTTTTGTTTTTTCCCACATTTTTCCTGAGCTGAACTGAAAGATTGAATACTTTAGAGTGAAAGAGATGGTTAACCCTTACCCCTAACTCTAACCCTAACCATAACACCAGATACTGACTGGTTTTTGGACCCCAACCGTAATCCCCCAATAGAGTAAAACTACACATTTTAGAGTCACCTTTTTTGTGGCAAGCCTAAGTAACTAAAGCTCTCCGATTAATGCAGTGGAGTAAAAGGTACAATATTTCTCTCTGAAATGTATAAGTAGAAGTAGAAAGTGACATGGAATGAAATTACTCAAGTAAAGTACAAGTACCTCAAATTCGTACTTAAAGCTTTGTGCGTGACGTTTTGACATTAATGAATCAAATCCAATCCACTTTATTTCTATAACACATTTTACAAACACAAAGTTACCAAAGTGCTGCACAGAAAACTCAAACATACAAAACAGTTAATATAAATATTGTAAAAACAAAATAAGAGCATCGGGTTTAAAAAATAAAAAAAATAGATTAAATGAATAAATACTAAAATACAGTAAAACAATAAGAGACATCAGAGGACCACACAACTCACATGGAGTTAAAAGCCAAAGAATAAAAATGTGTCTTTAGACAAGACATTAAATGTAAATGTGCTGTATTTATATAGCGCTTTTCCAGTCTTAACAACTGCTCAAAGCGCTTTTACATCTACAGGAAACATTCACCATTCACACACATTCATACACTGTGGCCAAGTCTGCCGAACAAGGTGCCACCTGCTCATCAGATAAACATTCACACACATTCACACTCCGATGCACAGCACCGGGGGCAACTCGGGGTTCAGTGTCTTGCCCAAGGACACTTTGACATTCTTGCCCTGGCTCTGTTGTGCCGGTTCCGGCTCCATCTCTAACTCTATCAGTAATCATGCGGCTCAGTGGTAGAGCGGTTGCCTGCCAATCGGAAGGTTGGTGGTTCGATCCCCGCCCCTGCAGTCATTGTCGAAGTGTCCTTGGGCAAGACACTGAACCCCGAGTTGCCCCCGGTGCTTCACATCGGTGTGTGAATGTGTGAGTGTTTATCTGATGAGCAGGTGGCACCTTGTATGGCAGCCCTGGCCACAGTGTGTGAATGTGTGTGAATGGTGAATGTTTCCTGTAGATGTAAGAGCGCTTTGAGCAATTGTTAAGACTGGAAAAGCGCTATATAAATACAGCACATTTACATGTGGATGCGGCAATAGTGTTGTTGTCATTACTTAGAATTCCTAATGCCGGAGAAAGAAACTACACACTATAGCTTTAAATACAGTACTAGAGGACCTGTACTTGGTTACATTCACCCACTGTCTAGATGTACTTTGGAGTACTGCAGGGGGTGGGCCTACATTTGTAAAGGTTTATTTAACAAATATCACGCTTTTTTTTTTTTTTTAAAGTATACACGTTAATAATGAAAAGAAGAAAATTGCATATTGTATGTCAATTCAGAATTGTACAGCTGCGTTAGCAAATATCTAATTCATTGATTAGAAAGTGTAGGTCTACACCGAGTTGTATCTGCGTCGTCCGACTCATGTGCGTAACAACACAGACATTCTCCTAATTTGATCTGGTGCCATGCTGCTAGCATGACTAAAAATACTGTAATATGAACAGTTTATCTACTGAGTTTAAAAATGTAACACAATGAAATAGTTGTCTTAGGTCTTGCTGTGCCTCGGTTTGTGTATGTGTGAGATTAACAGACAGAGAGAGTGCGAGCTTGTTCTGCCCCTCCTGTCACCTAACTCTTTGTTCAATCACTATGCTAGGTGACAGTTACCATGACAGCAAGTTACATGATTAGAGAGTGCACCACAGGTGTGTGTGTGTGTCAGTATAGAAACCCTGAGGTGGGACCTTGAACCACCCACACACACACACACACACACACACCATAACCAACAGACTCATGCATAAACCTACAGTGAAAAAATCCATACTGATGTTATTAGTAATGAGTGGCCACCCACCCAATTAAAAAGTACTTTATGAATATGTCTGGTGGCTTCCAACACACACACACACACACACACACACACATACACACACCATAACATAAAAGATGGATACTGTGTCTTGTAGTTTGGCTGAACAACAGTGTTTTAGAGTTTTATATTTGTGATGTACGGTGAGAGAGAGAGAGAGAGAGAGAGAGGGAGAGAGAGAGAGAGAGAGAGAGAGAGAGGAGAGAGAGAGAGAGAGAGAGAGAGGATTGTTGAGTCGGTCGGTCAGTGCACGGCTAAGACTCAACTGTGGTTATTAGCCTGCAATCAATCAAGCTTTTCTGGCCACTGATCTTCTTCACACACACACACACTGAACACACAATACACACACTCTTAATAACAGCACAGAAAGAGGAAGAGATGCGGGAGAGGCTGAAGGAAGGAAGAGAGCGATGGGGAGAGGAGCGCTACAGACAGACGGAGGGGTGAGCCGTAGAGAGGGCGCTGAGTTTTGCCTCAACCTTTCTATTTGCCTCGGCATTGATCTCTGCCTCACCTCAACACTAAGGTCAGCCCACACACACAGACCCATATTTGCTGAGGCCCTGGCTTCGACCGCCTGACTGGTCAAATTAAACCCAGATCGCTGCAGGGCTCCAGGGACACGGACACACACACACACACACACACACACACACACACACACACCACACATTCACACACATGTGAGCCGTCACTGTCAGTGGGAGTTTTCTTTAGAAGATTTGACATATTAATTAATTCACTAACAGCGATGAGAACATTTGTGTTACTGTGTGTATACTGAGGACACACACACACACACACACACACACACACACACACACACACACACACACACACACACACACACACACACACACACACAATTTAAAACAGCACCAATTTAAAACAGCACCAATGTTGTCTACTTGCAGGGACAGAAGGAGAAAGGCACGTTTTGCTGTAAAAGCATGCTTTTGTCTGTATGCCTGTATACTTTCTGTGGGTGTGTAGGTGTGTGCATGTATGCATTGATGGTGTGTGTGTGTGTGTGTGTGTGGTGTGTGTGTGTAAAATGTCTTTTCGTACTTCTGCTGTGTCAGCACCTCAGACAGACAGCTCTGTTGTTGTGTACCCACAGAGGAAATAAAATAACAGCCCACGTCTTTTCAACCCACAGACACCTATCTCTCTCTCTCTCTCTCTCTCTCTCTCTCTCTCTCCTCTCTGCCCCCTCCCCCTTATGTTCCCTCTTTGTTTATTTGTCATTCCACCTTTTTGAATTTATTTCCTCTCCACCTTTATATTTGCCCCTTCCCTTACCTTTTACCGTCTTTACCTTTCAACTTTCTACTTTTTTGCTTCTCTACCTTCAAATAATCTTTGGTCACATAATTACCCATTTGCAAGAAAAAAATTCAACATTTTTTTTTGTGGCTAACAATTAAAAACACATCATTTAATTGTCTTTATACCTGGAAGTTCATACGTTAATATAATGTATGCATAAATGGAAACG
This sequence comes from Etheostoma spectabile, assembly GCF_008692095.1. Taxonomy (NCBI): domain Eukaryota; kingdom Metazoa; phylum Chordata; class Actinopteri; order Perciformes; family Percidae; genus Etheostoma; species Etheostoma spectabile. The sequence goes on along the minus strand of NC_045740.1, from coordinate 22,550,075 downwards.
TCAGATCTTGTTTCAGTGTGTTGAGGTCAGAAAACAACACAAACACACATACACATGCATACACACACACACACACACACACACACACACACACACAGTAATTCATCTCTAAAAAAACAGGCTTTTGAATTAAAAAATAATTAAATAATGTTTTGTTTAGTTATATCTCAAGAAAAATGGCATGTATTTTTTGATTGACAACATAATTAATGTTACACTACTGTTATTATTTTATTAAAACAGTAGATGTAAATGTACAGTGCACACAAACTATCATACTATCACTTTAAAATTAGTGGGTTTTTTTCTTTTTTTCTTAATTATTCTCTATATTTTTCCATTTTTTCTGATTAAGAATGCCTAACTTCCCATGCAGTCATGTGTTTAGAAAGTAAGAAAGAAAGAAAAAAAGATGAAACACTGTCGTGAAATTACGGGGAGAGATGGAGGGATGATAGAGGATGAAGAAGCTGGCCAGATGAATGATGAATGGATGAAGACAAGCACCAGCAGATGGGCCAAGGCAAGGAAGGGTAGACGGATGACGGACAGGGCCAATAATGGTGCCAACCAGATTTAGTTACAGTAAAACAAGGAGACCTGGGATCAGATTAGGCCCCGCACTGTGGGGCTTGTCTTTAAGTGGACAGTGGACATCTGAGAGGACAAAACAAACAGCACTCGCCACTCATATCCATGTTCCAGTATTTGAGCCATGTTCCCTCTGCCCACTGTGTTTGAGGTCTACATACTGCAGTCTGAGGTGCGATGCTGCCATCTGCTGGGCCTTCAACAGAATGTTAACACTATCTGTAAAGAGGAGGACGAGTTCAGCCGGTCATCCTCACGTCCTTCAACACCGTCCTCTACCAGTTGTCCCTTTGCATTAACAGAACTAGGAAGAAATGTGAATCAATGTGAAGCGTCCTCGCATGCTTTGTAACAGATGAGCCTAACCCATCTGAAAATGATCTGCTGTATTGCTGCACATTTCATTTTCTTTTAAGTTATTGGAACTTAACAGATGTGAAAACACAAAGGTGAAGATGTGACACATTTGTGCATGTCACTCCTTTAAATAGAAGTGTGTGATCACACATATTCATAAGTAATACACCTTTAATTTCTGCATGAAACATTCAAATCATGAAATCATTATTGAAAATGCGACTGTATCTTTTGTTTTCAGATTAGGGTTGGGTACCTTTCACATTTTTATCGGTACCGGTACTGATACTGGTACGCAACAGTACCTTTTTTTGGTGCTTTCCCTCTGTAATATCAAAAAAATTATTTCAGTTGTAAACATTATTCCGAACCTATTTATCCTATTTACTTAGAACACGTTCTTTATTTAGAATATTTTACACTCTAAAGAAATTAAACAAAGATCTCTCCAGCCCAACACATCCCTACAACATATTAAATTGAATAATTATTATTTTCTTACTCGCTGTAACTTTTATTCTTGAATTTCTATATTATTCTTTTTTTCTCATTTTCCTCATGACCGTTTTTTAATTGCTCTTCAGTGTTTTGTGTAAATCACTTTGAATTGCCTTGTTGCTGAAAGGTGCTATAGAACTAAAGTTGCCTGAGCTGATGTCACCCATGAAACATGATCACCCTTCCATATTCACATTTGTCAGGGGGTCAGAAGCTTAACTCCAAATTTATGATAACGTTGCTCCATACCTGCTGGCTGTGTAATAAAGCAACGTTCATCCTATGGATGGTGGTTCACTGCTTGTTTTCACTGCCCCCAAGTGGCAAAATGAATAATTATTGCAGGTTTAAGGTTAGGTTCATATTTTCACCCGCTTTTTTAATGGTCCAGCTTGGACAAATCCAGTAAATGTCACAGCTGATAATTGACAGTTTTGTAATCCGGCCTAAACCATTTAGTGCTTTGTAACATTTACTGGTAATTATTATTATTTTTAATTCAATCATTTAACACAGCTAGACACTTTTATTTTAAACATTGCAGGCAATTTTATCAATACAATACACACGCACAAACACTCTTTCAAGGAGAGGTCAAAACCACAAAATATAAATAACATAAATAATAGAAATAATAATGATAAAAGGGTCACCTTGTGGTTAAGCTTCATTCAACACATGTATTGACTGCATATAAGCAGGGTAAATAGACCATCACATCACAGTGTGTTCGTTTAATATTATTATATTTTACATTATTTAATATTTATAGACTTATTATTCTAAATCAAGGCCTAGAATGACAGGGGTCCATCTTCTCATGAACACAGGTACATTCACCTGTATGGATTGTTTTTGTATCTACTGAGCTATTTTAGGGGGGCTAGGCTTCGTCCAATTGATAGTGATTATTTTTCTTGATGCCTAACTATTTTTAAGCTGATTGTCAGCCCGTTTTGATATTGCCTCGAGGAGGCTGTACCAGTTAGGGTCTGAGTGCGTGACTCCAAGATTTCGGTGTCGGATTCTTGGTTTTACACTTGACAGAAAAGGTGAGCACAGAAAGTGTTAACTGTATAAGAAATGTTAATAAGCTAACTTGTGTTTGAACAGCTGTTTAAACAGCGGGGGGGATTTTGATGGATTGTAAGACCTTGGATCGATGAATGAAGCATATTTAGAAAACTTTCGGTATAGCATCTCTGAATGCTGTGAAGTGTGTAGAAATGTGGGTTCCTGTGAGAGGGATGTGAAGTCCAAACCCACTTGGATGGTCAAAAGGATACACTTCCTGATAACTGATTCCTCGGTCATGTTGGTAGCGGTAACAGTCTTAACTCCTGGGAATGTTGGTGTCTCACTCTCACAAACACTCACTCAAACACACACACACACACACACACACACACACACACACATACACACACTCATGCACACTGCACATGTATAATTGGCATTCCCATTGTGTGTGAGTGGGAGTGGTATGACAGTTTGACAGTGCTCGGGTCCCTGTAGTACCGTGTCAGCTATTCATCACAAGTCCCTCAAGTCACCAGCAACGCCCCGTCCCCCACCCTGCCCCCCACATTGACTCTCCACTCCCTTCACTCACCCATCACCTCACCCTCTGCACTGCCAGAGTACAACATGTACAATATTTGAACTGTTGCGTCTAGCGGGCTCTTGTCAATGTAACTGAACATCTCAGAACATATTAACATTAATGTAAACTTAATACACCCAAAGACATATCTATACATATTTATAGCAGTCTACTCACATGTTCATGAACACACACATGGATGGATGACTCACAGACAATTACTAGTACAATAGGTAGTACAATTCACAATATCCACGATGTATTCCTCTCAGTCACTTTAAAAGCTAACTCTAAAAACGAACCGTCTCCTTCCACAGCAAACCGTAGCAGCTTCGTTGGATTGACAGAAACGCTTCAGTCAACCGATTCACAACGTTAAAACCGGGCCTTCAGCCGGATCTTGGTCCATCTGGGTCTGTGTATCGATGTAGTCGCATCTGTGATAATAATTGTGTGACAGAAAACTCAGATGGTGGACAGATAGTCTAGCTAGCTGTCTGCCTGCAGAGATCTGAGGAGCAGTTAACCATAGTCCTCAGAAATCCACCGGAATTTTTCCCACACAGAGAAAAGCGGAAGGTAATAGACATCTGGCCAAAAATAAGGGAATTCCGGCAGAATTTTCAGCAACACCTGAGCAATCCCGGAAAGGAAACGTTGTGGATATAGACTACTGTATCAATAACATATAAATGTAATAATTACATATGAAGATGTAAATGTTTGAGGGTGTTTCCTGTCCCCTTTATCCATAGGCCCATCCAAAGTCATTCTAAAACATTATCTTAGTTAGTGCTGCTGTTTTTCTGCTCACCTTTCTCGTAATGCTTTGACTTTCAGTGATGTTCATATTGTCTGATTTGTCTATGCAATCACACTAACATTTTACACCAAATACAGTGTATCACATGTTATGATCTTTGGCTGCTGCAGAGCGACTTTAAGTTACAGGATGATCTGTGTAAGCACCTGGACATCCAGCCACCTGTTAGAATCACATCACCATTATGTGTTAAAGTGACTATATGTAACTCTTAAATGTTTCTGAAACTGTGTAATGTTCCATCTGATGATCATGAATCACCTGTAACAGCAAACGAGAATAACAGTGTTTGTGTATAGTTTTTATTAATGCTAGGTCCCATTTTTTCCTCATGGTCACAAAATGGTTAATGGCAGGTAGACAACGTTACAGAGCACACATTCTGATGGGTCACAGATTTCTGCTGAACACCGTAAGTGGTAGAGAGTATGCATGTAAAAGGTACATTACACATTTTAGCCATTTAATATCAGGTCCAACTTTATCACTGTTTGCTGAAAAGATGAGGAATGCATATTAATGTTAAAACTCATAAAGTGAAAATTTCATGCCATGGGACCTTTAATAACTGAGACACTTAAAAAAATGTTGATGTTCGTTAATCAGGACAGTTGTCTGATAATATTCGATACTTTTATTAATGTCAAATCCCATGGCAACATAAAAACTAATACATTGATTTGACTGTCTGTGTATGCATGCAAAGTCTAATACAGTCGTTTAAAATAGTCCTGAATAAATAGTAAATAAAATAGTCTTATGTAATCCTGTTTGAGTAACATTTGCTGAAAAGTACAGTGCCTAGCTAATTTTGGAAATCATTTAACTATATCTTTTTGTCTTTAAAAAAACATAGGCCTATATTTGTGACCCATTTTTGAAAGGTTTCATACTCAGTAAAGGAACAAATGGGGTTGGAGCTGAATAACATAGTCAGTGTAGCGAATCAGGAAGTATTGAGAGGCAGACTAACACGTTGTTGGTTTGGGTCTTGTTACTACATTTGTTTACAGTAAGAACAAAATAGAATATCACTAGACCTTTAAAAAAAAGTAATGCATTGAAATTTCTAGAAGAGAACTTTTTATTATTATTCTGATTCGTGAGGTGAAAGTCTGATGCTTCACTGCATTTCTGTCAGCTCTCATAATTGGCTTTCACCTGCAGGTGAGGCAGCCACACACACACACACACACACACACACACACACACACACACACACACATACAGCGAGCTACTGCAAAGGGTGTGAACACACCTCAATCTCTGAAGAATCATTGTTGGATTCTCACACCCTGTCTGACAAAAGTCACCTGCAGTCATGCTTACAGATTACAGATCACATTCATTCTGTTACTTCCTTTTTTTCAAATTCAATTAAAACCCAATTAGACCCAACTCGGACAAACTGGGCTGAATCTCACACTCAATAGCTCAATTTTACATTGGGAGCAGACAAAAACTTTGGATTTGTACATGTTTAGCCTTCTTTTGATGGTGTCAAGTCAACACAGCTCACACATATGGATATAGGATAGGATATCTTCTCTATATAACCAGTTCTCTATTGTTCAAAACTTTAACACTTTAAGGTTTAACCAGAAAATGGTAATAATGTTTTGTAATGGGTTTTTTTCAACAACTATTGGTATTTGGTTCAGAGTCAAGTTGAAAATAAATTTTAAGGCCAGAGCGATGCTGTAAAAAAAGCTATTTGTGAATTTGAACAATTTTATTTCATTCAAATCAAATCATATGAATTCAATGATCATCAACATATGCTAAAATATCAAATGATTAACCAAAACATTGCATCCTTCCTGGCTGTACTTCATTCACATGTTGTCTTGATTTGTTCTGAGCACTATTTAAGCCTTATCAGCCCAGTGTTGTAATGTTTTAAAAGTACAAATACTTTGTTTCTGTATTTACGTAGAGATGAAAACTCTACGTAAGTATCTGTGCTTTACTTTGTTATTTATTTCTATGGAAACTTTCACATTTACTCCACTACATATTCCCCTAAGCATCTTTGTTATTTGTTACCAGTGATGGGAGTACCGCATTCCAAATGAACACAATTACAGTAATATTCTTGTATTTTTGCAGTAACACAGTAATATAACGCATTGATAATAAAATGTCAGTAATATTTTACCTGTTACAATCTCAGTAAAGCGAGTTACAACGCATTTTAACACAACATTTAGTGGCTTTTCACCAACACCTGGAAACATTTCGGCGCAGAAGAAAATAACTGCAGAGACGGGTACATTAGCGACATGGACAATATTTTCAGGAGTTGTTTACGCTGCGTTGCAGCGAGCTGTGCCGTCACTGTTCCCGTGGTCAGAGCCTGAACCAGACAGTAGGCCAGGGACAACGGTGTCATATCAGTGCTGACAGCAATGTGCCCGAGCTAATAACAGATAACAAGTCTGGAATTAATGTTTAGTCCTGCTATATGTAATATTATTACAATTTATTAGCGGTAGGCTACTTTGATTCAATTGTAAGGTGCTTTTATTGAGTATTTTCATTTTCTCCTACTTATTAGGCTACTTCTAGTACACGACAATCCAGTCAATAGGCTATTTATTTTATAGATTTAGTTACTTTGCAGATTCAGATTAATAATACAAAACAATGTTAATAAATTATGATGTATATAGTGGATGAGGATGAGACTTGGTTGATCTCGAGGTGAAATTCACAAGCCCTACTGCCAAGTCTGTTATGGTTGGGGTCCGGCTGGCCGTGAGTTTTTGTTTTATTTACTATTTTTCTATTTGAGTGTTCTGTCGGCTTTCCATGTTTGTCCCTGCTGTTTTTTCTTCCACTCTCCCTCCTGCTGAAGCCAGCTGACCACACACACCATCCATGACAAACTCATCCATAACTCATCCCGCCGCTCATACCTGCCTGTCATCCCCCCCGCAGTCATCATCTCCACTCCTGTTTCCCATCTCCGGTCAGCTGGCTTCTCCTCTTGGTCCCCCTCCCACGGCACCCTGCTTCAGCCGGTCTCCGTCTCCGCTCCCGCTCTCCCACGCTTCCCCAGAGTATCCTCACTCTCGAGACTCCCCGAGCTTCCCTGTCTCTGCATCCCTGTCCCTGGGGTCTGCTTCCCCACTTCCCCTATCCTCTCAGCTCAAATAAATCCTTATGTTTTTTGTGGGCCTTGCGTTTGAGTCTTTCTGTTCTAACCAAAACAAAGTCATACTTCTGCTTTTATTTTGGTAAAGTAAAGTGTAAAGCATTACAATCCTGAGACAGGAATACTGTCATATAACTAACTCTCAAATGAGATTAACTAGTAATCAATAATTAAATGTCTATGCCTGTCTGTCTATGCATGTGTTGTCTTCCATGTATTTGTGTCTATTTACTGTCTATGTCTATGTCGATTGCTCACATGGCTCAACTGTTGTCTGTGTCAACTCAACTTACTCCTGTTGTCTGTCCTTGTCATTTGACTGTGTCGTCTTGCTGTGACATGTGTTCTTTCACTCTGTCGTTGCTGTCTATCGTCTTCACTCTCTTGCTTGGTGCTGTTGCTATGTGTTGTTGCTATGCGTTGTGTTACTCTGTCGGTGTTTTATGTTGTTTCACTCTGGCAAGAGCTAACGTTAGCTAGCAAGAGCTCCGGCTGTTAACATCAAGGAATCCTAGCATTGTTACTAGCTAGTTGCTCCTAATGTAAATTGCTGCCTTTTTCAATACATGACTTGATTTAACATGGTGGATAGCAGCTGTGCGCAGGGATCCCAGCACCCTCGTAATAAAGATAAGGGAAAGCATTTTATAGGATTCCTATAGGAAGATAGAAAGATCACGAGAGAAGAAGTAAACGGATTGCTGCCAAAAAACGTGCTAGAAGCAGACATAACCAAACTGAGTGATGGGAGCCCACAAATAATAGATTTTGGTCATGTGACCACTTCATATCAAGTAACGTAACAAAAATATCTTATTTATGTGATGTTAGCTAGCAAACAGGCTACAACGGTTGCTAACGGTTGGGGTTAGTAGGGATACAGCTAGCTACGTTCCTTTACTTTCTAGCTACAGCTAGCTAACTAGTTACTAGTTATTATAAAAAGACAAGTTCTACCTATGCAGTATGGCATGGATTTTGTGTGGATTACAAAGGCTAACGTTAGCTAACCTAAAAGTAGCACTGTATTCATATTTAAATCCTAAAATCTCAGACTATACTGACTGATATGTCACTATTCCTTTACTCTCTTTTTGTATATTTTTTGTAAAATTGTAAATTCAATTGTATTGTTGTCTTAACAGTATTTTTATATGTCTTTTTTTTTTATTCTTTTTATGTTAAGTGAGTGTTGTACTTTGAGAGCAAAGATTAACCAGAGTCACATTCCTTGTTTGGTTACGCAAACCTGGCCAATAAAGCTGATTCTGATTCTGATGTTGTTTCTATGTACTTATACTTCTATGTACTCTTTTCTTTTAGAGGAAAAGAGTGACAACCCTCTGAACCTTCTGTCACCTGACTACGTTCCTTCAATCTTCAATCATGTTCCATCCCCAGAGAAAAGAAAAAGTAGAATGAGGTTAGGTGTAGTCAACAGAAGACAGAAGAACCAATTTCAAAGTATAGAGAAAGCAGCAAAGCCCTCCGCTGCAGCAGTGGTGGATCTAACAGACAAGACAACAGCAAGCGTCCTACTAGAGACCAGGTGAAGGAATCTAACATCAACAAAGAACTTTACCATGCAAGAGTAAAAATTGTAAGAAACACATTCCAACTCTTGAATGAAATGGCATCTCTGATAACTGAAACTATGTTGTTAAAGAGAAAATGAAAAAAACTGCACTAAATGAGAATGGAATCCATCCACCCAACCCATTCCTGTGATCATATCTCTCCCGTCCTTCAGAACCTCCACTGGCTCCCTGTTTCCCAACGCATCCAGTTTAAAGTCCTCCTCCTCACCCACAGAGTCCTCCATAACCAAGCTCCTTCCTACGTCACAGACTTGCTCCACCCCCTGCCTTTTATTATTTATTATTACACTTTTATTTGTTTTGATTAGATAGCCTCTTGGAAAAGTATAAGCACAGATACAGTCAAAAAAGATACACTAGACATCTCACACTGACACGCACTGACAGCTCTCTGCAGTTTTGTGCTTAACAGGAATAATAACCACACACTTTAGTAAGATCATCTTTTTTTCATTTAATTTGTAAATTTTGTGCAGATGTGTCAATAACTTTAATTGGTACTCTTTTGGTCATTTTAGGAGTTACCATAACCTAATTTCACCCATGAACTCAGGACGATATATTCATCGTATCATATTATTATATAAGTACATTTACACATAGAGGGGTGTCTTTATGAAGTCCTTTTTCAACAAAAAAACTTTTCAGGGGATTTATGCTGGGGTGGGTGGTTCCAAATGTTTTTCTGACAGATTTTGCTTTTCTCTCTTGAATTCAGTTGAAGTGACAACAGGTGTTGGTTGGTTGGCTAGTAGACTTGCCCAGCACCTCTTCAGTCCAGGAGTCCCCTTAGTGACTCATTAAGAGCCTCTCTATGATAAGATGTCCTCTGCTGTTATCTACTTTCATTATTTACAGAATAACCCCATATATTCCCCCCATGACTGCAAAGACAATGTTACAAAATGAAGACCAGAGTTTTTTAATAGAATAAAACCTAGTCACAAATGTTCTTTTTAATCAGGGTATGTACAGTATACTGTAACTTTAAAAAATTAATTGGCATGTTGTGGCCAAACTGCATTGAGTTGTACAGTAAACTTTGAAGTTGAGTAAAGGCAACAGCCCTCAAACTGTATTTATTGAGCTCTGGTTATTAGAGAGACAAACACATTTAGACTTTTGGGGGCTGTTGTTATTACAATGGACATTATATTGACCATCGTTGACCTGATATTTGTGTGTATTTTGTGAAAAAAATAACTTTTATGCTGTTAGATTTCTTATCAATATTGTTTATATTTTATAATTAGCCTATGCTGCAGCCCCTACAGATAACTGTCAACTTTCCTTATATTCTAATTGTTGTTATTAATGTGGAAAGTTGTTTGAAAATAATTTGCAATAATTGCTTAGATGGGATAATAATGGCATGCCGCTTTGGCCCTTCTGACATACAGTACTGTACATCCAGTAAGTCGACACTTTGACAATCATAAAGACAAATTGAAACATAGCAATGGCCGGGTGAACAACGCATAAAAACGACGCATACTAACGACACAAAGTAAAGCAACAACAGAGTGAAACAACAGTCATGACACTGCCATGCATTGACACAGCAACACAACACAGTCAAATGACAAGCTAACGTTAGCTAGCTAGCTCTGGCTAAGTTTGAAAGTAGTAGTTTAAAAAAGAATTTTGAGAGAGATTTTTTTTCTCAGAAATAATTTTAAAAATTTCAAATTTATATTTAAACTGTTTTTAGTCTCAAATATTATTTTTGCTATTGGTATGAAAACCTTTTTTTCTCAAATATTTTTTTTCTCTCATAAAATGCAATTTTTGCTGTCAGCGTGATAACTTTTTCTCTCAAACATTTTTTTTTTTGCATGTAATAAAGAAACAAATCTAGCTCCATAGTTGCTGAGGTACATCGATAGCAACCAAAAAGTGCAGGAGCGCTTTTTTGAGTTTCCCATTTTGGAATCAACCTCAATCTTAATCGCCAGTGTGCTTTTGGAGAGACTGAACGGCCTTTTTGCCGACGACGAGGAAGTCACACTCATTGTGCGAGCTTCTGATGGAGCCAGTGGTATGAGAGGAGAGAAAGGTGTAGCAAAAGGTGCGTGAGCATTTCAATAATGCCCATTATGTGCATTGCTACGCGCATCAGCTGAATTTGATCATGCAGCAAGCTACTTCCCGCGTCAAAAAAGTGAATATTTTCTTTTCTTATCTGAGTGGCATTGCAACTTTTTATTCCCGGTCACCCAAACGCACCAGCATTCATTCTTGCACAAAGACTGCCCAGAGCTTCATCCACACGTGGAACTTCAACAGCAGTCGTGAACACAGTCTCCAAGAAACGAGACAAGCTCATACAATGATTTGAAGCCAGGGTTCATTATGTTCATTAGATCAACCCACCAAGAGAGAGGCATTTACGTGAGGATGCTACATGATGAAGATTTCACTTTTTTCCTTTGGCTTTTTCACAATATCATGCCCTACATCGACATTCTGTACCAGAAGCTTCTACTTTAGCTTACTTTATATACTGTGTGTACTGTACAGTGGTGCTCATAAGTGTACAAACCCATGCAATAGTTAACTAAAACGAGGAATAAAAAAATCATCTTTTGGATGTTGATCTTAATGCCTTAATTAAAACAATAGGAAAGTCCAACGTTTAAGGACACCAATTTTCTTTTTTCTTTTATTCCTCTTTTTTAGTCAACTTTAGCATGGGTTCAGAAACTTATGAGCACCACTATATACTGTGCTGAACATCCAGGCTAGGTGAGACACAGGCTAACTTAAACACTAAAGACTTTATGCATCCCTGCCCATTTTATGTGGAACTGAAATATTTGTACTATACGTGGACACATTGCATATACTGTACCTGTACATCCAATATAGACTACACTACTGTACACGGCCTTACAAACCCATTGGTCTGTTTGCCTTCGGGGACTCCATTCAACAGCAGCTGCAAGAAGCAACAGGAGCCAAAAGATCCAGAACGGCTTTGAGAGAAGAGAAGCAGAGGCTGTCAGAAGAGGTCTAGGACACCATCATCAATCACACCAAAGCAAGGTTCTCTTTCACTGGCCACCTTGGAAGTGCTACCTTACTGCAAGCAGATTTGTTTGAAAGGTACAGTCATTCATTTCCTGATGAGGCTCTGAACGCCACTCTGAACCCATACTCCATGCTGAACAGGGCAAAGCTCAAGACAGAACTCTCTTTGATCTATGAGAACCTGAATAAGGGATGCTGTGGTGCACTGGCACTGTACCTGGTTCTCATAAGCTACAACCTCCACGAGACATTTTCTGAGACTGTGACTCTGTTGAACATCCTCATAACTACTCCCAAGACAACAGCTGAAGCTGAGAGATGCTTCTCAACTTTGACGCGAGTGTGCATTGCAGGGATCTGCGAAAGTCAATGGGCCAGGAACGTCTGAATGCACGGGCCATGCTTTCATGTCCAATTTCAATGAGAAAATCACTGACCGCGTAGCTGCATTGAAAGAGAGCACAGTTTCAGTACAAGTAGTCTCTCTCTCTCCCTCTCCCTCTCTCACACAAACACACACACACACACATTTGTTTTTTTTACGAATTTATACAATGGGCCAGAATATGGTTGTTCATTTTTACAAAGCCATACAGATAGCTGTGTTTACCTTTTCTAAAAATTATTTTCAAATGCTGTGTTCAGGCAAAATGTCTATCACTGTTAATGTTAATTTTCACAAATCTATACACGTGGGCAGAATTTGGAAGTCTATATAAATTGCCTATTACAAAATACTTGCATCAATGTTTTCTGCAGCCTGAATCAAAAGCTCCTGCTCAGTTGTTGTGAGTCATGATCTGGTGCACATAATTCCATTTCATCCATGAGGCCTTATTAAAGTAAGTAATTAATGTGGATATCAGAATTCTTTCGTTAAACTTAGCAGCACCTCTTCCTTCTGGTGTGGTCTTCAATGTGTAAAGCCAAGATGCACAGACCATCTCTAGCCTCACTTGTTCATTCACTTATTTGGAACAACATTACTTCGCTTTTATTAAGTAGCACTTTGGTGATATCCTACACTCCAGAAAATATAGTTCTAAAGATCCTTTTCTCTCAACAATTTGTCTACTTCAGTGTTTCTACCGTCTTTATGTTGTTGCTGGACATATCTTTTTAAAAACGTGTCCTGTTTAGCTATTTTACATCTCACAACATTGGATTAATGTACGTAATGAATAAGTGGAATAATAATAATTGTGGAGCAATGTCATTTCTTCTTATGAAGGCTGAATGCAAATTTCTTACAACGTTTTCCACCTGTAGATTATGTAGCTAGAGAGAAAATATTTCTGTTTCTTGATGTACCCGATGAATCGGTCACCTTGATCATCAGAAAAATTGCCCCCCCCCCCCCCCGAGATTTTTTCAGGAGCCACCACTGTTCTAACCTCCTTGACTGCCTTGACCCTACACTTAAAGCTGCACTAATAAATATCTTCATATGAAAAACAACGATGGACAACATGACTGTGTAGTGTAACACAGTTGGGTTTTAGGAGTTTTTACAGGATTTACAGGAGCTGTGTAGCACAAAAGCTCTAAAAACCCACTTCAGTGTGAGCAGGTTTTGATCAGTGGTACAGCAGGCGCACGTGTGCAGTACTTTAAGGTTTAAGCCTTGACGCAGAGGTCAAGGGGTTTAATCCAACCTGTGTCAATTTCCTGCATGTCTTCCCCCTCTCTCTCCCCTTTCTCACCTAGCTGTCCGGTCAAAATTAAAGGCAGAAAAGCCCAAAAAACAATAAACAAAATAAATGAGTAACCCGCTACACATTAACTGCTCAGCACCAATCAGCAGAGAGACAACAGTTAGCAACTAGATGAACATAGGGGAGCATATAGCAGTGAACTAGTTAGATATTTACATCAGGAGTTGGTGGAGACCAAAACAGAGCTAAAACAAGAGGGAATATTGAACTTGTATATAGTTAGAAAGACAATTCCAAATTGATTTGGATATTGTTCTGCATTTTCCAGATGAGTAACGTGGCACTTTGATATCACATTCACCATGTCAACTTAATAAAGGTGATATTTAATATGCCGAAGGTTGTGTGTAGAACTTGTCCTGCCACCACTGATAGGCTAAATAATATATAACTACAAAATCAATTATTTCAGATTTAGCTATCCATATCTCCAAACACTTGACCTATAACGTTCACAGCCTGGGATCCTTATCTCAGCCCCTTGTTAATAAAGTATAAAGTAAAGTATACATTATTGTTCCTAAACAAAGTTGCAGTAAGCCAGTTTCTACAGACCTGATGGGTCACCCCAGTGTCTTTAATAAATACAAAGTTACAACAATTTCCAATCTCCAATTGTGTACAATACAAACGCTTGCTCATGTGCCTTATGGTGTTTGTTATTCACGCTAAAAATCTCCTTTAGCGTGGGGACTCATGACGTCACTTTTGACGTGCTTGGTTGGGACATAGAGACTGACATGCGGCACAAGAACGGGACAATAAGGTTTAGGACAAGAGCGTGAGTGGGGGTTATAAGATGTACATTTTAGTGAAACGCAGGACAAGAACGGGACGCAAACCCCGGTCTCTGGGTGAAAGTCCTGTGTTGTTGGACCCATCCACCACCCCAACCAACCTCCTTACGTGGCATTTTGGTTTTTCAAACCACTCATAACCGTTGTCGCAACTTCATCTTCCAGCTTTTATATATGAAGCCACTGCTTGGTAGTATTAATTTAAAAGCTGCACATTCGTGTCCCTGCAGCTAACTGCTGCGTTGTGATAAAGGCCTGTCTCAGTATGTCTGAGAGAAACTTTAATAGCTACCAGCATGAGACACTGATCAGCCAAGCACATCAGCATAGTGAGATTCAATATGTCACCACCACGCAGAGAGAGCGGTTGTGTGTGTGTGTGTGTGTGTGTGTGTGTGTGTGTGTGTGTGTGAGAGAGAGAGAGAATGGCAAGCTGCATGTGTGTCTTATTAGCACTGGGTGTAACAGTGGAAGTGGTGGCAGTAATGTGGGAATGACGAAGGAGCTCTTACTGTGAGCTATATGAAGACGTGCAAGATCGGTTAGAGTGTCACATCCCATGGTGTATTTGTGTGTGTGTGTGTGTGTGTGTGTGTGTGCACATGTTCACACTGAGGTGAAGGACACTGTCGCTATCTTCCTATGTGTGATTTTCTAACCTAAGGTTCTAAAAATTAACTGAAATCTATTTTCTAAAGAGATTTTAAAGTAAATTCCTCTATTTATAATTTGTAAATTATAACTGCTTGTTAGGAGTGTGGTGACTGTGAGACACCTCAAACATCCAGAACCAAACCGTACGTAGCTACTGTTAAACACAGAACTGCAGAACACAGAGAGGCTGACCTGCTAGAGAATAATTATAGGCTACCTAAAGATGGCATGCAAAAATAATCAATCATGTTGAAACAGTGATTGTTTAACTGATGATTTATTTGTCATATCTTTTCTTATTTAGCCTTGCTTGTGGTGTTGTTCGGGGTCTGAAGGTCGGTCCACCTTTGGTGCAAGACCAAGAAGCAAGTTCTGGGACTGGAATATTGAGGCCAATGCGGAAGTGCCTCAATCCTGCATTCTATCTAATTTCCAGCATGGGGCGAAACTCTACTGGCTCCAGAAAGAAGTTTGATTGCCCGGAAACCTGGGAAAATGACCCTACTTCTCAATTGATTATCAAGCTCAGGAAACATTTTCCTAACGAGTTTATGTCTCAAACGCTAGTTTCAAGTCCTTTTCAATACAGCACGATGTTCATTTTGTAAATTATGGTCCCATTTATTTTAAAATTGGCGATAAAGTCGGGCATGATTGAGTGCTTGTCTACTTGCCAACCTGTCAATCATGACAAAGGCTTATATAAACCATGTACTTGCCCTCCTCCCTGGCACTGGCCCCTGCCCTCAGTTGTTAGTAGGATCCAGTGCAGGGCCCCGCTGCAGCAGCTGTATCCCAACAGGGGCTCGGCTTTGTGGGTGCTCTGGATGCTGAGACTCACGGAACCGATCTCAGAGGCAAGGATGTAGAGCAGAACGACGTGACCTTCTGACCTGTGCTGAAGACGCTGCACTGCATCCTTCCGTCCACCTACAGCATGTCTGACTGAGGATCTGTGGTAAGTGAAAGAGATAATACATCGCAGTAGAAACTCCAACCTTACACTAGAGGGCGCTGGTGGTTCAGCAGTGGTTTTAAATGACAGTGTGTTGTATTTCCCTATAATTAAACTTTTGAGCTGGGTACTGCATTTACCCTGACACATAAACAGGCTTTAAGATGGATGAAAAGTGCACGTCCTTTACTCATATGTCCCCATTCTGTCTGCACATATTCTTAGCGGGCCTCCAAAACACATGGTTTTCATATAAAAAGGTAATCATTTTGAGTTCTTAAATCGTTTATTTAAATCAAAGAGCAGATAAAAACATTAAGGCAAGGCGAGCATTGAGCTATGAAATGGAACGCCACAATGTAACTATACAAGGCTTGATCCATTAATAGAAAAATAGAAAATTATAGAGCCAGAGAAAACAAGAGTGACCGAGTGCTTGCTGTACACATTTTCAGACCGTTATTACTGACCTCCTGTGACTGAAGGGATTTCCAGCCTAAAAATAAATTACAAGTCAGGCAGCTAGACTCTAAAGTACAGAGTAAATAACAGCAAATAAAGTGGGCCATTGTATGAAACACAAATCAATTATACTGGAGACATTATTCCCATTTCATAAGCAACTTGGTAACCAGCATTTGCTAAAAATTCTTTTTTTATTTTTTTTGCAGTAAAGCAAATTCCCTTTTGCATCTGCTGAAGGAAACTGCTGTAAACATAATGCCATGCATTTCTCTAATGAATCTCTGATTTAGGTTTAGAGGACTGCGACACATTTCTTGTTGTGTAGTATTTACAGTTGCATTCAAGTATACAGCGCAGTGGGGCAGACAGCGGCACCAATTAGTATTTTGCACAACCGCTGACGAGATTTCTTTGTCTTTTCAACAAGAGGATTCGGGACGTGAACTCAGCAACGAATCAAGAATGGTTGGAATGGCTGCACGTGTTTATGAATGACTGCAAATGTAGATTTGTGACAAAATGCTGTTCTGTTAAAAGAACAAAAAACAATAACACACCAAGCTTTCCAAAGAATTTAAATAATTCAGACGTTCTTAAGGAAGTGTCCGGCTGTTAAAATATCCTAGTTATATAGAATCAAAAAGCAGAACATGGAGGCAAGAACAAGGTGATCTTTTCCTGCCCTGAGCCGTCCAGTGTGGTGGTGACAAGCTAATGCTAACTGCATCATGCAGGACTCATTTTAAAGCCTTTGGGGCAGCCGAAAGCATCCTCCCAGAAACGGGACTTCTACTGGATAGATTTCTGGGGAGAAACCACTGATGCCAAGGAGGTTCTGCTTCTGTCTGTGCCACTTACTGTTAAATGTTAATGTTATGGAGGAAAGAACATCAACCTGTCATCCAAACTTTGTCCATTTCATCTTAGTTTCAGTATTGTATCTGTATACGTAGTGATGACATATTCCTCTAAAGCACCAGTTACAACTTTGACTGTCCTTACTCTGCCTGTGGACACCTCCTGACTTAAATTGTAATACACAAAGAGACAACGACAACATCTGGCTGCCTCGGTAATTTGCATGAAAGTGCAAAGAGGCCCTATTTTAACGATCTAAGCGCACGGCGTGATAAGCGCGGCGCGGGTGCAATTAGGGCGTGTCCAAATCCACTTTTGCTAGTTTGACGGCGAGAAAAAAGGGTTCGTGCGCCAGGCGCATGGTCCAAAAGGGTTGCACTTAGTGTCTTCATTAATTCATAGGTTATGAGCTTAACATGTAAAAAACCAGTAATGCATTTACTATTTAAATGACGTGGGCGCTGGACAGAAAATTGATAACTGTGTCGGTCTTAAATTAGCAAAGACACTTGCGTCAGGCCTTGTGCAGATTGGGCCCTAAATGCTCCTTTCTACAACAAAAATTCTGAACTCATCTAGATTCAAGTAAAATATAGCTTCTACTGAAACCTCCTTATAACTGCGTCCGGAGGAGTCAAAAAGATTTTACTGATACGTTTTTATGCATTAAATACATTCATTTCAAAACGTTGGTACATACAGTAGCCTTTGTATTCCTAAAGCAACACATAGCTGGACTACTACGAGTGTGTTTTTGTACAACAAGATCTATGAGAAATGTCTGAACAAGAACAGAAAGAAACGGTTTGTCAAAGCACAGAGGGAGGGATAGAAAGTGCTATCAACAACATACTAAAACTGGATGACATGATTTAGTTGCACATGCATTAAGTCTGCATCTGCAGCTTGACTGCTGGCATATTAATATTAGTGCTATACATTTTATGGAATATTATGGAAGCTACAGGATGTATTTTATAAAACATTTTATATATGTATGTATTTTTTTTACATGTTTGTCCTCCAAACGTTGTCTTGCATGTGGAGATAATCAAGCACAGGTCTGAATGTTTTATCTAAAGCACACATTCACATTTTCACATTTCTGTGTGAGGAAACAGTCATGACCATTTACAGAGGGTGTTGATGTTTCTAGGATTGGCTTGAAGAAAAAAAAAAACAGACAAGAAGAAATCAGGAGAGATAGTGACTGAACGTGTAACTTTCATGCTAGTTTGTGTGCACGTGTGCATGTGTGTATGTGTGTGTGGTGTAAGAAGCTGCCTTCAACAGGTAGCGTGGTGTCCCTCCTGGAGAGCCCAACCTCCAGAAACCTGTTACACCTACATACCACGACACCTCATTGGTTAAACAGGACTACAATCTGATTGGCTATTACGGCAGAGTTAGGTTCTGATCTGGTAATGTTTTCACCTCGCACGTTTAAAGCTTGGTAGACGCTTTTTCCCCAAACAGCTTCTTTGAATGTTTGCTCTTTAGCAAAAAAAAGCCAGAAGCGACATGAGAGACAGAGTGTGTGTGTATGTGTGTAACCACACATGCATGTAATGTTTGTATTACATAGAAAGCAGAAAGCTCTATTCTGAGAGCGTGTTTTTCCCCATCCGTCCCTGTTTCTGAGTTTGCATTCGCAAGCCCATCCGTCTATCCTTCCATCCATCCGTCCATCCATCCATCCATCCATCCGTCCGTGTTTTTGAGTGTTCATCTGTCGGTCTTCTTGGCCCACGCCAGGTCATCAGATCGTGGTTTCTGCCCTGTAAGTCGTTGGATCAATTCTTCCATTCGTCTCCAAAAGCCCAGCTGGTCCAGAGGATAGTTACACCAACCTGGGGTGTGAGGAAACATGGAGGAAGAGACAGAAAATGTAAGCAGATGTGAGGAATGTGGAGCAAGGAGGAGAGGACTAGGGAGGAAGAAGTGAATAAGGAAGAAATTAACATACATATGTTTTTTGCGGTATTTTAGTATGGACCAAAAACAGTCCAACTGACAGAATGACATTACCATCTATACAGTCACGCCGCCACCATGGCGTAAAAAACACAAAGCCAATAATTAAATTATTGTTATTAAATGTGATTTAGACTCCATTGTATGAAATGACCTGAACTATGATACAGATGTATGAGCCTCAGCAATATAGACAGATCAATTAATTTTCTTTTGGCCCTGAAGGGATTTTTGCTACTGTATTAAGATATTTGTTTTGTCTATGGCCCTGCCCACTGCTCCCGCAGCACCCACAGGGCGAACACTGGCTCCTATTAACCGGTTTCCAACCATCTTTTCTCCAACCTCCATCTTTCCCCGCCTCTCTTTTTCCTCCAAACATCCCGGTCTCATTTTCCTATTGTCTGTTTTACTTATCATCTCGATGCCTCACCTCAGGTTTCTATCTTCTGTCCTTATCTTCTTCCTCCCTCTACTGTTGTATTTCTTTGCCTCCTCTATCTCTCTCTGCACCCCCATCCTCAGGCCCTCCACCTACATCCAACCTCCTGCCTCACTCTCATCATCGGAGGCAGACTGGATTTTAGGGTGGTGGAGGTATGAGGGGAGTCTTAAGAGATGTGCTTAGCCTCTACTAACACAAAGAAACATGCGCACACACACACACACACACACACACACACACACACACACACACACACACACACAAACAGACATTTCCTCTTTGCTCTGTTACAGTTTACAGAACTTGAATATGATGTATATTTAAGGTAAATACATGAATATATGTATGGCTGCAGGCCAAAGTACATTTACATGTACACATGCATGCATGACTGTACTGTACGTCTCTGTACATACTGCTCCGACACACACACACGCATACATACACACACATGCATGTACGCAAGCACACGCGCACACACACACACACACACACAAACACATACATACACATAGATAAAATGCATTTACACCATCATTACCAAAAACACACATGCCCACACATATAAGTAAAGCACTTGCACAAATGTAGTTTTACTTTCGTAAACCGACACAGTCAGTAACACAAGTCCACACAGGCAGAAATAAAAAAGATATCAGATGCACACACACACACGCACGCACGCATATAAACAAACACACACACACATACACACACACACACACACACACACACACACGCTGTGTGTACTTAGGCTACCCTTATCTGATGCTCACACACCAACACCCAGGATGTGTTTGCATAGGGTGCATGCTATAGCTGCGGGGATGTTGTGTGTGTGTGTGTGTGTGTGTGTGTGTGTGTGTGTGTTGTGTGCGTGTCCCTCCAGTGACCCTCTCTCTGCTGGAAGACAGTAAAGCAGCCAGAGGTTTTGTTTGATTTACCTCTCTTTTCCTCCATCTCTCCTTCTGCTGTTTCTACTTCTTTCTACACACACTCATCCTTTTTTTTCCTCCAAATCCCTGTTTCCTACCCACCCTCTGCTCGCCCTCCCGCTTTCTCCCCTCCCTCCCCTCTGCCTGTGAAGTCCTATTTGTTAGAACAGACAGCAGGTTAGCATTAAATATACATGGGGATTGTCAGCCGGTGGCGAACACAAAGGCAGCTAGGCGAGCCCCAGTGGAATCCAAGCCTGGCCCAGGCAGCCAGGCTGGGGGAGCGGGGGGCCGCCGCTGTCCCCTGTGGGCCCCTGACCGACACCAGCCAACCTCCCACCACACATAAACACACACACACACAGGTTAGAAACTGAAGAGGAGGTCAGTACACACACACAGATGCTCCAGTATGCAGATGTGTGCGCGTGTACAAACACACTTTTGCTGTGACACCCCCCCCCCCCCAACTTGCTCACACACACATCTGTCGTCCGCAGGGGCGCAGGGTGACGTACAAGCTGAATCTCCCTTGTGTATCCTCCCTCTTTTCTCTCCCTCCCTCCCTCTCTCCCTTTCACCCAGATGCACACAGAATACTGAATGTCGGCCGGTTACAGAGGCCCCGTGTCTCTAAAGACACACACGCACGTACACACAACATTTTCTTTTAGTTATTTATATGAAGCCGACTGACAGAAAGACAGACACGGCCGCCATTTTGTCCCAATCTGCAGAGAATTGTAAGAGAAATTATTCTAAAAGCATCAGCTTCAATTATGGCGATCTAAAAAAGCCACAACACACACACACAAGTCAAAATTCCTGTTACACACATTCTATCCTTATCAATGCTATGATGGATGCAAAGTTAGAAAAGGAACTTTTTGATGGTTTGATTTTTAACAAATATTTTTAATCTGTCCTCCAATATATATGCAAACAGTGTTAATGAAAAAAAACAAAAAACTCATTCTTAGGGACTGGATTAGATTTCTAGATACAGTAGATACGATTTATAGATTTCAGTTATGCACTTGGGTTTGACAGTATGTTTGCCTAACATGTTGTTATCACGGTAAAATTATTCTTATTGGGACAATATTTTTTTTTTATCATTGCTTTTATTTGTTTATCTTTGATGGAATTATCCTGATTAACAATGTGCTCTTATTTTGAAATAAAGGCAACATAGTAAAGAGTAGAGAGAGCATTTTTAAGATTTCAGTAATCAGCCTTAATTATATCATTTGTTTATAGTTGACATAACTCAAATTTGAATGTCTGTCATACGGTATAAATTTTAGTGTTGAAATGACCAGTTCTAATCAAACTGTATAATCAAAATTATATATAAGGTATAAAGATTAATTGGGTGAAAGGAGTCATTTTATCTGACAATGAGTTCCGGTTCACCCTAAAAAGTCTCTGGGGCGTCCTGGTGGCTGAGAAGTTTGCGATGTGGTCCATGTAATGCAGTAAAGTCAGCGACGTATCTAGTCATGATAACAGCAGTTCGTACCTGTAGTAATGCAGTAGTATGTCTCGTGCGGAGAAACATGGTGGATGCGGTGATGTTTCCGTGGCAACACCAGATGCCAGTCCTGGAGCAGTGTGACCCAGCACGGGAGGCCGAAGTAGGAGTGGCTCCACTTGTGAATCTGATTGGTCAGCGTCACAAAAACCGCCAGGGCAAAGACGTAGCAGTCCCACGGATAGGACGCCATCAAGGCCTCTGAGAGGGGACAGGAGACAGACAGACATTTATACACATAGAAAGAAAGCAAAAATGGTAAAGTTAAAAGAATAATTGATCAAACTGTGTAGTGTAATGAAGAGGGGCAGCATGAAGGCGTAGTACTCCCACTGAGAGGATGCTGGCGGGAGCCTTGGAGAAATAAAGAGACCAAGGGGGTGAGATGAGAAGACGGGGGGAGAGATGAGGGGAAGGGGGAGAGAGTGAGGATACGGAGGGGATGAGAAGACAGGAGGAGAGATGAGGATACGGGGGAGGAGATGAGGAGATGGGCAAAAGATGGGGAGACGGGGAGAGATGAGATGGGGAGGAAAGAAGAGGAGAAGGGGGGTGAGATGGGGGTGAGGAGATGGGGGAGAGATGAGGAGACAAGAGGAGAGATGAGGATACGGGGGGAGATATGAGATGGGGAGGAAAGAAGGGGAGAAAGGGGGTGAGATGGGGGTGAGGAGATGGGCAAGAGGTGGGAATACGGGGGGAGAGATGAGATGGGAAGGAGAGAAGAGCAGAAGGGAGGTGAGAGGAAGAGACCGGGGAGAGATGAGAAGATAGGAGGAGCGATGAGGATATGGGGGAAGAGATGACGAGACAGGGAAGAGATAGGGATCCGGGGGAGAGATAAGGAGACAGGAGGAGAGAAGGAGAAGGCGGAGAGATGAGGAGAAGGAGGAGAGATGAGGATACAGGGGAGAGATAAGGAGATAGGAGGAGAGATGAGGACACGGGGGAGAGATGAGGAGACAGGATAGAGAAGAGGAGAAGGGGGAGGGATGAGGATACGGGGGAGATAGGGAGATGGGGGGAGAGATAAGATGGGGAGGAGAGAAGAGGAGAAGGGGGTGAAATAAGAATGGATTTTTGTGCGAGCTTGTAATCGCGCGATTTTTGCGTGATCTCGCGAGAATCCAGCTGGCGTGCAGAGGACAGCAGGACCCACAGCCACGGCTCGATGGGCTGGTGGAACAGACGCACAGCGCAAAATATTAAACACCGGAATAAACTAAACCTTTGTATTTTAGTGACAAATACGCATTATTTACAGTGGTGGAATGTAACCAGGTACATTTAGTGATGAAGTACAAATCTGAGGTTCTTCTGAGTATTTTTATTTAATGCAACGTTATACTTTATACATTTCAGTTGGTTATCGATACACATTGAACATTTTACTCCACTACGTTAAATTGACACCTGTAGTAACCAGTGCCTCAGTGTCTGGATTTACCCTGCTCCACAGATCTCTGCAGGGTAAATCCAGACAGCTAGTTAAACTATCTGTCCAATCAGAGTTTTCTGTTGCACTATTTAGCAGCGGCACCGTGCGGAGCTTAGCTCCGCCCAAGACCGTTGTGATTGGTTTAAAGTAATGCAAATAAACCAGAGCATGTTTTTCACCCATCCTGGAATGCTGTGTGGACTAGCCAGACCCTCCTCCGCAGCGCTGGGGAGGAAGATTCTGGCAAAGCAAGAATACTAGTGTCTTTAAAAATTAAGAATTTACAAAACCCAAATTAGCTCATAGAGTTTTAGTTATTGTTACGGATTAAACTACAACAGGATATAAAGTGAACTCACTTGGACCAACACCAGTGATATGCTGCTTACACATATTTGCATCAGTAATAATAAACCCTTGATAGGACCTAAACCTGTAATGGAGTGTATTACTATATTTTAATACTTCTCCTCCGCGGTGAACTAGCTCTGAGTGTGCCCGGCTGAAGGGGAGCCAAATACTGTCATCAAATCTTTTTTTTTCTTTTCCAACGTGGCACAAAGTGTGAACTAAAAGCATCTTTGTAAGCCGGTGAATACTTTAAATATTCAATCCAGTTTCCCATCACGCCTAAAGCTATAAAAAGTGTATTTTGAAGAAGAGACTGGTTTCAGGGAATTGGAAGTGTCAGTGATGTGAGCTGACAGGTGACAAACATGTCAGGCCTCAGAAGCAGCCGAGTGCAACTATTCTCAAAATAACATTATGCATACGCGCCTGCTGCTGTTTGTCATTTGAAGAGCATTCGGAGAAGGTTTCTGTCTGTCTAGTGCCTAAAAACCAAGTCTACAGCTCGTCCATCACACGGCCAACTCTTGCTATTCACTTTGTGTCTTTCTGTCGCTACGACTTACAGCTGTCCTCTCTCTCTGTCTACCTCTATCCCCTCGTTCTTTCTCTCTGGTCCAAACAGCGATCTCTTGACCCCGGTTCACGTGCAGACATGACAGCTGGAGATGTCACCTCGCGGCTTTCAGCTTCCCCCCCCATCCACCTCTGTCTCCGTCTTTGTCTGGTGACCGCTTGACACTGCGAGGAGCTTGACATGACAGGCTTAGATGTCATCTTACCGCTACATGACCCTCCGCCACCCCCACCCCCACACAGGCTCGCTCGCTGCCTCTCTTCTCCGTGCGCTCCCACCCTCTGTCTCAAACTCTTAGCGCTGACCTCTTAAGGTGCAGACATGACAGGTGTAGATGTCACTTCGTCTCTCCCCGTCTCTGTCCCGCAACCTGTTGACTCGCTGTGCTGTGTGACATGACAGGGGTGGATGTCACCTACAAGTGAACCTCACTACTGGTCCCTCCCCTCTAATCTCCCCCCCAATTTTACTGGTCCCATGCTACGGGCAGCTGACCCTGAAAGTTTCCCATTTGCTCCTCTTTTTTTCCAGTTCTTTTTTTTTTTAAATACTTTATTGCAAAGTTCCTACACCATCTTCCAGACAACCATTTACTTCAGAGCTGGGTATTGTCAAAGCCTGTCTCCTGAAAGCCTGTTCACTCCCTATTAAGCACCATTGTTAACAAATTTGGTTGCAGTTCCACCAGAGTTCCACTGGAGAGTGCAAAATGAATGGGACTCTATGGAGCTAGACGCCTGATTGTCGTTGAGAAATCTTAGAGTTGATTGAAGTTTTTGCAAGTTCAACATGGATTATAGGTCAAAATTTGAATGTAAGAGAACTTTTGTCCTTTTGATTTTTTACAGGTTGAGTCGTTGTTGCCCATAACACGCTAGCATTCTGCTAATGAATGCTGATTGGTCAGTGAAGGACTGATTCCGAACGGAGATCCCGCTTGATGGCATCAAAAGCGTTGATGAAACGTCAGAGTGAATATTTCGGCATGGTCTTTAAAACATTAGCAAACCTCTTTCTAGCACGTATATATACAGGAAGAGCCTAACCTGTCAGCTGTGTTGTCGATGCCTTGAGACAAAAAAGGAAGTGACTCAGAGTTGGCCGTAAAGCAGTATCTAAACGATACTTTTTTTAGATACCAATTTTATAAAACAAAAACAAAATACAACATTACACATTACGGAACAAACTTATTTATTTATTTTTCAGCTCCTATTAAGTAAGCCGTCTCTTTGCGCAACGTAGAGTTTTTCCTGCCTGCCTCTGTATCGTGTAACGTTAGACAGCCAATCACAGACATTATTAGATCATGGTAGAAGCATGCTGCATGCTGATTGGCTCACCAACGCTGATTAGAATTATTACTTAGGGATTGAAATTGGGTATCGAATGATGAGTAATTTTCCGATACTTGATACATATATAGTATAGTATTCAGCAGCCAGCCCTACTTCCCAGTCCATTGCACATTTTTATGTGTATGAGAGCGGGTTTTGGGAAAAACCTTATTGCAAATCTTGTGCAAGAATGGGATTTTTTATTGTACAGATTTTACATAACACATGTTTGTACAGTATGTGATCTCTAATTGCAAAGGTACATTTTTCTGTGTCTAAATATTGTTCTGTTGTGGACAGCCAGGATTTTTTTCCCCCCAGTTATAGATGTTTGAAAAAAAATCCTTACCTTCTTTCCATTTCTACCAGAATGCTCAGTCTGTATTCTTTTTATGTAATCTCAGTCTGTATTCTTCCTTGAATGTGTCAATATGGAGAATTCTGATGTTTTTCTCAAAACCCAACAATACACCCCCTTCCTATCATAGTTTAGCCTGATGTTTTCTTTGCCGTTATTACTCTCCTTCACAACAGAGCCTTTCTGCAGGGCGCTGCCCAAGTGTGGCACTAAGTTATTGTTGGAAAGTATCTAAAAAATAGACATGAGATAAAAGAATTTGATGGAACATCCAGCCTCTTCAGGTGAGCAAAACTCAAGTGACACAAAACATGTTCAGTTATAAAAGATAAATGCTTATCTTGTTTTGGTCCTGGAATTAGAACATTTACAGAGATAACTCAAGTCAGAGTAAATCGTACCGCAAAACTGTTATTCTTTTTAAACATTAATGATGTTTTTAGTTTCCTAACAATGTTGGGATCAGTATTACTTCCCACCGTAACATGTTAAACTATCACTTGGTTGGAGAGATAAACTGGTGGCCTATTTGCACCTTTGAATTCCTTTTTGTTAGCCGCTTATTGTGTGTTTAAGTAAATTGCCAGCTCATTGGTTCTTTCATGACCGCAGACAAAGCATCAAACCTCAAGCCCTTAAAACTACAGCTAACGGATGTCAACCCCCCCCCCCTCTCTGCCCATCAGTGACCTTTTGGCTGAAGTTGAAGTGCAGACATGACAGGTGGAGATGTCTCTTTCTCAATAACAGGTTTCTCCATTTCTCCAGCTGATCTTCCTCCTCCGGTAACTCCCCTCATGCCCTGCACTCGTAGGGTCAGTGCACACTGCCCCGTGCCTTCCCTCGACCAGTGGACACACTCCAGCCAGAGTCGGTGCTACTTAAGTCACTGCTACACTTTGGTGGCCCTGCCAGGCTGCCCTTCTAAAGTCCTTACACTCACATTACAGCTTTACAGAATGCAGTGTGACTGCTACGGTCTTCTGAAGCTTGCTGAATGAAATATCTTTCACAATGGCTGTATAATGTTGTAAATATGCTTAATGACAGACTTTGTGACCTCATTCCAATCTACTCTCCCTCGCATGCATGTAACACAAGGAAAAAGCATCTTATCAAGGGGAAAAAAGGGGAACGCGACGCGGAAATGCACAAGCTTCAGTGTGGTCTGCAGACGGCCTCTGATCTAGAATGAGGTGGACTATAACAATGTCTTTGTCTGTGTCTACTTTCAAAAAGGGACCAAGACAGCAAATCTTAATAAAACCTGTCAAAGCTTGAATACTCTAAATCAGGGATCTTCAACAGGGGGTCCGGGACCCATAGGGGGTCCTCAGAGTCAATGCAGGGGGGCCTCCAAATTATTGTTATTTTTTGAAAGTCATGAAGCCAACCTATTACTATTGAATATCAATCCTATCAATATCTATTGAATATTGTTATTTTTAAAGATTTTTTGGGGCATCTTTAGGCCTTTATTATTGACAGGACAGCTTTAGATACAAAAGAGGAGAGAGAGGGGGAATTAAATAGAGCAAAGAGCCGCAGGTCTAGACCGAACCCGCAGCCGCTGTATTGAGGACTAAGCCTCTGTATATGGGCGCACACTCTTTTAGGTGTGCTGCCCAGGGGCCCGAGTCAAAGGTATTTACAGGAGGGAATTTTGGATATGTCTTTTTATCACTCCATAAATCAGAATATGGTGTCAACAGCCGTAAAAATTTCAATTTTCCCCAATAACTCATATATAACATAACTCAGGCTATGAATGATATCTGAACAAACGCCTCTTGAAAAACTTTCAGAATATATATAGGAATGAAAGTGGAAAGTTTGGTGTATGTAAGTGCTACTGAAGTGGGAATTTCTGGCTCAGTAGTATAAGAAAAACCTATTTTGAGAAAACAGTCTTTAAAGCAAGACATCATTTTGCAAGACATCAGACAACAGATATCAACATGAAACTTTCCGAGCTAATGTGTTATTTAATTTTTTTGTATTTTTGTACAAGTTTTCAAATGCAAATGAGGCATTACCTAATGCTAACTTTTGGTGAATCAAGGAGAAAATCAACACATTCTCACTTCTATCACCTCAAAAACAGCCGCCTGGTCAGTTGCCCTTGGCGTTTGTTATTGATGCTAAAAGTCTCATTTAGCGTTATATGTAAATATCTTGGTGTCACTTGTGCTCTGGGTCAGGATGTATATCATGCGTCACAAAAGCGGAACAATTAGGTTCAGGAAAAGATCATGGGCAGGGTTATAAAATGTAGTTTCTGTGACACGCGGGACAAGAACGGGACACAAACCCCAGTTTGTTGGACCCATCCACCCCCCCAAACAACCTCCCTACGCGGCATTTCGGTCTTTTATACTACTCGCTACAGTTGTCGCTTGTTTATACGTCATCTTAAAGCGCCGCGGGGCTGCTGCTCTGCCCGGTGCGTTCCATACAGACGCTGAAGGGTACTTTTGGCGTCGACAATTGAAATTTATGGGCACAAAAAGACAAAGTGGGGTAAAATAAACATCTAAATGTGTATTTTGGATGTTTATTCCCCAATAGTCTAAAATAAGATTAGGGAATGCTGGGGAAGCAAAATAGCCCAAAACCTCAACATTGAAAAATGACGGTTTTGTCTGTACTGTCTCCCCTCAAGTTCTGTGTGTGCCTGTGTGTATGCTACCTGGTGTGTGTGTGAGGAACTTGTAGGCCATGTGAGCCAGTGGAAGGATGGGTATCATACAGTTGTCGCCATTGGTTTCAATGAAGTCGTGGCGAGTGATGGCGGTTGGATCAATGTGGTGCTCCCTGAATGGACGAATAAATGCCTGCAGAGAGACAGAGAGAGATTCTTGCTGAACAATTAACAAAATATTCATTTCTGTAATGTTCCTTACAGACTTTAAAGCAGCAGCCTGATGTGTTATTTTTTATTTCATTGTCAATGCAGAATAGGTAACACCTGCAGAAATGAAACTTTTGTGGCTTGGAGTAGGTGTTTCGG
The DNA here is from genome assembly GCF_008692095.1 of Etheostoma spectabile. Lineage (NCBI taxonomy): Eukaryota > Metazoa > Chordata > Actinopteri > Perciformes > Percidae > Etheostoma > Etheostoma spectabile. Next base: position 22,521,018 of record NC_045740.1, on the reverse strand, counting down.
AGTTACCTTTTCTACCTTGACACTGTTTTCTGATAGCCCTGCACCGGCTTGATGTGCATATAACTAAGCTTTTTTTCTTGTTGGAGGAGGAAGAAGTAGACATACGGGAAATACAATTATCATTAAAACCTAAGTCTCTAATCCATACACACAAACCCTGAGTAGGCATTACAATTTATAGTATTGCAATACCCAGGGCTCAAACTCACAACTTCAGACATCAATGGTAAGCCATGATCTTGTTGTTGTTTTACACTGTGACTGTGGCAATCACTAAGGTTGCTTGTAAAGACAGATTTCAAACAAATGGCACAAATTCAGTTATCAAGTAAAATTCTGAAAATGTGTGCACTTCATTTAAACAACTTAGTGATGTGCATAGAAATTGATTGCTCCATAAGTGATATGCACTATTCCCATTGACACATTTGCTTGCATGAGAATAGAAAATATTACCAAAAATTCAGTTTTTGAGATCAAATTCTGAAATACAACACACTACTTTTGTACAGAAAAATACATTGCTCGTCTTCTACATGAGACAAGTGCGTCCGAGGGGGAGAAAATTAATCTACCATGAGATCAACATTTTGTCATTCATTTTCATGAACATTGGAGAAAATTGTGCAGAAGTGTTTACAGTGAAACTGCACTGATTTTTTTTTGTATTCAAAAATCTGGCTGGATCGTTTGTGGAGGACAGTCTGAAGATGCAGAAGAGTGATTCTGGTATGAATTGAGGAACAAGGTTTAATTAGTTTTACTGGTTTTGGGAAAAAAATAGTGATGGACATTAGAATTAAGTCAAGTTTTCCACTTTAGAGGGTTGCTGCAGCGCCACCTTCAGGACTATTAGCCCACAAAGCCAGTTGAGGAAGGATAGCATAGGACTGGACCTTTGTGAAAAACTTTGGTGATTTTACATGCATGGGAAGGCAGATTTCATAGAAGGGAGAGGAAGAAGAAGAAGAAGAAGTAGAAGAAGAAGAAGAAGAGGAAGAAGAAGAAGAAGAAGAAGAAGAGGAAGAAGAAGAATTGCTCCATAAGTGACAAAACTGATGTTTTAAGATGCTCTGTTCCCATTGACTGTGATAGCTTACATGAGGATAGATTTCCAAATATTGTCAAAAATCCAGTTTTTGAGATAGAATTCTGGATCGATATTGAAATATCATATCCAAAATTTAATTCTCCTGTATTACTGTGCTGTAAATGAAAAACAATTCTGTGTGGCAGAGAAAATGCTGGATTACTGTGTATAATACAGAGTACAATTCAGTGACACTGTATGATTTATAATTACTCCTGAACATATTCCTGGGTTTTGACAGAGTTTATAGCAAGTCGGGGGGGGGGGGGGGGGGGGGGGGGGGGGGGCTTCATTTACATTGACTTTAACACAACAGACACTGGAAAAACTTTGTTTACAGTCTTACACAGATGCCGATCAAATGCACACACACAGACACACACACCATGACCAGCGATGCCCAGCAGCCCGCACAACCCCAAAGCTCATATCCAGCATCCTAATAAACCACAGAACAGCAGTCGGCCTGTCCAAAAAAACACTCACACACACAAATGACCCATGGACGCCACACACAATCTCAGAAGATGTGAGCTTCAAACACACACGGACACACAACCTCCACAGAGGCAGACACCTGTCTGTAAGAGTATGGGGGTCTCAAACAACAGACTGAATCTGAATCTCAGAAAGCATAAAAGAGGACAAAAAGAGACATGCACACACATGCACACACAGGACAAAGGTAATTTATTTCCCTCTGTGGAAGAAGCAGAAAGGGTAGGTTTTCATCTGTATTTGTAGTGTGTATCTGTGCGCCTGTGTGTATGAGTTTGTCTGTGTGTGTGTGTGTGTGTGTGTGTGCGTGGCCGTGAAAGTATCAGCATGAAAACTCATTATTGTCGGGTTAGTTGTTCGAAGCAATCACACACGGCTATCAGCGAGCCTCGTAGGTGTCACCGCAAACACAGAAACTATCTATGTTGATATCTTCACAATTATGTACCCATCCCCATTTCCGTCTGCCTCTCCCCCCACCCCTCCTCTGCCGTCCCCAGCCCTCCTCTCGCCTCAGCCCTCAGCCAGATGAAAGGCCGGCTAAGCAGCGGAGGTCGTGCCGAGCGGGGCGGCGTCAGTGCTCCCAGTTAACGGCGGGCCGCCGGTCGCTGCATGTCCTCTAATCCCACACCGTTTAACGGCCCGCCTCGCACGACGTCCGTTAATCACCAGCTCACATCGCCCATCGCCCCAGCAACCAGCGCTGTCCCACTGGTTCGACCGACACGCCCTTCCACCCCCTTCCACCCCCTTCTATTTTTTCATTTTGTCCTTCATAACCTTTATGCTGTATTTTCATCTCACTTTTTGTTGGTTTCTCTTTTTGGCCCGTTTTTCCATCTATGCTTTCTTCTTAGTGTCACCCTTTTTATTTCTCTCTTCTGGCTTTTAGAAAGAACAGACAAATCATTTAATTAAGCCACTTCAATGCTCTGATCAGCCTCATTAGAGAGAAGCGTTAAGAGGAGATATGTTTCTCAGAGAAGTAACAAAAAAAGACAAAGGGAAAATGACATAAGAAGAAAAGTACTGATGCTTTTAAAAGATTGCCGAAGAGAAAGTTAGAGAGGAAGGATCTTTAAATATAAATCCCTAAAAACTGTAAGCACATCTGGCAAATTTCAATGTGAATCGAGCATCATTGGGAACTAATGAGCGTGACTTTGTCCTCAAAGTGGTGTCATTAGAGGACTGCTAAATCCTTGTTGAGTCAATTAAAGCTCAACAACGACAAAAAAAAAACAAAAAAAAAACAGCACGGCCCAAAGCTTCGCTAAGGAATAGTTCTAAACACTACTGGGAGAATGGAGAGCACTTTTTAAGATAGTGTTGCAGTTTGAGCATTGGGGAGTGAAAAGGCTTTTATGGATTCAAATCAAAGCAAATCATTGTTATTCAATTCCTAATGAAGAGCATTAGCAGTGTGCAGTATGGGAGAATGGTCCGTACAGTATAACAACATCACCATGCAATTAGGGGATGTTGGTTACAAAAAAAGCATTTTGTAAATATTGTGACTGTGCTATTTCATTATGGTCTTGCTAAAAATAATAATAAAAGGAAGAAACATAACTGGATTTTCATTTAGTCTATTTTATACAGCAGAGTACAGTGTACAAAGAAAGAAATAGTTATTAAGTCAGTTAGTCCATCAAAAAAAAAAAAAAACTGCAATTATTTGATAATTGATTAATTGTTTTAGTCAGTTCTCAAGCAAAATGCCAAACATTTTCTGGTTCCAGCTTCTTACATGAGAGGATTTGCAGATTTTCTTTGTCATATATTATTGAAAATTAAATTTCTTTTTTGGAGTTGTTTTGGTTGAACGAAACAAGACATTAGCACACATCACGGCATGGGAAATGGCCATTTATGAACTATTTGACCAAAGATGAAGTGTAATAAAAAAAATCTCCACATTAATCAATGACAACAAAAATGGTTAGATGCAGCCCTCATGTCCTTTTCTCCAGTTTTCCGCGGAGTGGAACCTCTGAAGGGACAGGCAATAGTTTTGATCCTATTAAATTGCTGTTGAAGTTTTAGTCACATTTTTGAGAGTTTGTCAAAGTAAAACGTTGATTAGTGCATGTTTCCATTAGCCCCCTTTGTGCAAATATATTCAAGAGGATTTAAGAAGATTTAAAAATAATAATAATAATAAATCAGGGAGCACCAGTAGAACTTCCTTGCTGTTCCCCGACTATGTTTGTGGACTCTTTTTTTAAATTGGTGTTTAATCAGTTGCTTTGTTGTTTAATTTTTGGGCTTTCTGCTGAAATGAAGGTATAGGTGATGTGACGAGTGGCAGCATGACATGAATACTACCAAAAAAGCAATACAACATCAAGGTGTATTTGAACAATTTGTCTCCATGAACATTGTGTTTGGTATAGCAATTTATAACACAATATTCCAATACAAATGGACCACGTTAAATGTGGAGTCTGGGATTCTGCAGACAGATTGTCGATATTTGAACTCAACACCCAAATAAATGCACCGCTCCCATCGGTGGTCCTTCACAACGTGAGCATGTGTCAGACTCACGTCCCTCTCATGTCTCTCTGTATGCATATCCGCAGCCTTTGCCTTGACCTGTGCACAAGCACAAATGGAATAATGTTTTGTTACTTGGTCCCGTCCCCTTTTTTATTTCAGCGCACACACTGACTGTGAGAGGGGCTTTTTCCCAAGTCTCTTGAGTTGCTGGAGCAAAAATTTGTTCTGACCCTCTATCGTAAAGGTTGTGTCAAAGCTCTTATTTCTGGCCAGAGGAGCAAGAAAAGCTCACTAAGGAGCTATGAGCGAGGTTACACAAGTGCAGTTAGGGCTGGGTGATATCTCCCCATATTTCCTTGGATTCGGGTGGCACCTGAATCATGGTTGCAGCTGTCGCCATGGTCCTGTTCCACGCCCTGCTATATCCTGCTATGCCCTGCCAATCTGTTATATATGGACGTTTGGACAGTGGCTGTCCTCGTCTGATGCGACCCTTTGGCGTGTGTGTAGAACGTACTGGGGAGAGCAGCATCTAGACGGGGTTTAGCGAGTAGTATGTAAGGGGGAAATTACGCATAGGGAGGTTTGTCGGGGTGGTGGATGGGTCAAACACAGGTTGTCCCTACGTGCAGCTGAAAGCTGTTGCAAACTCCGCCCATACAGCAGGGGGAATGTTTCAGAGGAAAGGACTTCTAATCCCTCTAAAAACACATTTCCTAGTTTCCTCTCTCTTCGCGTGATTTCCTCACATCACCCCAATGCTTCCTCGATGGGAGGGACTAAGACGCAAGGAAGGTAAGCGAGTGGAGGAATTGTGGATGCAATTTAAGATCCTGAGACGTACCTGAGATATTGGCTAAATTTTACAATAAGTGTATAGGATTGGAATCACAGAATCCACCTTTAAATGTACTTTCTGTTTTTCTCTCAGATCCTGGAGACCATACTGGCCGTCCTAAGCCTTCACTGCTGGATATGTTATGTATGACCCTAAAGCTGCAGACTCTAATGACGGTTCGGTATCCCCTTGTGGTAAAGGTATGGAGGCCAGGAGTCCATATGATTGTATGCATATGTTGTATCTGTATTAATACATGGTGTCTATTCTACAATCTGAGCAACATCTTTAAAAAGGTCTTAACAAACAGCATCAACAGGGAACAAAGTAAGAGCATAAACATATACAAAGTACATACATACACAAAACAACAAGAAAAGGAGAGCAAACAAGTAACAAAAAACAACTGGCTTCAATTGTCTGGTCTACATTTATAACTGCAACCGCTATTAGCCTCAGGTGTTCTGCACAAGCCTGCTTTATTCTCAGTCTCAAGACACACACACACACGCACACACACGCACACACTTTATTTTCCACTAGCCTATTGCCATCCTTCTGTTCTCCGCAAAGGTCTATTCTTCTTAAGTCTTTATTAGAAGTCTCCTACAGTGTTCGACACACCATGCAAGTCTGTGACTGCCGCCGCGCCTTTGGTCCCAGTAACTACCCCAAACCCCAATAAATGGCACACCATAAATAAACATCAAACCACATAGTACGTTCAGCAAACACAAACAGTACCACAGGGATTGAACAGTCCTGGTTTATTCTACTGTGAGCACAATGCCCACAGAACTGTATTGTTTTCCAGACAACAAAATGCATGGCATTATGCACACAGTGATTTGACACAGTGATAGCATAATAGCCTGAAGAAAATTCTACTTTAAAGCTCAATCAAAACCAAATCAAAAAGAACAAATGCTTAGAATGCATCAGACTACTCAAGCTCTGTAGAGCCTAGAGACTTATTTCATTTAGTTAAATATTAATTTAATTTTATACTTTTTATTGATCCCAAGATAGGAAATTACAATTTTTTTCCCCCATTCTGTTGTTAGAACACACAGGCCGGATATACACACACGTGCTCAGGTTGTGTACATGCACAAATAGATAGATGTCAGAGTGGGGGGGGGGGGGGGGGGGGGTGAACTGGCACCTCTCCAGCTACCAGTCCACACCAGTGACCCTGTGGTCCTCCCTACGGCCACCCCAAAGCTCCAAAGCTGTGATGACAAAGCCATGTGTAGATATTAATTGATGATAGTTTATTAAATAGAATATCAACATTTAAGATACAGTACATGCAACTCATTAATACCAAAAGTGGAAATTTAGCAGAAAAAAAACAGATTCTGCAGATGTAATACACACAAAATGAGGTTTACCACTGGCTATGGTGCTTACTGATCTGGTACCGAGTACAGCCCCTTTATAAATTACAAAACTACAAATATAGAGGCTATTTTACAGTTTGTGATGCTAGAGTGACATCCTGTTGAAGTTATATACTTTTGATTGTATGTGCTACACACTTTACTAATGCTGAAGTATTTTTTGGCTAAAACATCCAATTAAACTGTAATGGTGCAACTTTCTTTAATAAACTGTTAGTAGTCTCTAAGAAATTAGGAAGGCCTTTACAAAGAAAGTGAATTATGGAATTATGAACAGCGGTTGGATCGTGAGGAATGCTGGTTGTAATTTGACACTGGTGATAAAAGTATATTTGGACAGAAACACAATAGAAGGTGCAGAAGCATAATCTGATCAGTTATTATAGCAGCAATATACAGTATGTGTAATAATATGTAAAGATATGGTGCATAAAGTAGCATATCTGGTGGTAATGGCGTCCTGAGCAGGGAATGAAGTCACACTCCCTCTGTGTTTGTTGCATTTGTGTGTGCACGTGGCCGTGAACAAACGTAGGTATTTCACGTATTGGGGAACGGTTTGTGAGTGCCGTGTGGAAGCAATCCCAGCCCGCTGTGTGTGTTTTTTTTTTTAGTGCAACCCTTTAAAGGTTTGTTGTGTTATTTTTGTAACGTGTAATTGTAAAATATTTTGAGTGCAGAGTGACACATTTACAAACTGGATTCTGCAAACAGAAGCACGGTGGCTAAGTGGTTAGCACTTCTGCCTCACAGCAAGAAGGTTCTTGGTTTGAATCCAGGGCGTTCCGGGCCTTTCTGTGTGGAGTTTGTATGTTCTCCCCATGTTTGTGTGGGTTTCCTCCGGGTACTCCGGTTTCTTTCCACCATAAAAGACCTGCATCCTAGGTAGGCCTACAGTTGAAAACTAGCCAATTGGCTAACACTGGCGCATTTACAGAAATGTTCATTAATGTGCATTGTCCTAATCAAATAAATAAATAAATATGGAGGAGTTTGACTGTGACACTACATGTGTGTTTAATACGCACATACTGTAAAATAGAAGGCTATTAACACTTTTATGATCTCATAGTCGGCCTTCATGTGGAGCTCTTTTACGCCATCAAATCAAATCAGTGAATAGTATTATAACATTATTAATTGAGCAATGACATGGCATGGGTTCAGCAATGAGAACTAACGCTCTAATTGGAAAGCTGCAGGTCTCAAAACACACACACAAGCTTCAACATTTCCACTAATTCATTATCAATGAATATTTCATAAATAGAAGAAATAGTAGATGAAACACACACTCACTGAAATCTCATCCCATCAATCAAAACAAAGTGTACATGAACCAGTCTGCAAGCTGCACATGATCACACCAATTTTAATTGGCTGAAATGAGAATAACCTTTACTTTACTTGGCTGTGGGAAATGGGACAATTAATGTAGGCAACTTGTTTTAATGGTATAATTAAATATTGCATTCACAAACACACACATACACATACACACACACATACGCACACACACACAGACACACACACACGTCTTCCGGCACTGCACGGTGAGAGGTAATGGAGGTTCACAGTGTGTGTCCACGTGTGTGTTGGGGACCATGGACATTAGGGTCTACAGGGAGCTCCCTCTGTGAGACACTGACATTTAGTTTCCAGGTCACTATGGCAGTCCTGAGGCTCAGGGGGGATATGGGGTGCAAGCACCATGCTGCCATGGTGACGCAGCCTCAGGTGAGAGGGTAAACGGATACGGCACCGTATCTTCTCTGTGGTCCATAATTCACTGGGTCAAACAAATCTGTACTAGGATCTCAGATTTTTTTCAAAGGCCCTGACTTGTACGTTGACTACAAGCTTTTATTTTGACAAAACCTCCAACAGCAAAAACAATTAAAAAAATCCCATTTAGCTGCCAGACATTGTCACGGTATGTGTAAAAAGTAATTTATTTACCAAACCTTAAGCAAGTAAATTAAACACACAGAAAAGAAAGGCAGTGGTGAAAATGAAGTTAGAAATAACATTTGATGCCCAAGCAGAGTCACATATCCACAAATGGTTCATTTCTTTTTGTGTGTGGTGGCTACCGAATTCATTTGCATGCCATTGCCAAGTGGTTTTTAAAAGGAATCTCAAAGCAGTGGGCAATGTTCCTCTTGCAAAACACTTTGACACTAAAAGAGTGGCTTTCAGGGGGTCCCTTCCCTTTGAGGCTTGAATACCACAGCTGTTTTGGGGACTGCTAAGCCAAAAATTAAATTGTGATTACTTTTTCCCCATGGACTTCTTCACAGTTTTCTTTAAGTTTTTGTGTATTTTCATTTAATCGCTCTAGTTTTTTTTTTAGGTTTTATAAAAAAAAGATATATTAATGGTCCAAAAAATTGAAAAAGCATTAATATTTTATTGAAAAAAATGTTAAAATATGTAAAAAAATGTAAAATGGTGCACCTAAACGTCTATAATTTCAAGGGCATTGATTTTAAAAAAACGTCCCAAAGGGTGTCAAAGAATCCTCAACCAATTTATTTCTTTTCAGGGGGGTAAAAAGGCAAAAAGCAACAAAATAAATTAAAAAAAAAAAAAATTAAGATTAAAACAACTTAATTTGACTTCTCTTTTTTTTATCCTTTTGGGGAATCCCCCAAGGAAATTTAAATTCCCGCACCCGTTTTTTGCAAAAGAAACAATTAAAAAAAAGATAAAAAAAAAAAAAGAAAAGGTATAAGACAACCAAAAAAAAAATGTAAAAACAACAAAAGAACATTGTAAAAAAAACAAAAGCCAAAATTATATTAAAATGTAGTTGGTCCATATTGAATGATAAAGTACATGTGCGTTAGTATTTGTAGTTTTTCTGGATGCCTGTAGATATATTTGTTTAAAAATGATTATATTGTAGTATTATGTTAATATTAATTTTTGTAGTATTAAAGTAGTATGGTGTATGTATGTATGTTAATGTATGTTGTTGTTTTTGGTTGTGATGTATATGTTTGTGTCCTCTCTGCCCTATTTTCCCCCTCCCCCCCCAGGAGGGAATTTTTAGGTTTAAAAGGCCCCGAGGGACAAAGGAGGCCTTTAGTCTGTTGGCCGCACCTTGGGGGAGACCTTCCACTGAAACCCGGGGCCCCCTGGGTTGATGACGGTGTGCAGGGGGGTGGTGGGTTTTCAGTAAAGCCAGCAGTTTGTCCCAAGTCTCTTCTCTGCCACCCCACCATGATCCCGCTTTATGCCGACCACAGACCGGGGCCCCCCCACAGTTTGAGCCTGTGGGGGTCCTTTTTTTGATTGCTGCCCCCCCCAAAAACCACGTGTGAAGAGGACACTTTGACCCCAAACTGGGAGAAAAATCCCCAGCAGTTTTCGCCCCATGTTAAAGGGGGCACCCTCAGGAATACACCCGGGTCTGGTCTTCCTGTACAGGGGTGCTGTTTGTTGTCCAGCCATTTTTGGCAGCCACAGCCCCAGGGATTTTTAGATGGACTGCCTCCACCTCAAAATCCCCAAAAGGACTGGGCGGTTTTGGGCTACCTCCCAAAAAACAAAACCAGTCCCTTTTTTTTTAGAGGGGTTTGGGGTAGGCTTAGTGCCCACACCAAGGGAAAGTCCCCACCAACCCCCATACTCCCCCTCCGGGCCCCCTGATACACCCCCGTGGCTTTGGGCATCCGTATTTTGATGTGAACAGCTCTGAGTTGTAAAAAGTCCCCAGGTGTACAGGGTGAAGGAAAGAGGGGCCAGCAAATGTGCCCCGGGGGGTCCCGGGTGTGCCCACAGGTCAGAATATGCCCCTTAGCCTGAGTACTGTGGCCCGTCGGTGAGGTATCTTATCCAGTCCACCAGATGGGGGCCATCCCCCCTGATAGTTTTCCCGGGTAAGGGGGGGCCGGGTGGTATTAAAGGGATGGAAAGTCCAAAAAGAGGGCCCCCGTCCATTCCCCCTATCCGTGGGGGGGCCCGGTTGTAACAGGAGGGATGGGGGTCCTCCCACACCCAAAATCGGGGGGGTACGCAAACTGAGGAGGGCCTGGGCGTGTGTACCTGGGGTTGAGGGGGGCGAGGGAAGGGCCCCCTCCAAGCTTCTAGGGGTGAAGTTGGGCCACGGTCGGAAGTCATTCAGCCGCTGGGCCTGTTCTTTTTGGGAACCCGGAAGATTCAGGATGCTTCCAAAAGGGGGGGGCACTCTCCCCCAGGCATCTAAAGGTTGAAAACCGTTGGAGCGGTCCCCCAGTTCTGCTGGGCAGGGCTTTTAGCATTCGGACAACCTTTATCCCCTTTTGCTTTCCTGGGCCAGCCCCCCAGTGCTCTTGACCTGCTCCGTTGGTGTGTGGGGCGGGGGTTTATTGAGGAGGGGAGGGGGGGGATATTGTGGTGTGGGGGGGGGGTTTTGTAACTGGGATGTTGGTGGGCAGGGGGGAGGTGTTGGGGGGAAAGGAAAATTGTGGGGTAGGGTGGGGGCAGGGGGGAAAAGGGTGGTTAAACCCGTTAAAAAGTTATTCGTCCCTTGGGCCCCCCTTTCCCTTGTCCCCCCCTGTTGTTTGGGTTTTGGGTTTTTGGATGGTCCCAACCTTCCCAGACCTCCCTCATGTTTTTTTTTCCCCATTCTGCTCCCCCCCCCCCTCCGTACTGCCCTTTGCTTCCCCACACAATGTTTACCCCCCCTGTGCTCCTTTATGGTCCCTGCCCTGCCCTGAAGGCAGCCTTCTTCTTTTTGAGGACAGCCTGACCTCCCCGGTACCCATGGTTGTTGTTTGGGTACATCGGGGGGTCTTGATAGGGGAACCCGTCGCACAAAAGTTAGGTAGTCCTCAGACAGGGTCATCCCCCCTATGTCCCACCTGCGGGTCGATCAGACTCCCGTCCTTGTGTTGTAGCAGGCCCAGGGCACTTTCCCCTAGGGGACCATCCGCTTTTGCGAGTTGTCCCGGGTTTTTTGGACCAGGGGGTGTACTGGGTGAATGAACCGGGTTTTTGATCAGATTCCCCCCTGGGGGGGGGGGTCGTCGTATGCATCCCCACTTAGCTACAGGGATCAATTTTCCCCGTTGTTTTGGTCGGGCAGTCTACACCGGGGGAAAAACACCCAAAATAAAACCAACGTAGAAAGATTAAAGTCCCCAGAGATACTGAAAGGGCCCCCGGGGCTGTTCTCAGCGCTGCTGGCGGAATTTTAATCTTTTCCCCAGGAGCGGCGCTCCGCTCTCGGAGGGAGGTAAAAAAGAGAGTAACCACATGGGTTTTAAACCCCCGGGGAAAAAAATGGTCATGAAACGGGTAGCGCCGAGGTCCCCCGGCAACATGAGGCTTCTTTTACGGAGATTCCTGGGGCACCGCGGCGTTGCTACTATATTTTCCCCCCCTTGGGTTTTTTCCACTTGCCTGTGGTCTCTGTCGGGTCTTTACGGCATGAATCCAAGCAGGGCCACGTTAGCACGGGTAGAGGGGTTAGCCAGTCTCCGTAAAATGAACAAACTGGTCTCCCCGGTTAAGTCCGTGGGTTTTTCAGCGCGGACGTCGGGGGATCTTGTTTGGGCAGCGATTCACGTTCCCCATGAAACGGAGGGGGGAATCGACGGCCTTGTAGCGCCCCGATTCTCCGCTAGCTCGGCCTTTAGTTTTCGCCCCGGCCTTGCAGCCCCTGGGTCTCCTCTCAGCTCCGTCGGGATAGGGTGCCGTGTCCCGGCGCGTCCCTTTGTGTGCAGAGCCAGCAATTCCTCTCTTGGTAAGGAGAAAGCTGGCTCCTGGTTGAATTTTAACGATTGAAAATCCAAGGATATAAAAACACCCCTATTTTCCGCAGAAGAGTTAAAAAGAGTACAAAAAGAGGTTAAAAAAGTAAAAAAGCTAAAAACTGGAGAGCTACTGGAGAGAGGCAGCCGTCTTGCCACAGCGCCAAAAACTACTACTAGGCTTTATTTAGACTGAAAACCAACACAAAAATATTTGTCACATTGTCCCGAAAGTTTGTACCTCATTTAGAGGGCCGATACCAGTGTGTGCCAGTTCAGTTGTGGGGGAACAATGATTCCAGTGGGAAGTGAAGAAAATGAGGCTTTATTAACAGTACAGTAGCTAATTGATGACAAATGACTAGAAGCTCTTTAATGTAGCCTAGGCTGTGTGTGTGCGCGTGTGTGTGCGTGTGTGTGCGTGTACGTGTGCGTGTGCGTGCATTCACCTTGCCAATAACAGGGATGTCCACAGATCCCCAGGTATCCGCCCCCCAGTGCACCATCCCCGATGCAAAGTCTGCCGTCACTATTCCCAGGACTGGCACGCGTACACAGAAAGAGACGCAAGAAAAGAGGAAGAACATACTGTTTGTTGTCATGAGATGTGAAAGCAAACATCAAAACAACGTTTTACAAAAGTGTTACAAAAACCTCATGTGGACTGTCTGGAACAATGATTTAGGACTGCACTGGATTATTTAGAAAAAAAGGTGTCTAATATACTGTATATATAAAGTATATATATATATATATTTAACATGTATAATACAGTATTATACATATGGTATATACATATACACACATATGTATACACACACAATTACATATAAATATGTATATATACATATATTTATGAACATATACGGTATTTACAGTAATTATATATATGTGTGTATATATATATATTTATATATATGTGTATATATATATATATAATATTATATATATATAAAAAAAAACACCTGCCTTGTGGTAACTGTTGATGGTTGTTTTAAAGTGATATATTACAGAGGACAGCTTGATCTTAGCCTGGTAATTTCTCTCTGAAAAGTCTCTCTGGCTGCCAGCTCACGATGCCGAGGATGATCTTGTAGATGTGCACGGCGGAGAAGTGCAGGATGAGGAAGGAGAAGTTGATGATGAAAAGGAAGAAGCAGAGAATCACACACACCCACTCCTGAAGCCGCTTTCCTGAAGAAGGACAAGGACACAAACGAGAAGAGATTTGCATTTTACTTATCTCAGCATCATCAAAATCCAAACTGAATTCTTGGGTACTGTCAGTGGCGGAAGAAGTATTCAGATCCTTTACTTACGTAAAAGTACTAATACCACACTGTTAAAATACTCTGTTACAAGTAAGGGTCCTGCATTGGAAATGTTACTCAATTATGTAAGTGGAAACTGGAAACAATCAAAACAGTTCTGTCAATCAACTTAGAGTATAATCAGCTAATAATCTCAGGTATAATAAAACATATTTTATAAACTACATGGGATATGTGTGCAAAAAAACTAATTTGTAAGTAATACGTAATCAATACCTAATGCTGCCAGTTGAATGTAGTGGAGTAAAATGTTTTTAATAATAATATTTCTCTACTATTAGTAAGGTAAGGCAAGGCAAGGCAAGGCAGCTTTATTTGTATAGCACATTTCAGCAACAGGGCAATTCAAAGTGCTTTACACAAAATCAGTTAAAAAACAGTTAAAAAATAAAAACAGATAAAACATGTGACTAAACAGTTAAAAATAAGAACATTAAGACACATAAAACACAAGAATAAAAGTTACAGTGCAGCATAAGAAATTTAAAGAAAGGCAGCATCAAAAAGAAAGGTCTTCAGCCTTGATTTAAAAGAACTGAGAGTAGCAGCGGATCTGCAGGTTTCTGGGAGTTTATTCCAGATATGAGGAGCATAGAAACTGAAAGCTGCTTCACCCTGTTTAGTTCTGACTCTGGGGACAGAAAGCAGACCTGTCCCAGATGACCTGAGAGGTCTGGGTGGTTCATAGTGTAGTAGCAGATCAGAAATGTATTTTGGCCCTAAACCATTGAGTGTAGTAGTTGTATTTAGTAGTATTTCTTATTGTTGATATTATTGTTATTTTGTTGTCTTTATACTGTCTTTTTTAATCAATTTTTTATTTCTTTTTTCTTGCTAAAACTGCTGCTGGAACTTTCAATTTCCTCGCGGGAGTCATCCCAAAAGGATTAATAAAGAGAAGTCTAAGTCTGAGGCTAAGGCTAAGTCTAGTTGAAAGTGGCATGAAAAGAAAAGACTCAAGTTTAAAGTTCAAATTTACAGTACTAGAGTAAACGTACTTAGTTAAAATTGACCACTGAGTACTGTGCATTATCGAGGAGAGGAGGCTGTAGACGAGAGTGGGAATGAGAAGAAGTTGAGGGTGTTCGGCTTTAAGGTGTTGTATTAATGAACTGGGTGAGGTCCCTGCACCCACTGGGAGAACAAATCGCTGCTTACCCAGGGTCAAAAGACCATTCCACCACAATGGCTCAGTTTGTGTGTGTGTGTGTGTGTGTGTGTGTGTGTGTGTGTGTGGTGTGTGTGTGTGTGTGTGTGTGTGTGTGTCCAGGGTGTTAATATGTAATCAGTCAGATGAAGACAAGTGTACTCCAGAGTGTGGGGTCAAGACCTCTCATATGTGAAACACCACTGCTGACGCAGCACACACACACAGACACAGACACACACAGACACACACACACACACACACACACACACAGACACGCACACAGTTTCAGGTGGGATGTAGGCCTCTGCAGAGACAAGGCCAAACTCATAGGTCAGCAGTATTAACTAAAGGACAGAGCGAGAGGGACTAACTCAAACTACTCATTCTCTAAACTCACAGGTCAGCAATATAAGAGAGAGATGGGAGGGTCAAACTCAAAAGCCTTCAGCCACACAACCTTGCAGATTAAAGAAACTGAATTATTGAAATACACACACACACACACACACACACTGCAGATCTATAGCTCATCTGATATTTTCGAGTACCGTACCTTGCTGCAGGGTTTTCTAGTCCTATTAGTTTCATGTCTTTAGTCTTCCATGAGCTTTGAATTGTCCCTTTATTTAAATTTCTTTGTTCAGACTGGTCTGAGCTGTCAAGCCAAGCGCGAAATGTGATCTCACCCACTTACAGAAATAAACTACAAAACGTGCAAATATAAACCACCACTGTTCTATTTCCATTTCACTTTCTTTTGCTCTTTGTCTGTCATCACCCCATCTCCGTCTCCCTAGTCCTAATCCTTCCGTCTTTGCCAGTCAAATGGGCCTTTAAAACTTTAATGTGTTCAGATCCGAACGCATCACACAGCATTAACAGCCTATAAGATATTCATGACAGGTTTTTTTTTAATAAAGCACACAGGCCTTTGAATGTGTGCACCTATAGACCTGAGTGACTATGAATATGCTATCAGCCTCTCATAAGGTAAGGATTGAAGTGGTCTTGGGAGATTTAAACTATGTGATTATGTATATTTTACGGGTCATCAAATGTGACCCTTCACCTTCTAAAGATAGATGGTATCAAAGTTGCGAGGAGACAGATGGCTAATTCAAGTGTGGACTGAAGATCAGCTTCTAAATGAGTTTGACTCAAAGACGTTCCGAAAAACACTTTAGGGCCAATGATCAGGTATTTCTGTTTAAGACTTATTTTGGGTGCTATGATGGCCTACACATGTTAGCATAATCGCTAAAGACTGGAAACAGGTAACCAAGCTAGGACATTAGAGAAGGCCTTAATTCTACAACCAGTGCTACTCTGTATCATGTTATGGCCCAAAAAAAACCCAGTATGGACCAGTATAAAACCTGCGAGGCAGTCAAGTGAATGAACGGTTTGCATTTAACATAATTGTATTAGTACAGTGATCTATTTTAAGGTAAATTTCAAAGTCATCTATGGGACGTGTCTGTGTGGCAGTGGTAAAAGGAAGCTAATACAATTTAAAAATAGAATGATTGTTTCTCTGGGACTGTGGCACGCTAACGTACTGCAGCTGGCTGCTCAGCACTAAAGCAACAGTAAACTTAGTAGACAGCATTCCTGGAAAATGATGTGCGCCAACAGAAAGAGGGGAACTTGCCTGGTGTTAAACACGTCTGACAATGGCCAATAGTTTAAGGCTCAATTCCGAGAAATGCAAGCCGCGTGGCTAAAGACAAAGAGAGGAGTTACAACTGACGGCAATGAAATACAAATTCACTTTTCAAAGGCAGCCTAAGTCCAAACTAAGGTTAAGTAGAGCGCAGTTAACTCAATTGTTTCCGAGCTTCATGTGACACCATTTTCTCCACTGTGCCCCAAGGTACACACACACACACACACACACACACACACACACACACACACCTCAAGGGATCAGTACACCAAAATTCACTCTCTCCAACTTCCTCACTGTGTCTGCAGCCGCACACACACACACACACACACACACACACACACACACACACCACACAACATACATGCGAGTGCTCACACTAATAGATTGATGCTCAAACTAATGGATAACCCAACACATTCTCACATCTCTCTGACACATACACAAATTCAGACAGTCTATCTCCATCAAATACACACACACACACACACACACATACACACACACACATACACACACAAACACAGTGCATGTGGTGCAGGGCCGTGGAGCAGTGGGGCGGCTGTCAGGTGATGTGCGTCAGTCCTTGGATCCTCTGGCTCCCTGGTGAGGGGAAAGAAACTAGGACAGGCCTCCGCAGAGCGCACGTACACACACTCTCACACAGACTGACACAGACTCACACACACACACACATAAGCTCTTGTCCCGCAGGCCATGGCATTGCTGGATATCACACACAGCTACAAACAGACACAAAAACTGCCTTTACAAGTATGTATGTATAGACGGACAGACGTGTGCTAGCATATTCAAACATACACACACTCTCACCAAACACAAACATCTTATTCTACAGGGCACACACACCTGACCTGCCTTCACTTGGTCACAAAAATTAAAGACGTGCACCTAGACACACGCAAACACAAACACACTGGCACACACTGGCACACACACACACACACACACACACACACACACACACACACACACACACACACATCTAGACACACTCTTAGGGCCAGAGCAGCACACTCATTAATATCGTTCTGACAACAACTGGCTCCCTGGCAACCTCACTGCCATTGCTCACCCAGCAGAACCCCCCGCCCGTGAGCGTGCACGCAGTTCTGCACAGGGATTTAGCCTGGGCGGAGCCAGGGGAAGGGAACGAGGGGTGCTAATAGGCTGAAATTAATCAACGCCGGCTGATTTGCTGTCTGGGGAATGAGTGGCGGGCAGCAGGCAGGCAACACATCCTGAATACTAATAGACTAATGGAGAGGGGAAACAGTAAGTAGACAATGTTTCCTCTCTCTGCTGTTTGTCAGGTAATGAGGAAATAGGGGGAGGGACTAAATAGTATCCAAATATATGAGCAGTATTAGCAATTTTCACCTACACTAACAAGAAAACAAAAAAATCCAAAAATCCAGATTGAAAATACACAAAATGAGCAAAAAACACATTTATCACATATCAGCACTGTGGTCTATTCAAAGCCATGTTATTTTATATGACACAAGAATCAAACTCGGCCTCTGTGGGACGGCGACAGTGACACTTCGCTTCACAAACACCACTGTGCTGCTCCCAAATGAGAAAATATTTGGACAAAATCTGCAGTTCAATCATCATAAGACAGAGTGAGAAGAGTCATATGATGATTAATGTTTAAAAAAAGAAGAAAAAAAAAGAAAGAATAGCAGGGTCATGCCTTCTCGGCACTAAGCCGGCTAAATCTGAAACCACATCTGTTCCTTCCTCTCCGTTTTGGCATTTTATACACAACAAACTGGAGCAAGAAGAGATTTATCTGTTTTCTTATGTTCTGAAAATGTGCACAAATTGCGTTAAAGTGGCGTCCTGAGCCCAATGTCTATTATGTGTCACACATATTACATTACAAGTGAATCATCTGTCCCAATGTTGTATCTTTATTTATCTTTGAACAAGCCACTTGTGGAAATGTCAAGCCATAAACATTTTTATTTATTACTGGGGTGATCTTGGTTTCTCAGCTACAAAGTGTTGTTAGGGAATAGTTGGACGTTGCACTTTATGTTGTTGTGCAAACAACAAGCGCACGCCACATCACTTACAGGCTCGCCACATTCGTTTGTCGTGTCCACTTGGCAAGCATGCAGGGTGGAAACGTCGAACCCAATGTGAAACACAACAAAGCCTGGAACAACGCAAGGACACGTGAAATGAGACTTATGTGAATAATTCCACTGCTGTGGTGCATTCTGGGACACTTTCCAACATGCCTTCTCCCTGGGTGCTCTTTCTTAGTCTTGTTGTCTGTGATGGTTTTTGTCTTTATTTATTTATTTTTGCTACTTTTGTCCACAACTCCACATTAAAGCTACTCGGACATTTAAAGGGATGTGGTTCACCATATTCTCCGTTCTGGGTAGATTTCTGTGTGTGCATGAGCCTGTGTGTGCATGAGCAGATGGATGTAGAACAGGTCATTGCGTGAAGTTGTGCGAGTGCGGATAAATTTGTGCTGACAGTTCCTACACACACGTTTAGAACTTGTTTTACACATGCTTCAATAAATAATAATGTGATTGAATTAATAATGATAAATAAGGGGCCAGGTCAGTATCATAAGGAATGAATGCGCAGAGAAGGATTCACAATTGTATTTTGGGATTTATATAGAAATGACTCCCTGCACAAAAATGTTTTTCAATGCACACAAAAATAGTTATCATTGTACCGAAATTCAAAAGAAACATTTTCCTATAAAAAATGAAGGTTCACAAATGTATTTATGATGCACACACACATATTTCTTGTTTTGATGCAATAGAAATCCATGAATATAAGTATTTTAAAAGTGTTTGCAATTTTTATCAAAAACATGCTTAGGCTGATCACTAGGGTGCATCAAATTTGAATGGGAAATTTTAATTTCAAAATATCAATTTGGCTGGCATTGCACTTTGTTCCAATTAACATAAAAATGACTTTTGCAAAGTTTTGAGGAATTCCATTGAGATTTAGGGGTGCCACCTAACACATGAACTTTTGTGAAATTTCGAAAAATGGGCAATTTTTAGTTCTATAGGGTTATCAAAGTAAAAGTTGTATGTTTGCCTTTTGGGAAACTTGGGCATTTCTCAGAATTCAACTTTCAAGATCCTCCATTCATTTGTCCTATAGACAAAATGAATGGAGGTGGCCTCACGTGGCCTTACCCTGAGTTTTGTGCAGCAGTGATGGATGTCGGACACACATATAAAGTTTAATTGACTTTATTGTTAAACACAAGAAGCGATACTGACACACTTAAAAGAACAAACCCTCTCTAGTGGCTAATTCACTGGCAACTAACAGGGCCTAATGGTAAGAGCTGACACTAACTAAACTTCAAACAATTGCTCAGTCTGTGCAGAGTCCGCTCCACTGAGCAACATCACCAGGGAGAAAGAGAGAGGAAATGGAACTGAACTCTGAACCTAGCCATGTGTGTCTCCCCCCCAGATGTTCCTCCCTACTGCCACCCAAGAGTAACCGTCCTATTCAGGCGTTAGCTTGCGTTTGCAGTGGCGAAGGTTTGGCTGTTGGCTGCGGTCATGTTCAACTGCCTGCAGCACATTCTGCAGGTGCTGCTCCTTCCTGGCCACTGCGACGAAGTCGGACGTGAGCTTGACGCCACGCTCGCACAGTCATTGACCACGTTCATTGCACATACATTGACCTCACTTTTTTGAACGCAGCATTGGTTGCCCATTCCTCACATCAAGAGACATAATTCTGGATCAATGGCAGCTGGTGCATCCCAAACCAGCAATCCTTATTGGTGAGGTCAGCCAAGCTGGTGGTTGGCAAGAGCCTGTTGCATTGGTGACACTTCAACCTTGTAGCCAGTGACACGACACTTGGTCGGCTAAGGATATCATGTGGAATGAAGACGTTTGTTCCATTTTTCTTACGCTTGACACTTGCTCCAGTCTTCTTACACTTGTGGGATGGTTCGCCCTCAGATGGTGGACAGACTGTATTAGTATCCTCCTCTGGCTCCTCATCACTCTCCGACACCAAGCTGGACATTGCAGTCATCTCCTTCCAGCTCCTTTTCACAGTGGAACAGCCTGGCGCTGCGGCAGCTTGACGCTCCTCTCGCCGCTTCACCTTGAGCTGCAGCTTTTTGTCCAATACACCAATGTGGCCACTCTGTCGGTCTTCATGCTGGCCAAGAAAGCTAGGTCTTCTGGATTATCAATTAGCTTTTTCCACATTTGGAGGCCACAGCGGAAATGTGGCATCAAGTCTGCACTCCATTTTCTCCAATTGTTTCGCTGTAGTCTCACTGGATCGCTTGGCCTGGGAGATTTTCCGCAGCATGTTGTTAGCATTGACTAAGTCTACCATCTTGTGGCACGCCGCTTGTCGCTCACCATTGGGATGTTGGCTTTCTTGTAAAATGGCCGCACCTGCTCCAGGACAACCTTGGCTGCTTCGAACTGCGACAACGCTCCATTGCACCAGGTTTCTTGGCAAGCATGCAACGTAAGATCTGGCGACCAGTTGGCAGTTTGGCACCGGTGATGATGCTATCCTCACTGGTGATGCTGGGCCCAGACCAAAAACCAGGATGCGACGGCTAGTCTGGCAGGGACCAGTTGGTGAGGGCAGCATCTTAGAGCTGGATCCTGGGGGGTTGTGTTGTGCAGTGCCTGAGAATGAAAAGGATACAAGCTCAAGGTTTAGTGTTTAAAATCATATCTTGGCATACTTAATATGACTCAATTATGATAAACCATGCTTGCATAAGCCTCAAATTTTAGCTTTACAAGTCTAACTTCATCATAACTTACCGTTAAATCACTACCAGAGTAGCTAGCTGTGCTCGCAAATTACTTATATTTAAAATGTTAATTTACTGTAACAACTACAATGCTACTCACAATAAACATAAGACATCAATACTCTGAATATGACATTGTCCACTCTAGAATACTGTTGATGTTAAGCTTAATAGCTTAGCTAACGTAGTAGCTAACTGTGGTTAGCAAACTGTTGCTAGCTACGTTATCTAGATGTAATGAACACCAAATACCTATACATATGACTTAAGTATACAAAGACACAACTACAGATATGTTAGTAATATGTAATAATACATACCCAACACAATTTAACAGAAAGATCACCTTAGTTTTCTTGAGCTGCAGTGTTGTTTACCTCAGATCTCCATGGCGACCATTGAGCACTGTTTACCACTTTATCCAACAAAAACAGATGTGTGGTGGCACCCCTAAATCATCATGTATTGGAAAAATATTTTGCATGTGTTGTTTCTACATATATTGGAACACTTTTAGCACCCAGCCATATCAGAATTCAAGAATTGTGTTTTTTGATGCACCCTACTGATCACAGGTCAACCTTAACATGGCGTCTGCAGTGGTGCTCCAGCAACAAGTGGAAGTGATAAGTGTTTTGGCGTGCATGAATAAATGTGTGTGACTTATGAATGCTTGCTATGTTATTGACGTGACATGGAATGAAACACACTAGCGTTAGCTAACAAGCTAGCTATATATGCTAACAACCTAGGGTCATAAGCTAACTTACAGCCATAATAACTCAGTTAACTTCAGACAACATAACTTTGCCGGTAACTCACTTGCAAAGATCTTACCTGTTATTACATATGATGCAATAAAAGGTCAAGGTGGTCTGAGGGGCAATTTGTGATACAGCTAGCGGTCAACACATGCAATAATTACAAAAACAACAACAATACAGTAAGGATTAATCATTGAGAGCATGTAAAGCAGCAGCAAAAAATGAGTCTTTATGATCTCTTAGTCCTGCATCTGAGAAGGCAGGTACCAGACAGGAGCAACTGAAACGCCTGTGACAGAGGATGATTATGATCTTTAAAACTCTCGCTTTAAATACATTGGAGAGCTTGGTCAGAGTAGTACCTGCAATTTTCCCACACACTTTCACAATCCCCTGAAGTCATTTTTGTATCCATTTAGTTCAGTAAACTTACAAAGGGGAAAGTAAGAAGTGATTTAATGACACAATGAAATAGTCTCATCAGAGTCACATCAGCGCTTAAGTTCCGGTAGCTTACGGAAAAGCGCTGATTTGCTTTCTCACACACCGCATCAACATGAGACCCAAAGCTCAATTTGTTGTCCAAGACAGTCCCTTATGTTTTTATTGAACTAAACACACTCCAGAACCTGATCACTGATTAGGACAGGTGAACCGACAGTAGGATGTTTCCTAAAATCTACTGCCGTCTCTTTGTTTTTTGCCGCACTTATGGTTATTATTGGTTATGTTGCTAACAAACCATAATAAGTAAATACGTACCTTGTTCACGAGATTGGCCTGCACACATGGGTTTGCAGCCGTTCATTTTGATACTGGTCTGACTGCTTTAATAAAAGCTTTAAAAAGGAGGCAAAACTCCATTCTGCATACAAAGAGGGGGAACTGACTTGAGGTGCGTGGATCCTTTACTGGCTCTCTGGCTGTAATCACTCAAAAGTCTGTGCTGCTGTATTACTGTATGTGTTACTGAATACAAACTGTCAATATGTCTCCACCACAAGGACATTTTCCCATTTTAAAGTGGGAAAAAAATGTATCTTTTATTCAGTTATGACCAATCAAGTGAACCCATACACACGAGGGAGGAAACTAAAGACGAGCACACAAAAACAGCAAACAAGTGAACCAGCCACACTCACACTCTGTAGAAACCACCTACAGAGCCTCTGACAAAAGGAAAGTCACACACTTTGAACAGCGAGCCTGACAGCGGCTCAAAGGCCGTGTGACATGCCTTTTTGCGCTTTTTCTTCTTTCCATCACCTACAGTCTTTCTCTGAGAGGAAACTGTTTACGAACCCTTAGTCATACCCACGGTACGACTGCTAACGCATTAGGCACTACATCACAGAGGGTGATACTGGATGTACAAACAAAACACAGACAGCTCTGCTTCTCTTTTTCGTCTCTGTCTCTCTTTCTGCGTCCCCTGGTTTGCTCTCGGTAGGCTGTCTTCAGATGGGACTCGGGAGAGAAAAAAGGAGGGAGAGATGTGGGTGGTAAAAGTGGGTCATATGCTCAGAGAGAAAGAGAATGAAAGAGGGGGAGACGGAGAGCGATGAGGGAGAGACATTGAGAGAGAATGACAGTAACAGGGGAAGAGGGGGAGACAGAGAGAGGTAGAGAGACGCAAAGATGGTGAGGGAGAGAGAGGGGGGAAAGAGGGGGGAGAAGAAGGGGAGGTCGAATTCCCTTGTTCAGTAGGAGTGGATCAGTCGCAGGCCTCTTTCCTTTTATGTGATCTCAGCGGACCACAAAACATGGGACACAAACACGTACGCGCGCACACACACACACACACACACACACACACGCACGCACACACACACACATACAATACTAGTACACAATACAGTGATGCAAGCAAACACACACTCATTCACAGAAAACCAACATCAATGCACAATACACATACCACAGATGATGCAACAATACACACACAAACACACAAACACACAAACACACACACACAATGTATGTCTATATGTCAATATGCTCACACACACTGCACACAACCCTGCCAGACAAACTTGATAAATCCATTACCATGTAGAATCAACGGCAACAAAGAGAGGAATGTGGAAAATGAGATTCAATAACGACATACCAACACAATGACGCACACACACACAAACACACACCCACACACACACACACACAGATGCATACATCTAGAGAAAATAACACACATTTTTAACCCACATGAGAGCCAGAGTAAGTAGGCCCTGCTCCAGCCTCCCTCCCCTGTGGAGACACAAAAAGGATGGACAGATCCCATCATGTGTGTGTTCCTTTGTGTGCCAGTGTGTGTGCTTTATGCCATCACCTCATCTCTTGGGCTTTCTGCTACCACCACATTCATCTGCGGCCCTCATAAGGATAATTACAGACACACACACACAGCTCCTCTCTTGCGTTGGGCAAGGTCAACAGCAAAAACCTGCCTAGAAGGCTTGCCTAAAGCCATAAATGTACTGTATGTGTGTACAGTGCATGTGTGCTGGTCAATATGAGTGCACAATGTTCACGTGTACAGTATGTGTGCTGTCCTTGATTCTTTTTGCCTGCATGAGGGCAGACAATAAAAAAAAGGAAAAAATATAGACAAAAAAATTACACATACACACAATGCAATGTACTGTATTACTCCATTTAACCCATTCTAAGTAGGAGGAGCAGTGGGCAGCTATACATACAGCAACTTGCCAGGGACACTTTGACATGTGGCTGAAGGCTGGTTGGGGTGGTGGATGGTAAACACAGGATTTTCACCCAGGAGACCGGGACTTGTGTCCAGCGTTTCCCATTTCCTAAACCGTCGGTTTCTGTTTTTCCTAAACCCAACACGCGGATAGCTCTAAATGCGTACAGATCACCCGCCACTTGGCTTAAGAAAGTGGGCATGTATGTTTACACAAAGTCATTATGTCATGTTCCCTTAACCTGGCTGTGCCTTTCAAATAAATGGTTTGACTCAAGTTTTTTAAACCAAGCTTCTTAAATGAAACACATTGTTGGTGAATCCTCACTAGCTACTTGTGGAAATTAAGTTGAAAAAAGTGCATTCAAGTAATAAAGCGCACCATTTTGATTTCAATACATGTTTGATATCCACATCTGAGACAATTAAAGTCACTCACTTTAGAGGCAGGTCATAATGGCCATTCATCCATGGGCACTGGAAATTCTGGATTCTGGCATGTGGATTTGCTTTTAGTACCCGGGCAGTATAAGAGGACAGCAATGACGCAGGTCTGTGATCGCAGTTCTTTATGAATGTGCCAGTAATAATCTGTAGGTAAAGACAGCAAGGTGTTTGAAATCTGCAAGAACCTGGAGGACTAAACCTGCTGACAGGAAGAGGAACGAGCGGACTTTTAAAGCTGTAGCCTGTGGCTCAAAGGGACAGCTGCAGGGGCAAAGGAGAAAGAGAGATTTCAATTCAATTTTATTTTTAGTGTCAATTCATAACACGAGTTATCTCGACACACTTTACAGAAAGAGTAGGTCTAGACCACAAGCTATAATTTACAATTACCCAAC
Organism: Etheostoma spectabile; assembly: GCF_008692095.1. NCBI lineage: Eukaryota > Metazoa > Chordata > Actinopteri > Perciformes > Percidae > Etheostoma > Etheostoma spectabile. The sequence continues at coordinate 22,495,667 of NC_045740.1, read as the reverse complement.
AATTCTATTAATTCCTATTACTAAAAAAACCATTTTTTTTTTTTAAAGATAATCTTTGAGCATTTTTGGCCTTTATTTTTTGACAGGACAGATGAAGAATGGAAGGGGGGGGGGGGGGGGGGGGGGGGGGGGACATGCAGCAAAGGACCGCAGGCAGGAGTCAAACCCGGGGCCGCCGCGTCGAGGAGTAAACCTCTACATATGGGTACCTGCTCTACCAACTGAGCTATTTGGGCACCCTATTAAATCCTATTAATTTTAGAATGTGAAGAAAATAGAAAATTTAGAGATGTGGGCAAGTTGCAGCTAAGAGAGCATGAGTGAAAGAGAGACAGCAGTAGAGAGCATACATGTATGTGCTTGCATGCGTACATGCATGTGTGTGTGTGTGTGTGTGTGTTATATTTTTCACTCTTTTATGTTACTACAACAATGATAACCCTGAAAATGACGGAATATTAACCATTTGGTTACCCAACAGGTAGCATGTCTTTACAGCAGCATGGCTAACACCAACAATGGAAGCTAAAGTTACCCACAATCCATCAGGTGCATCTTAGTCCATATCTTGACATTCCACTTCCACATTTGTGCATGAATAGCTCCTGAGCATGTGAATGTATTTCAGGCCTGTGTGAAGTGATTACTAACAAAGCAGAGTGGCGCCCCACTGGGGATCAATAAGCAGTATACATTTATAAATTATTAGTATAATTATTGGACTATCTGTCCAATCTGAGTTTTCTGTTGCACGACTAAAACCACTTTTAAAACGTACAAACCTACATCAAAACAAGTACTTTTCTCCAGTGCTTAGCACCGCCCAAGCCGATTGGGACTGGTATACAAAAATGTCAATAAACCAGAGCACGCTGTCCTCCCATCCCATCAATGTGTTGCCAGACCCTCCTCCAGCGCGCTTTGGAGGAGGGTCTGGCGAAGCAAGACTAGGTGCATCTCAACTACGGATCTTAAAGTAGCCCAAAATACACAACAGAAACAAAGACTGTATTTACGTTCTTATGGTTGGGAATTAGGAAAACAGGATGTTGTTACAGCCACATCTCCCTCTTTGGTTCAGCGGTGTGTTGTTTAATTCTCCACTTCCAATTAGAACACTGAGTATAAGTATTACAAACCTCCTTGCTGCATAAGTCATTTATTAACCAAGAGGGGATTCGACTGCAATCGAAGAAGTCACATTTCTATGGCAGTACACACCCAAATGACTGCTTTCCATGTGTGTGTAATGGATGTAGGTTGACATATGAGCAGTCAGAGTGAGATGAGCTGACGGTGGTTGAAGCAGGCGCGTCGTCAGTTATGGGCCGTTCAGCCAAGTTAGATCAAATTATGTTTTGTTATGAAAAATATTCAAATGTACTGTTTGTAAAAAAAAGAAAGAAATAGTAACAGAAGTACTGCAGTTGTGTGTTTTTAATGTGTCTTACACATCTAAGTACAACGAGTTGCATGCTTCTTGTGTTATTATTAAAGTAACCTAGTAACCTTCTTATTTATTAAGTAATGGTGAACACTGATGATGGCTTCTAGTTGAAACGCATTTGTGTTTTGCCCACATTAAATAAGAAGATAACTTATGTGTGTTAACTTATGTGAGTGACGTAGTTTTTTTTTTTTTATCCTATCACTGCCATGGACTCAATACAATGTCTAAGATTTGGCACCTTACTGGCCACTTTTCATTATATCTTTCATTTTTCAAGCAATGCTTGGCTGGAAGTTTTTATTCTTTGATTTTCTTTTACTGCTGGAAGCCCATTTGCTGCTCATTGGACCGTAGTCCTGAAGTAACAATGCTGTTATGAATGGACAAGGGATATGTTACATGTGTGTGTGATATCTGTCTGATGTCCAGTATGCTGTTCTATGTCCTGAAGTAAGTAAATGCCTTCTCTGCTTTTGGGTTCATCTTTAGTTGCCACTTTGTGTAATACAATTTTTAGTTTTACAACAGTGCTGTGCAGAGCCAGTGCTGCTGGTTCTGTTGGTGCAAATATATTTGAGCCTGAATAGGTAAACATCGACAGGTTTTTGTCTATATTGCTGTGTACATCCCTTTTAGACTGAGCTTTGTTGGTTGAGCATGTTGTAGACAGTACTGCTATTGCCATTGTAATGCAGTATGTGTTGGAATAAAATAATAAATACAATTTTTGCTTTTTTCAGTTTGTTCTTTGCACTACTTTTTAAAAATGGCCCACTCAAAATACCATTTCTGCCTACGCCACTGGGTTGAAGATCAGTATCGCTCTTTAGATCGCTTACAGGCACTGACAACAGATCCTCCAGGGTAACTCCAGATCACACACACGCAACCTAGAGCCTTCACACAAAAACACACACACTAACAGACACACAACTTTACATGCGGCTCATGCGACTAGAGTTAGATGTCTCGCAAGTTGCAACATTATCCAGAAAGCAAGAGGAAGAAGAGAAGTGTGAGCTAACATTTGAAGAGAGAAAACGAGAGGAGAGAAAGTCAGTGGACTGTGACACTTCAGACATATGGGAGGACCGAAGAGAGATGAGGGGATGAATCGAGAGTTGGTAAGAGAAATGGAGAGATGCAGAAACAGAGGGAGAGGGAGTTGTATCCAGCTGTTTGTCCATCGTAGCTTTGCTGTAATGAGCACATGTTTTGGCTCTATGGAGCATCGCCAACGCCTCATCTAACTTCTCCAAACTCTAACAAGCCAAACTGCTATTTAGATTTACCTCCTACCAATGTTGAACCGGACCCAGACAACTAAGCGCATAACAGCGTGTCGGTCCCTTAAATGGACAATGTGACATTTTGAATTTTAGCTGTTTATTTTTCTTTAACAGACACTTGTCAGCATGTGGGGACCATTTGTGCTTTTAAGTTTTCATAAAAATGGCTCGGCAGCATTGTTAGCGTTGCTGAGCACATCTTCCACTCGCAGCCCGCTGTGCCATTTGGCTGAAATGAGAAAAAGCTTATAAGTCATTCGGAAATTTACCAGGTGAAAACACAGAAATGCACACCCAACCATATTCTTCTTCATGACTGCAGCTAGAAATCCACTGACCACTAATTTCGACCAAAAAAAAAAGGGGTTTTCCCCACTCTTCCACACTGAAAAAAGTTGATCTAATTTGACATTTGACTGTATTGTGGTTGACAGCTGCTATCGTCCTGCATCAATAAAAATCCCTGACAATAAAATGTTACTTAAAATTCACTGGTACATTCCCACCACCACCACCATATTCAGTGTTATAATGTTGACCCTGTTTTGAAATTAAACCTTTATTTATCCTCGCGGGATCATTGAGGGAAGACCCTCATCAATGTCATCAGTCAGATTACAAAGACAAATACAGACCAACTACACAGAAAGTACAATCAGAAAAAATATATAGCAAGACAATGAAAAATTCTGAGGATAATAGGTGGAAAGGAACAAAATACATGTACTCACGATACTGTATTACTGTATTGCTGCATTACAAATCCCATCGGGAAAGAAATCACACCCGGAACCATGGTCAAATGTATTCTTGATGCATTTACAGCATTAACAGCAGGTAACATTACACAGGTAGAGCCAAAAACCCAACCCCTGTTAAAACACGCAGTAGCCTACCTGACTGGGAACAATACAAAGAGGATTACCAATGGCCGCTGGGGCAGATGAACTCACACTAGTCTCTTTACTGTATCTAAGTAGGCTACAATAAAACCTTCATGAGTAAAAGTCAATGCTTATCAATGCACGTTATTCAAACATGTTGGTATACACTACAGGTCAAAAGTTTGGGGTCACTTATAAATTTTCATTTCACTCCATTATAGACAGAACACCAGCTGATCTGAGTGGAGGGCTGATCTTTAATGCAATATCTACATTGCCCATTATCAGCAACCATTCATCCAATGTTCCAAAGGCACATTCTATTTACTAATCTGATATCATTTAAAAAAACTAACTGAGAAAACACTGGAGAACCCTTTTGCAATTAGGTAATCACGTAATGTAATCTGAAAACTGCTGCCCTGGTTAAAAAAAACAATGCAACTGATCTCAGCTGCTATTCTGTCTATAATGTCATGCAATGGAAATTTCAACTTTTGACCGGTAGTGTATGTAAATAAAAATACAACAGAATATTGGCATATATATCAAATTATAGATGGTAAATAACTTGGGTGTTCATGTACAATAGGACTGCTTCACTTAGAATAAGAAGCTGATAGAGAAAGTGTGTTTTCAGGGGCCACTATGTTTTAATTTTAATAGTATAATATGCAGTGCTTTTCTCAAAGAAATGCGTATACTAATACAAAAGTAATCTTTCAATTATTACTAATGTCCCACTGAAAGCATGTGGTGGTGTCTGTAACTGCAAAGAACAGGCCCTCCAGCTGGAGTCTCTCTTTTATTTTCCTGTGTGCGGGACGTTTCTGGGTGGTAACAAAGACTCTTTGGGCCCCACGAGTATAGGTAACCCCCAGCCAATAACAGCGATCCCATTCCTAACCGTCATTTTACCCTCAGCGTCTCATATCGACGCACAAGTTTAACTGACACAGGCGAACAGAAAAGACTGGATGAAGCTCTGCATTCACTCATAACCCGGCAATGTTGCACCTTTCCGCGGAGGCATGGGTGTGTTGATTTGTGCTTTAGAACATAATTGCTAGGAAACAATGAGGGAAAAAAATTGTATTGCTCTCTCTCTTCATTCACTTTTGGCTCACTCATCCACCGCTGCACACTCTCTCTCTCTCTTTCTCTGGACGTTCAACCGTGGAGGAATGGGCCAACTTATAATGGTGTATTTACAAACTGTAAAGCCATGCTTACTACATACTGTGCCTTTAATTTCAGGACATATATATAAAAGGAACATGGTATCATGTGTTCATTTTGGCAAAGATATTTGTAGTATAACATTCCTATATATACTCTATGTATTCTGACTAAATTCTTTAGTTACGTAAATCCTGTTACAATTAGGGAAATCACAGACCCAAAAATATAGAGACAACAGGGCAATGGTGTGCTTGAGAATTTAATGAAATAAGAAGGGATACAACAAAAGGTGTCCTGAAGAAAGCAAGCAAAATGGTACCAAAGACCGTTGAGGAACCAAAAGACCAGGCATCCAAAAATAAACTGGCCCACCGAGACAAAGGGGGGTAGACATACACACACACAATGATCTGACAACAGACAAAGACAACACAGAGACTAAATACACAAGGAAACGGGGGTGAAACAAGGAACAGGCGACACTGGGGCTCAGGAACAGGTCACAAACACAAAGGCAGGAAGTAAAACAAGACATGGGAGAAAACAGACTACAAAATAAAACAGGAAACTGAAGAATATAAAACAGGGACGAAAACAGGGTAAAACACAACAGAGAACACAAGAGACTGTAAACAACAAGGAAACAGGGAATACATGAACACAATAAAACAGGAAAAAATATAATAGAAAACCACAACCATGACAAATCCCTTGATGTCAATAAAGTTGAATGAAAGCAGGTTCCTCAGTCAGCTTCCAAGATCTAATTCAAGCATAAATACAGCAGTATCAGTGGTTCTGTAACAATTATTACATAGTTGTCTAATTGTCAACTTTCTCTTTTGACATAATCACAATTTCTTTGTTTAACTGCACGTGATTGCTAACATTAGCTAAGGTCTTAGAGGTTAACTACCGTGTTTTTTCCAACCTGGCCCCGTTTTTTATGTTTTTGTGTGTAAGTGACTGATGGGAACAACAATCTTTGGCACTGGTCCAGTATTAACCCTCATGTTGTCCTCGGGTCAAATTGACCCGTTTTTCCTATATCAATGTTCTTTTTAACTATCCAATTGTAATTACCCAAAATAACATGAAATATAATATATGATATAATAATATAAAAATAACATGATTGATTCCACACAATGCTCTTTGGGGTGATTTTTGATGGGTTATTTTGGGGTGTCTTATTAAATTTTATGGCATTTGAAAAAAAAAATTGAAGTGGTTATGAAATAGTATTGAGTAAAAGTTGACATATTCAAGTCTGTGATTATCCATCAACATACCATATTCCTTTGATTTTAGTCTAAATATTTTCTAATTTCTGCTTTTTTAACTCAATATTAGTATAGTTTCCTAAATTAGGTTTATTGACCATACATTTCAAAAATAACTGTAAAACTAAAGTTAATAAGTAAGTGTTATGTAGTGTTGAACAACAAAAAAAAAGTGACAACAACATTTTTGTTTTTCAATTCTGACGGGAAGACAACACAAGGGTTAAGGAAGATCGCTACAGCCGGCAGAGGTGAAACAAGCTACAATGTAAGTTAACAGCGAAAAAGTTATTGACAGGCTCAGATTACTATTCTAAGTGTCTGACACTTAGAATGGAAACACCTGTTTGTCTTGGTCCAACATCTGTCTCGCTCGCTGTCATCATAGGCGTAAATACCAGGGGGGTCTGGGGGGTCAGGACCCCCTTCATCCAGGGGTTGTCCCCCCCTACAAATATCACTGAAAAACATTCTGTGTATTGCAAATAACATAATGATGTGTACTTAAAATATCTGTGTAAGTAGTAAAACAATCCAAACCCCGCAAAATTCTTTTTTAAGTTTAGAAACATTAAGTCCCCCCCCCACAGTGGTTTGGTCCACTGACTGCTTTACACACAAGTCCAGCAGACACTGGTAGTAATGTTAGTAAGTAGGCTGTTCAAGGATATTTAATTCATATTACCATCGGATGAAGTTGATCTTTTCTCAAATAGAAATGATGCTGAGAAATTAATAAATCAGAGAAAAACGTTTGCTATGTTAGTGCAATTTAATGTAACGTTGGCTAGCTTGTTTAACAGCTTATTGGATAGAAATGCACCAACTACAACTAATGTTAACACGGCAATAAGCCTAACGTAATAAATGTGAAATGATATTAGGGTTATTATTGAAGATCTACAGTTGTGTTTTGCTCAATATGATGTTAAGTGGCTTTGATCAGTGGGTTTGCTTCAGTTAAATATATATCCTCTGTCCCAGACGAAACCCAGTATTTATGTGGAGGATGCAAGATCATCATATAATTATAATAAGACCGCGTGGTGGACTGATAGACATCTGAGGTGAAAGATTTGTGTTGTTGCTGCCCAGATAAAATCACCAAAACCTTTTGGTGTTTCATTGTACCAAAATGCCAAAAAGTCCTTATATCAAGACTATTTAGTAACATCTTTATAAGAATGGGTGCTTATGGAAATACTAACGTCACTATGTCAAAGGCAAAGAAGACAGAAACAACCGAGGAACAGGGAGACCCGGGACAGTCAGGTGTTGAGTCTCAGGTAAGGTACAGGGAGACCAGGGACAGTCGGGGGTAAAGTCTCAGGAAAGGAACAGGGAGACCAGGGACAGTAGGGGTAGAGTCTTAGGTAAGGAACAGAGAGACCAGGGACAGTCAGGGGTAGAGTCTCAGGTAAGGAACAGGGAGACCAGGGACAGTCAGGGGTAGAGTCTCAGGTAAGGAACAGGGAGACCAGGGACAGTCGGGGGTAAAGTCTCAGGAAAGGAACAGGGAGACCAGGGACAGTAGGGGTAGAGTCTTAGGTAAGGAACAGAGAGACCAGGGACAGTCAGGGGTAGAGTCTCAGGTAAGGAACAGGGAGACCAGGGACAGTCAGGGGTAGAGTCTCAGGTAAGGAACAGGGAGACCAGTGACACTCAGGGGTAGAGTCTCAGGTAAGGAACAGTGACACCAGGGACAGTCAGGGGTAGAGTCTCAGGTAAGGAACAGGGAGACCAGGGACAGTCAGGTGTAGAGTCTCAGGTAAGGAACAGGGAGACCAGGGACAGTCAGGGGTAGAGTCTCAGGTAAGGAACAGGGAGACCAGGGACAGTCAGGGGTAGAGTCTCAGGTAAGAATAGGGAGTCCAGGGACAGTCAGGGGTAGAGTCTCAGGTAAGGAACAGGGAGACCAGGGACAGTCAGGGGTAGAGTCTCAGGTAAGGAACAGGGCGACCAGGGACAGTCAGGTGTAGAGTCTTAGTTAAGGAACAGAGAGACCATGGACAGTCCGGGGTAAGTGTCTCAGGTAAGGAACAGAGAGACCAGGGACAGTCCGGGGTAAGTGTCTCAGGTAAGGAACCGAGAGACCAGGGACAGTCCGGGGTAAGTGTCTCAGGTAAGGAACAGAGAGACCAGGACAGACCGGGGTAAGTGTCTCAGGTAAGGAACAGAGAGACTAGGGACAGACCGGGGTAAGTGTCTCAGGAAAGGAACAGAGAGACCAGGGACAGTCCGGGGTAAGTGTCTCAGGTAAGGAACAGAGAGACCAGGGACAGTCCGGGGTAAGTGTCTCAGGTAAGGAACAGAGAGACCAGGGACAGTCCGGGGTAAGTGTCTCAGGTAAGGAACAGAGAGACCAGGGACAGACCGGGGTAAGTGTCTCAGGTAAGGAACAGAGAGACTAGGGACAGACCGGGGTAAGTGTCTCAGGTAAGGAACAGAGAGACCAGGGACAGTCCGGGGTAAGTGTCTCAGGTAAGTGTTTTGAGCTTAGTTGATATTTTTGGAGGTGTGTGGCCGTCAGGTTTAGCAGATGAGCTTTACTATTGGCTCACTAATTTACATTATGATCAGCTAATTTAACAAGTGTACAAAAACATTGTATTTGTTTTATATGGGGACACTTTTTCAAACTAAGTAATTATGTTTTAAAGTATTTTTGTGTCTTGATTGTACTGTACTGTATTGTACTGATTGTACACTGATTGTACTTAAAAATAAATAAAGAAGACATTTTTTGGTCAGTTTAGTCAGCTTTTTCATTAAAACCAGAGAAACACTGAAAAGAAGGATAATGGTACAGTCTCCATGCTACACTACTATGATAGTATTAAGGCTTTTCTCTGTGTACACATATCCTCTACAACTAACCCCTCCCCCAACTGTTAGATGAGACATACGCCCATGGCTGTCATTGGCTCGTATCCAACTTTAATTAAGCTAAATAATCACCCGTGTGCATGTGTGTGTGAGTTTGTCTGTTTGCATTAATGTGTAATGTTTGCGTTGCCTGGCAGTAAAAAAAGAAAAGAAAAAAGAAAAGCCAGAGTGGAGATGGTTATCTCTCTAATTTAATGGCACTGCGTAGATCCAATTTCAATAAAAGACGAAGGTGACTCCTTTACTCGGTGTGTTAAGATAGGACTACTGACTGAAGGGTTTGTTCTGCAACGGCCTGCACGCAGACAGAATGAAATGAAAACAAAGTTTATAAAAAGTTACCAGTCGGGTCAGAAGGTCCTTTTCTGCTCAGTGAGTCGGGGGGGGGGGGGGGGGGCAGTGCCAGGGCCAGCTGAACGTGAACACATTCAAAGGGCTGGAAGTACCAACCTAGTGACACGTGTTGTGTGCCCCCGTACGAACTTCGCAATAATGGGGTTAAAGCGATGCAAACCTCTTTTTTTCTCTCATCATTTTTTTTTTAGGAATGTTAACAAGTGGCCAACGTGGTCCGACCAGAGGCAATTAAAATGCTCAGTGAAGTGAGAAGCAGGGCAGATGGTCAAGGAAAAACGTGGCACAGTCCAGCTTGATGCACAACTGGTAGGGCAGGTTGTCTTTGCCATGGTCTGAGGCCCGGTGTGCCTGCCATCACCACGCTGAAACCACTGCATCTACAGCGACAAAATGGCTTCATTTATTGCGTTGGTTAAATGTTGCTTTCCCTCTAACTATTCTGAGCCCACAATGGATCGGAACCCAATGACTGTGAGTTGAGCTGTGATGACAAACGGCAGCAGAGAGTGACAGGCGTGCGTGGAAATAAAGGTACGGAGCAGTGGTTAAAATCCTGAAAACCTTGAGCAGATGTATATAAAACTTGTCAGCTTTGTTACTGTTTTTGATTGTCAAGAAGATAAAGGAGACCTGTTTACAGAGACATTCCTGAATAAAAGCTAAAATGATTGAAATGAATCATTGCAGTGACAGACCGTAATAAATTACTACTGATGTTACTTGTGGATTTTCCGGTCGCTTTTTTTCTTTTCTGTTGTCTGCTGTGTTCTGACTCCGCTACAATCAGGAAGTGTCTTTTTTAAGAGCAGATACAAATATATATATATATATATATATATATATATATATGACTGCTTGAATTAATTGATGAAAACCCTGTGTAGCCCAACAATAATATTGAGGAGGTGGCGTATTGCAAAGTATCGGGATGTCGAATTGATTGGAATTGTTGACAGGATAATCATAATGGAATCGTGAGACCAGTGAAGATTCACACCCCTGTTCTGTGCTCTGCCGTGTTTTGGGCTAAATTCTGCTCTGCTTGTGATGTCAAAAAAGATTTTTCTCTGGCATTTTTAGGCCTTAATTTTTGACAGAACAGCTTTGACTTAAGGAGAAGAGAGAGGGGAAATGACGTGCAGCAAAGGGCAAAGGTCGGAACCAAACCTGCGACCGCTGCGTTGAGGACTGGACCTCTGTGTATGGGCGTGCCATCTACCAGGTGAGCTACTCAGGCACCCGTTTCTTTGAATGTTTAAAAAGCCTTTTTTTAGATCAAGGCCAGAGGGGACTACAGATGAAAAATAGCCTCTTGGCTAATTAAGGCGTTTGGAACCCATGTAAAATAATGTGTTTTATAAATTCACATTTTCCCCTTCTCAAATAAACTGAAATTAAATTTAAAGAAGAAGACAATGATAGAAATCAACACAAAAGAGCTGACGGAGAAATTTTTTTGGAAGCTCCAAAACAACAATAACATTTTATTTAAGTATTTGTAGCCTGTGCACCAGCGCTGCCGAGATGCAGTCTCCAGGGTCCATACTGCTGCGTAGTTTTTATTCTGCCGGGCAGTTTTCATTCTAGACGCCTAATCGGAGATTTATTTGGACTGGGACGCCAGGTGAATTTAAACAAGCAGGGAAAAAGGAAAACCAACAGCACTCGGACCCCAGGGACTGGATTTGAGGATTGCTGCTGTAGACTGTGTCACGGACATTGATTTTGTCCCAGGACTAAACATCTCTCTGAGCTGAAGGCAACAACTTTACTAGCATCTAAAAAAAAAAAAAAAATCAGGGGCAATTTAAACACGTGTGCACTTGACTGGGGTTGGCCTTTAAGACCCAATCTGTTTTCCAAATATCAAAGGGATATGTGCAGCAATTCATTATTGTACTTCCATATTATTGTACCTTCATATTGTCTGTGGACTTGCAAGAGACATATTCAACAGAGAATAATTAAACTGTACGCAGCAAAGGCTGAGTTCCTCCTAAATCCTCCAGTTTCCATACTGCATCTCAATAGCATTGTTTCTTAGAATCTCCATCCCTTGAATAAATGCCCATGTGTTACGAAGATTCAAACCTGCTTTGACCCACACACTGGTTATGCTAATTTAGAGGGGTTTTTCTGAGCGATAGCCGACCCTTGTTAACTGGGGGTGGGGGGGGAATCGATTCTTTGATGCATTGCAATTCTCTCTAGAACCATTCAATGCTTGATTGTGATAAGTTTATACTTGATTATTAATTTCTTTTTTTTAAATGTGTTGATTTTTCTTTATAAGTTACTGTCTCCAGACCTGTACAAATCAGAAAATGAAGTGACTGAATGAGGACTAGTGTAATGTTTCGATATGCAGCTGTTAGTGTTAGTCGGCTAACGTTAGCTTGCAAATTCTGCCTTAACGTACCCTGTTGTCACATCGTTCACAGACGCGCCCAATACAGATGTCACTTGTGTGGATGAAGCATGAAGTTAATGTGACTCATTTAGCGACTGTCTCTCTGGCTCGTAACGTTACTACTCCACTGCTCGTTTGTACGTCAGTTATTGTAAAACCTCCGCTCCGCAATTTGCCGGCTTAAATATATCATCTAATAATCAACTGTAAAGTAGCTACACCTTTTGAAGGATCCCTTGGTAAATCAGCCTCTGCCGAAAAGAAAGGGAAATTGGAGAAGAAAAAAAAAGTTACCAATCATTGTTATGTCTACAAAATTATTTCAGATATAGTATAAGTTCAAGATCAAGTCACCACTACCTCTGGTGATACACTGCACACCGGCGTGCAAAGTATTACTTTGTATTATGGAGTCTGGAGAGCATTTTTTCTTGTTGAAGGGGAAATCTATTCTTGGGACACGTTTTTTTTTACTGTTACACCTGAATTGTATTAATGTTGATAGTGTTTGGATTCTTTCAACGGTTTGTTCAAATTCTGCATTAGCAAAACACAACAAAAGAATAAAATGAGATGTAAAATATAAATGTAATTGCGCAAAAGACAAGTGCCTGAATAAGTTAATGTCAAGCCCTTGCCAAAATCATGACATTTAAGGAAAAAATCCTTTCCAGTGTGTTTAATAGCTATTTAACAACTCTCAACTAGCTTTAACAACTGTTCATCAAGCAAAACATCAACTTTAATATGAAAGCTACTCTCAGATTTACCGTCCAGAGGGATTTTAACGGTAGTGATTTTATATGTTTTATATGTTATTTTAAGCAGTTTTGTTTATTGGGGTTGCATTTACTCAGGAATAATAGACATTTTGTTTATCAAATTGTCAGAAATAACAGGCAAATACGTAGATTTCTGTCAAATAAGGTACCACAGACTCATTGCCTTTACTGCACACAGACTGATCATGCTTTCTGTTTTGCAAAGTTCCACTTACCGGCCCAAATTCAGACAGGGACATTATTCGCTTTAGAATAGCAAAAAACAGGCTCACACGAGATTATGGCACTAGCAGCATGAGGTGCACTTACAGGCTTTCATAATTAAATAATTCACACACTGGATCAATTCCTAAAACCTTCATTAAAACTGCCATGGCCCCCTTTGAATAGAATGAAAATGCTTGCATATTTAAAACATATTATGATATGCTTTTATTTTGAAAAGTAGAAGCCCAATGGCACCAGGCGGGTTGGCTCCAGTCTTGTGTATTTTTGTCAAACTAGTGTGGTACGTAAGTGTTGCTGCATTTTTTTTTCTTTTTTCCAGCAGCCCAAATCGTCCCCAGAGTTCATCAGCCTTTCTGGCATTCATCCGTCTCTGGTTCCCCCCAAAGGCTCAATCTGAGTCTCCTTATGACCTCATAAGGAGCAAGATTCCAGATCGGCCCATCTGAGCTTTCATTTTCTCAAAGGCAGAGCAGGATACCCAGGGCTCGGTCTACACCTATCACCATTTCCAGCCACTGAGGGGCCATAGGCAGGCTGGGGGAACTCATATTAATGATAAAAAAACTCATAAAGTGAAATCTTCATGCCATGGGACCTTCATTGTCAGAAAATGAACACTTTGAAATATATTCATCATTAAATTCCCATAATTGCAATAAGTGATTAGCTCTACCGGGTAGTGTTAATTAGCTTACTAGACTAACAGTAACTACTGCGTCTATGGTACTGTACTCTTATCACAAACGTTAGCCAGCTAGTTAAATACACTTGTCAAACAATATTGAGGTCAATTTGAATTAATAGGCCTTTTAAGCTGGATCGCGAGCAAACACCGACTATTTAAAAAGAGAGGAACTCTGTAGTCCTCATTTCAAAACATGTTATTTTCTAGTAAATCACCCTGCTGTTGAGTCCCCTTCGTCCATGGCTTCAATATGTTTTGTTTCAGGTGCTCCCTCATAACTGTGGTGCTGCCATGCCACGCAACTTCTATTTTACACAGACTGCAGGTTAGAATTTTTTTTTAGAATAATTGAATGTTAAGTACTGTACTCATTTTGACATTACACAAACTTTGTGTAATGTCAAGGCTTGACCTTCCCAAGAAGTCTGAGCTGAAAGAAGCTTGTTTTTTACCACTGAGCTAATCTGTTTATCGAGTTTAAAAGAAATGTCAAAAAAAACACCAAGACTTTTTATAAAATGGGCAGCAGTTTGAGAATATTTGGCCAAGAACACTGTTAAAACCAGAGACGTCGGGCTGTTCAGCTTCGGCGGCTTTACCTCCAAGGACTGAAGAAGCCTAGTGACGAGTCCATCCCAACAGTTCATGTGTTCAAATTGTTATTACACAGTGTGCTTTGTTGAATGATCTCAATGTATTATTGTTTTATTTCATGTGAATACTAGTTTAGTAGAGAGGAGTAACATAGTATTTGAAGTACTGCAGTAATGCAGGAAGTGTGCAATTAGTTTCCATGCTTATTGTGTTTGCACAACAATATTAGTGAGTAAATCTACTGGAATTGCCACTACAACAGTGGAGTATGATGTGTAAGATGAGAAGGCAGAGGCTAGTCATGTATGACATGGCTGTAAAAAATCTGTACATTTTTGCCAGCGCAGACCAGAACAAAAGGCAGCATTAAATTGTTGGGGAGGGTCATAAAAAAATGTATTACTTGCGAAAGGAGGGTCAAGTCTTTTTTGACTAAAGACCCACTCCTCCTAGTAGACCTAGGGCTGGACAATAGGGAGAAAATCAGATATCACGATATTCTTTACCAAATACCTCGATATCGCGGGTAAATCCTAGGGTAGACACTTGGTGTTTTACTAAAATATCTTCACACTTAGATTTTAGATAAATAATCATCAGTAATGTAGACATGATGTCCAGGTGTGTCTAACAACACTTACGTCATATCGCAATATTACAATATACAAAATCTAAGAAAATATCTAGTCTCATCTCACAATATCGATATAATATCGATATATTAGTGGAGTAAAGAGTAGGAATGTTTCTCTCTAACATGTAGTGGAGTAGAAAGTGGCATGAAAAGGAAAGACTCAAGTAAAGTATTCCCACAAGTTCACCTAAATGTGTAGCCTACTTATGGTAATCCTACAGTAGGCTACTTGAGTACACCTATTCCACCACAGGTCACATGCCATTTGTGATATCATCATGTCTTATAGCCACAGTTCCCCCATCTTCAATCATCATCACCATGTCTCCCTGTGGCTTTTAAGCAGCGACAACCACAATAACACAAACTATAATAAGCACGTCCTCACCGGGAGAGTAGAGCCTTGCGAGTTGTCGGGCCCCGGCGTGCTGCGGTCCCCAGCGAGGCGCCGCGCTGCGTGCAGCCGCCCCGTGCTCATTCCCGTTCGGATCCTCTTCCGCCATGGACCGGTGTCTGATGTCGGTCTCGAAGAGAAGCGACGCAGCCATAACTCCTGGCCGTACTGCTTCCCTCGCTTTGGCTTTCAGCTATAAGTCATCAATTATACAACTGTCTCGGTTAATAACCGTTCGGCTGGTTTTGTTTGTGTCCCGGCCTCCGGTAGCTGTTGTTGTGGCCGGATGGAGGATGGAGGATGGAGGATGGACGAGGGAGGCTGAACCAACAGAGGATAGCCGGGATGGAACGTTACAGGAGCAGCCTCGTACCACCCGGAAATATACGGACCGAGCCGTGCTGACACACAGACCTATTTAACGGCTGTAGCCTGTGTCATGCAGCGCTGTTAGTTTGTAACGGAGATATTAGCTAGCCTAGCTACTTGTGTTATCAAAACGTGAAGCTTTTAGTGGCACGACTCGTACCGCACGGGTCAAGTTCAACAGACTGTATTAGTGCGTCCAGTTCAACCGTCACGTCCGCTGCAGGGACCGTCTGCATTTTGCAGTTAAGCAATGATAAAAAGTAGAAAGTGGTAGTCTAAGTCAAATGTAGATTCTGGTGTGTGTAAATGAGGGTATACATGGTCTGTTCCCGTATACACAACAATAGAGGCATTTAACGAAACAATTAGGACACTTTAATAAACTTTAAACAACTACAGAAATCATGTTCTGCCACTAAATTCAGTTTTCACAGTCCCGGGTGCTTGGTATAAGGCAGGGGCTGAACCAGACATTGGAAATATTCAGGCTCACTTAGCCCACCCTAAGGGGGTCAGGGGCATGCTCCCTTTCTGGCAGCTACCAGTATATATGCACTAATGGTAATAGAATGTCTTGTCATGTGGAGCCTACATCCTATTTTATATCTAATGGTTTGCCAACAAATGTTGAAGATTACACATTTTCACTTCTGCCACCTAAAAAGGAGAAAACATTGTCTGATGTTACTATTTCAAAGTTACATAACATATTAGGTAGGGTAGGAAATAGGGTATAAAAAGGACATCGATTTAGTTTGGGAAAAGCAAGCATAGCCTAGATGCATAGAGCAGCAGCCATTTGACTTATCCGGAGAAGGGGCATTTTTCCATTGATGGTACCGGCTTGATTCGCCTCTGCTCTTCTATTGCAGATCCCCCCCCAACCATCTGTCGCTAGCAATGATGACGATTCTCTCCGACCAATCAGTAGCCTGCAGGTTTTCCCGTCACCTTGGTATCGCCTCAGCTCGCTTGGAACCTTGACTGAGGTAGTACTACAAAAAGTACCTGTTAGCAGGTACCAGGAACTTTTTTTCTCGTTGGAAAGCCAAAAAAGGCGAGTAGATTCGAGGCGAGTCGAGTAGATACCACGCAGTGGAAAAACGCCTATAGGTACAGTATTTTTCCTGGTTCCTAGACCAGAGATCTTCAACAGGGGGTCCTCAGAGTTACTGCAGGAGATCCCGCCAAATTATTGAATTTTAAAATTCAATCAGCCTATTTGTGTAAAAATATAAAAAACTTACACAACATTGATGAGAGGCTTTACATTGATGATAGGGTAAGTAGCCACTTAGGTAGCCATTCACAGATACATCTAGGCTTAAGGATTTGCTGTGCCTTCCACATACAGCACGTGTTTAATATTAAAACATTATGTATGAATAATGTATGAAAATCCATTCATATATATCCCTCTGGCCTAGTATAATAGGCAACTCAATTTTATACAATATAGTAGTAGGAGGTCCCAGCTCTGTCTCTGTTTCACGTAAGGGGTCCTTGGCTTAAAAAAAAGATGAATCTGACTGACTTTGGTAATCCTCTGACTTTTCCTTTCCTCTGGATGACTTTTGTTGTTTGAAATATCTCAACAACTATTTGCTGGATTACCATAACAATTGGTGAAGACATTCATGTTGCCAACTGGATGATTAGTGATCAGTTTGCTGATCCCCACAACTTGTTATTACTGCCACTAAAAATTCTCTTCTTATGTAGGCTATTGCTCAACATGGCCCATGTGGCATTATCCAAAATAAGTGGGAGCCAGGTACTGTTCACACTCTTGGATCTCAAAGATATTTGAAATCCAAGGGCACTTTGTTAAATGCAATTATTAGTATATGGTATAGAAATCTGTTATCATTCAAAATTGTATTTTCCATTTCAAAGGTATTTACAGCATTGATTGCTGGCTTATGACACATTAGCTGGGACTTGTTCCTGACTGGAGTAAAATGAAGGACACACACTCTACTAAAAATCACAAACAGCTGAATGTTTTTATTTTATCATATCATTTCCGAGATAATTGTGGCAAAGTGTGATCAATCCCAGTTATCCTTGTAAATGAAGTCACTGGGTAAACGGCCAGTGCCACATATTGGCAATGGAGGCTGGCCGTATACCCAGTGAGATGGAAGAATTTTGCCAACAACTGTAATAATCAGTACTGTGTGTAGTGCTACAGTATCAGTAATGTGTGGATTGGAACATTAACTCGCTAAATCCCTTAGATTTACAGTGTGGGTGTCAACGTTGTCACCTCTACAGGAATTGTGCTTTAAGCTTTATAAGTGGCCTGTGATCTAATCTAATCTTTCTGGACTCTACTCTACTAAAAGGTGTTATTACCTCATGTTTACACTGCAGTGACATTAACATCACCCAGACTGGATATGAAGACTTCCACTGTGCTAGAGTGTGCATTAAAGACATCTCACAAGAAAATAAGCAGATTAGAGAAAAGTACACGTAGCAGAAATAAATTTTTTCTCCTTGTTATCCCATTAGTCATCTTGTGACCCCATAGAAGGATCTTTACATCCCTGTTAGGAACCTTTAAATGTTTAGAATACATTATGTAAAGCACTCTGAACTGCCTTGTTGCATGAAGAGTGCTATAAATAATATTACACACAGGCCTGAATTACACACACATGCTCAGTACCTATACATGCACTAATGGAGAGATGTCAGAGTGGGGGGGCTGCACATGGAAAGGCGCCCCGAGCAGTTGTGGGTTTGGTGCCTTGCTCAATAGCACCTTGGCAGTGTCCAGGAGTGGAACTGGCACCTCTCCAGCTACCAGTCCACCACCATACTTTGGTCCGTATGTGGACTTGAACCAGCGTCCCTCCGGTTCCCTACCCAACTCCCTACGGACTGAGCTACTGCCCCCCCGAGCCCACCATTAGTATTTCTACACGACTTGGAGGGTATTGCAGTTGAAGATTGGACATTACTGATTGATGACACTTGAGGTATGCACGTAAGTTCCCAGAATGAGCTCTTCTGAATAAATGCACATCACACAGAACATCTTTATTTGTCATTTATTTATTTGTTTTATCTTTTGTTGTCTGTACTAGATTATTGCAATCTGGTTAATTCACATTTAAAAAGCAGTCATTGACCAGACGCACTGAAATCGATGATATTCATTTTTACAATAACCATTATAGGCCCCATAGAGACTGGAAAACCCAATCAAAAAAAAAGAAACATCTGTATGGTTTTCTGCACTTTATTTTGTTTGATGTCTTTTTTTGATAGTAATTACAAAAAGGAAAAAAATATATATAACAATAATCATAAAAAGGAGAGTTGTGGGGGGGGGGACTCAGGAATATTACGACTGGCAAACAAACAATCACAACACAGCACAAGTACCTACTTACGGCGAGAAATGAAAGGTACAAAAATGAAAAAGAAAATAAGAGCATATGGCAGAAAGAAAAAAAAAAAAAATCAAAGAAATTGGCACCTATGAAGTTAAATACAATAAGCAACTGAGGGGGCGAGAAAGTGAAGCTTTTTCCTACAATCTATTAAAAAGAAATCCCAAAACAAAGGGTCTTTTTTTCCTTTTCTATTGTAAAAAATAAAATAAAATGCCTGACCTGGCAGGTGATGGTTGGGAGGAGAGGAAAGAAGAGGGGGGAGGAGGAAGAAGCTGGTGGGGGGGGGGGGGGGTCGGGGTCGGTTGGCAGGGACAATAAAAAATACTGCACATACAATACCTTTTTTTTTTTTCTTTTTTTTTTTACTTCTCCCTTTCCTTCATCTAGCTCTTACCGTTTCTCTCACCCACTTTTTCCTTTTCTTTATTTAATAGCATATCCCATTAATATTCCTTTCCCCCGCTGCTCCTAATAGCCGCGCCCAGTGGCGCGATCGTTAGAGTTTTACATGTGAGTAGCAAATGACACTTTGATTGGCTGTGATGTGGAGATGGGAATCCCCTGCCGGCTCCGGGTCGGGGGCCCCGGCTGAGCCGAGAGATCCTGCCGGGCCGCGGTCTCACTGCGCGTGCTGACTCAGTGTGTGGTTCTGGAGGGAGAGAGGGAGCGGGAGAGATAGAGGGGAAAAAGTGAGAACCCATGATGAGCGAAATAATGGGCTACGTGAGCATAGTGCTTTCCACTTGCACCCCCACCCAATAGTAGAAGAGAAAAGAACAGAAACACAACTGCCTCCCACAGTACCGGCAGCGAGGCCTCCTCCACTTTATACATAGTCTGACGAAAGAAGAGAAAGAAAAGAAGATGAAAACAAAACAGCACAAACTAGTGGGCACAGTACTGTGCTATCGTCGCTCACAAAAGATTGAGAGCTAGAAGAAAAAGTGAAATATTCTGAAAGCTGTGTGCTATTGTATTTAAGATATAAAACCATGTATTCATACAGATTGGAACTTTTTCAAATTCACCATGCATTGCAACACAAAGAAAGAAAAAGGCTTATGTTGTTATGACAACATTATTAAAGGTGGTTTCTATGGGGAACACAATAGATGTGCGGCACTCACTTAACTTCACGCATGTGCTTATATTTATGCACATATTAGCACACCCAAATACATATGTGGTCATCTAATAAAAGCAGAACTTGGTTTTAGTCAGAACCAAATAATTACAGATCACATCATATTTGTCATCATCATCTTGTCTGCTGGAACCCAGCGCCTTGATTTGTTTATTCGGATGTGTGAAACCCTAGTGTCTTTTGAAATTGTGATTCATATTTTACAGAGACGGTCTCCATACCCCGGAGACAACTAAACTCGCACCTCTCCAAAGGCATCAGCGCACTACGCATCAATACATAATCACAACGCAAGAAGCACCTTTGTTTTTTTCTTCCAAAATTAATATTCAAAACCGCAGTGAGAGCACAAAGGAAGACCAGTGCAGTGATCTCTAGGTAAAAATTAGAGTGGCGGATTCAGAGATGGATATGAATGGATGGTAGGCACGCATGAAAAAACAAACACACTAAATGGCCCACGCACACACAACTTATAATATGTTAAACTTTCTTACTGGAAGATAAATGAACGTTAACTTGTACAGGCTTCTCCTTGTGGACTGGTACACATAAATGTGCAAATTTATGAATTTGAGTTTGCTTCAATACTCATTATCTCTCTCTCTTACACACACACACACACACACACACACACACACACACACACAAAATATCATTCCTCTGTGGCTGTTCCATATCAACTACAATGGGGAACTGAACTCGTGATAATCTGGATTTTGCTGGTTTGGAACTTGGCTAGAATCACATCTAAAGCTGGGGAGATACGGTGTGTGTGAGTGTGGAAGATGGGGAGATGATCGGAAAGATATCTCTGGGAATTTGTGTGTTTGTGCGTGTGTTTGTGTATCAGAGAATTTTCCACTAGGATGTTTTCCTCCACATCATCTTCCCAGACTGTGCTTTATCCCTGTGAAACATTCCCTAAATCACACACACCACACACACACACACACACCACACACACACACACACACACACACACACACACACACACACAAAATTCCCTCTGAAATACTTCCTTATCATCTCTGCTTATTCGCACATACACACTCTCACTTACAGACACACACAATTCCCAGTGAGATCTTCCCAATCAACCCCCTCCACCCTTCACCATCACTAACAGCAGCTTTCTCAGATTAACTCTCTCTCTCTCTCTCTCTCTCTCTCTCTCTCTCTCTCTCTCTCTCTCTCTCTCTCTCTCTCTCTCTCTCTCTCTCTCGGATAGGCCCCACTACAGAAAAAAAAGGAGACAAAAAAAAGAACAGCGGATGAGAGAAAGAAAAAAAAAGGAGATAGGGGGATGAACAGAACAGAGAGGCGAGGAGGGGTGGATGGGGACAGAAATGTGAAGGATTATATGTGGTTTGGGGTTGATAAATACTTATTTGTCATTCTATGGCCCTTATCTTGCTGTGCATGTTTTGTTGAGCCCTTTGGTGTGCATGTGTGTGTAAGAGTGAGCAAGAGATACAGTACAGAAACAGTGTATGAGCATGTCTATCACTCAGCTTTAGAGGCCAAGCTAGCCCGTCCAGGGAAAAGCAAAGGGTATTAATGTCTCTCTCTCACACACACACACACACACACACACACACACACACACACACACACACACACACACACACACAGTCAGTCAGTCAGTCAGTCAGTGAGACACGCCGTAGAAGGGTTTCAGAGAAATTGGTGAGAAAATGAGAATAAAATAATGAACAGGACAGTTAAAAAAGTGTCTGTTCCTGTAAATGTGTGTGTGTGTGTGTGTTTGTGTGGAGGCCTCTCCAGTGATGAAGCAGATCTCACTGGGAGCCACTGACCCCATTATGATAGAAAACCCTCTTCTCTCTCTTTCTGTCTGCTGCCTTTCACTCTATCATTCTCTCTCTCACCCTCAGCCTCTCCGCTTAATCGAGGAGCTAACTGGCTGCATTTCTTCTCATCGCCAGAAGAGGTCAGGCTCATTCCTCTTTAGTGACCATGTTTAACACGAGAGGAGAGGAGAGGAGAGGAGGCTTTTGTTATTACACCTTTAGAAATTAGAAATTGACCCAGTAGTAGGAGGATTTCAACAAGGAAATGGGGAAGTAGAAAGGAAAGAAGTAGAGCAAACGGGGAGAGTGTGTGTGTGTGTGCGCGAGTGCGTTTTCCCTCCGGTTCTTTGGGTCCTGCTGCTGGCGTATTGATTTGTAGACGAAGCAAGGGATGGAGGGAAGGACAGAGGAAGAGGAGGGAGTGATGGAGGGAGGGAGGGAGGCCACGGTCACTCCCTGGAGGAGCTTGCAGCGCTGCAGTGGACTGCTGGAAATTGTCCAGAGAGAGATAGAGGAGAGAGGGAGGAAAGGATTGAGATGAGAGAGGAATGTAATGGATGGAGGGATGACAGTCGGTCACGCTACACACTCTATATGACACACACGCACACACCTGACACCTCCGAGTTACTTCTCTTCATTTTCGTTGTTGTATGGGGCTTCTTAGCATTGATTATGCAGCACTGCATGATCAGAAATGTGTGCGTATATGTGTGTGCGTGTGTGTCACAGTGTGACATCTGCTCTACAGCAGAGTAATTGATATATTCTATGGCAAAACTTGGTGACAGAAGGAGGAGTGTAGGGGAGGAGGAGACTGTTTGTATAGTTTGTGTGTACTCTGGTTCTAGGCCCGAATTCCACACCTGCAGATGTTTCACAATAAAAGCCTTGCAGCAGAGCGAAGGGTTATTGCCCCTCAACCTTGTGGAAGAGTTTTAATGTAAGGCAGAGAAAGAAACTGGTAAGTAATTTGCATTAAAAGTTAACAACAAGAGGAAGGCTTCTTGATAAAAAAAAAAAAAAAGATTCAAAATTAAATGTGCGTAATTCAGAGATACAGGAAGTGGAAATTCAGTCCAGGTTCTCGTTTCAACTGAGACCAGAAAGGCTTCAACCATGTGAGAGCAGCATGCTAGATACAGGTAAGCTAGGCAGCCTTTTTAGTTTTTTTGTTTCATTCTGTGATTTTGTCAGCATTTTCCAGTTCAGCGTGGTTTATATTGTTTTTTAAAACTCACATAAAATAAATATGGACATCAACCCTGGTTGGGACTTTATTTCACCATATTTCTTTTCATAGCAGAGGGGGTGTGTGCTGTAGTGGGAACAGCCCGTCTTCCAGGGCCAGGCCAGACCAGTCAATACAGAGGCCTGTCATTGTTTTTCCTAAACTGCTTA